>NW_027478757.1:0-300000 GCF_051014685.1 Ptiloglossa arizonensis | reverse complement strand
GGGCGAGTTTCTACTTTCAGATGCAACAGAAATTTTGCGGATTGGTCAATCCGTTCGCGAGATATGGCAGTTTGGAGGTAAGCAACGCTTGAGAAACTCAAAATTTTCGCAGTTCTGTTGCTCGAAACGAATAACTAGAACGGCCTAGGGGAAAAGTACGCACACAGTTGTAATCGGGCGAGTTTCTACTTTCAGATGCAACAGAAATTTTGCGGATTTGTCAATCCGTTCGCGAGATATGGCAGTTTGGAGGTAAGAAACGCTTGAGAAACTCAAAATTTTCGCAGTTCTGATGCTCGACAAGCATAACTAGAACGGCCTAGGTGAAAAGTACGCATACAGTTGTAATCGGGCGAGTTTCTACTTTCAGATGCAACAGAAATTTTGCGGATTGGTCAATCCGTTCGCGAGATATGGCAGTTTGGAGGTAAGAAACGCTTGAGAAACTCAAAATTTTCGCAGTTCTGGTGCTCGACAAGCATAACTAGAACGTCCTAGAGGAAAAGTACGCATACAGTTGTAATCGGGCGAGTTTCCACTTTCAGATGCAACAGAAATTTTGCGGATTGGTCAATCCGTTCGCGAGATATGGCAGTTTGGAAGTAAGAAACGCTTGAGAAACTCAAAATTTTCGCAGTTCTGATGCTGGAAACGAATTACTAGGGCGGCCTAGGGGAAAAGTACGCATACCGTTGTAATCGGGCGAGTTTCTACTTTCAGATGCAACAGAAATTTTGCGGATTGGTCAATTCGTTCGCGAGATATGGCAGTTTGGAGGTAAGAAACGCTTGAGAAACTCAAAATTTTCGCAGTTCTGATGCTCGAAACGAATAACTAGAACGGCCTAGGGGAAAAGTACGCACACAGTTGTAATCGGGCGAGTTTCTACTTTCAGATGCAACAGAAATTTTGCGGATTGGTCAATCCGTTCGCGAGATATGGCAGTTTGGAGGTAAGAAACGCTTGAGAAACTCAAAATTTTCGCAGTTCTGGTGCTCGACAAGCATAACTAGAACGGCCTAGAGGAAAAGTACGCATACAGTTGTAATCGGGCGAGTTTCTACTTTCAGATGCAACAGAAATTTTGCGGATTGGTCAATCCGTTCGCGAGATATGGCAGTTTGGAGGTAAGAAACGCTTGAGAAACTCAAAATTTTCGCAGTTCTGTTGCTCGAAACGAATAACTAGAACGGCCTAGGGGAAAAGTACGCACACAGTTGTAATCGGGCGAGTTTCTACTTTCAGATGCAACAGAAATTTTGCGGATTGGTCAATCCGTTCGCGAGATATGGCAGTTTGGAGGTAAGAAACGCTTGAGAAACTCAAAATTTTCGCAGTTCTGATGCTCGACAAGCATAACTAGAACGGCCTAGAGGAAAAGTACGCATACAGTTGTAATCGGGCGAGTTTCCACTTTCAGATGCAACAGAAATTTTGCGGATTGGTCAATCCGTTCGCGAGATATGGCAGTTTGGAAGTAAGAAACGCTTGAGAAACTCAAAATTTTCGCAGTTCTGATGCTGGAAACGAATTACTAGGGCGGCCTAGGGGAAAAGTACGCATACCGTTGTAATCGGGCGACTTTCTACTTTCAGATGCAACAGAAATTTTGCGGATTGGTCAATTCGTTCGCGAGATATGGCAGTTTGGAGGTAAGAAACGCTTGAGAAACTCAAAATTTTCGCAGTTCTGATGCTCGAAACGAATAACTAGAACGGCCTAGGGGAAAAGTACGCATACCGTTGTAATCGGGCGAGTTTCTACCTTCAGATGCAACAGAAATTTTGCGGATTGGTCAATCCGTTCGCGAGATATGGCAGTTTGGAAGTAAGAAACGCTTGAGAAACTCAAAATTTTCGCAGTTCTGATGCTCGAAACGAATAACTAGAACGGCCTAGGGGAAAAGTACGCATACCGTTGTAATCGGGCGAGTTTCTACTTTCAGATGCAACAGAAATTTTGCGGATTGGTCAATCCGTTCGCGAGATATGGCAGTTTGGAGGTAAGCAACGCTTGAGAAACTCAAAATTTTCGCAGTTCTGTTGCTCGAAACGAATAACTAGAACGGCCTAGGGGAAAAGTACGCACACAGTTGTAATCGGGCGAGTTTCTACTTTCAGATGCAACAGAAATTTTGCGGATTTGTCAATCCGTTCGCGAGATATGGCAGTTTGGAGGTAAGAAACGCTTGAGAAACTCAAAATTTTCGCAGTTCTGATGCTCGACAAGCATAACTAGAACGGCCTAGGTGAAAAGTACGCATACAGTTGTAATCGGGCGAGTTTCTACTTTCAGATGCAACAGAAATTTTGCGGATTGGTCAATCCGTTCGCGAGATATGGCAGTTTGGAGGTAAGAAACGCTTGAGAAACTCAAAATTTTCGCAGTTCTGGTGCTCGACAAGCATAACTAGAACGTCCTAGAGGAAAAGTACGCATACAGTTGTAATCGGGCGAGTTTCCACTTTCAGATGCAACAGAAATTTTGCGGATTGGTCAATCCGTTCGCGAGATATGGCAGTTTGGAAGTAAGAAACGCTTGAGAAACTCAAAATTTTCGCAGTTCTGATGCTGGAAACGAATTACTAGGGCGGCCTAGGGGAAAAGTACGCCTACCGTTGTAATCGGGCGAGTTTCTACTTTCAGATGCAACAGAAATTTTGCGGATTGGTCAATTCGTTCGCGAGATATGGCAGTTTGGAGGTAAGAAACGCTTGAGAAACTCAAAATTTTCGCAGTTCTGATGCTCGAAACGAATAACTAGAACGGCCTAGGGGAAAAGTACGCACACAGTTGTAATCGGGCGAGTTTCTACTTTCAGATGCAACAGAAATTTTGCGGATTGGTCAATCCGTTCGCGAGATATGGCAGTTTGGAGGTAAGAAACGCTTGAGAAACTCAAAATTTTCGCAGTTCTGGTGCTCGACAAGCATAACTAGAACGGCCTAGAGGAAAAGTACGCATACAGTTGTAATCGGGCGAGTTTCTACTTTCAGATGCAACAGAAATTTTGCGGATTGGTCAATCCGTTCGCGAGATATGGCAGTTTGGAGGTAAGAAACGCTTGAGAAACTCAAAATTTTCGCAGTTCTGTTGCTCGAAACGAATAACTAGAACGGCCTAGGGGAAAAGTACGCACACAGTTGTAATCGGGCGAGTTTCTACTTTCAGATGCAACAGAAATTTTGCGGATTGGTCAATCCGTTCGCGAGATATGGCAGTTTGGAGGTAAGAAACGCTTGAGAAACTCAAAATTTTCGCAGTTCTGGTGCTCGACAAGCATAACTAGAACGGCCTAGAGGAAAAGTACGCATACAGTTGTAATCGGGCGGGTTTCCACTTTCAGATGCAACAGAAATTTTGCGGATTGGTCAATCCGTTCGTGAGATATGGCAGTTTGGAAGTAAGAAACGCTTGAGAAACTCAAAATTTTCGCAGTTCTGATGCTGGAAACGAATTACTAGGGCGGCCTAGGGGAAAAGTACGCATACCGTTGTAATCGGGCGAGTTTCTACTTTCAGATGCAACAGAAATTTTGCGGATTGGTCAATTCGTTCGCGAGATATGGCAGTTTGGAGGTAAGAAACGCTTGAGAAACTCAAAATTTTCGCAGTTCTGATGCTCGAAACGAATAACTAGAACGGCCTAGGGGAAAAGTACGCATACCGTTGTAATCGGGCGAGTTTCTACATTCAGATGCAACAGAAATTTTGCGGATTGGTCAATCCGTTCGCGAGATATGGCAGTTTGGAAGTAAGAAACGCTTGAGATACTCAAAATTTTCGCAGTTCTGATGCTCGAAACGAATAACTAGAACGGCCTAGGGGAAAAGTACGCATACCGTTGTAATCGGGCGAGTTTCTACCTTCAGATGCAACAGAAATTTTGCGGATTGGTCAATCCGTTCGCGAGATATGGCAGTTTGGAAGTAAGAAACGCTTGAGAAACTCAAAATTTTCGCAGTTCTGATGCTCGAAACGAATAACTAGAACGGCCTAGGGGAAAAGTACGCATACCGTTGTAATCGGGCGAGTTTCTACTTTCAGATGCAACAGAAATTTTGCGGATTGGTCAATCCGTTCGCGAGATATGGCAGTTTGGAGGTAAGCAACGCTTGAGAAACTCAAAATTTTCGCAGTTCTGTTGCTCGAAACGAATAACTAGAACGGCCTAGGGGAAAAGTACGCACACAGTTGTAATCGGGCGAGTTTCTACTTTCAGATGCAACAGAAATTTTGCGGATTGGTCAATCCGTTCCCGAGATATGGCAGTTTGGAGGTAAGAAACGCTTGAGAAACTCAAAATTTTCGCAGTTCTGATGCTCGACAAGCATAACTAGAACGGCCTAGGTGAAAAGTACGCATACAGTTGTAATCCGGCGAGTTTCCACATTCAGATGCAACAGAAATTTTGCGGATTGGTCAATCCGTTCGCGAGATATGGCAGTTTGGAAGTAAGAAACGCTTGAGAAACTCAAAATATTCGCAGTTCTGATGCTCGAAACGAATAACCAGAACGGCCTAGGGGAAAAGTACGCATACCGTTGTAATCGGGCGAGTTTCTACTTTCAGATGCAACAGAAATTTTGCGGATTGGTCAATCCGTTCGCGAGATATGGCAGTTTGGAAGTAAGAAACGCTTGAGAAACTCAAAATTTTCGCAGTTCTGATGCTCGAAACGAATAACTAGAACGGCCTAGGGGAAAAGTACGCACACCGTTGTAATCGGGCGAGTTTCTACTTTCAGATGCAACAGAAATTTTGCGGATTGGTCAATCCGTTCGCGAGATATGGCAGTTTGGAGGTAAGAAACGATTGAGAAACTCAAAATTTTCGCAGTTCTGATGCTCGATGCGAATAACTAGCACGGCCTAGGCGAAAAGTACGTATACCGTTGTAATCGGGCGAGTTTCTACTTTCAGATGCAACAGAAATTTTGCGGATTGGTCAATCCGTTCGCGAGATATGGCAGTTTGGAGGTACGAAACGCTTGAGAAACTCAAAATTTTCGCAGTTCTGATGCTCGAAGCGAATAACTAGAACGGCCTCGGCGAAAAGTACGTATACCGTTGTAATCGGGCGAGTTTCTACTTTCAGATGCAACAGAAATTTTGCGGATTGGTCAATCCGTTCGCGAGATATGGCAGTTTGGAGGTAAGCAACGCTTGAGAAACTCAAAATTTTCGAAGTTCTGTTGCTCGAAACGAATAACTAGAACGGCCTAGGGGAAAAGTACGCATACGGTTGTAATCGGGCGAGTTTCTACTTTCAGATGCAACAGAAATTTTGCGGATTGGTCAATCCGTTCGCGAGATATGGCAGTTTGGAGGTAAGAAACGCTTGATGAACTCAAAATTTTCGCAGTTCTGATGCTCGACAGGCACAACTAGAACGGCCTAGGGGAAAAGTACGCATACCGTTGTAATCGGGCGCGTTTCTACTTTCAGATGCAACAGAAATTTTGCGGATTGGTCAATTCGTTCGCGAGATATGGCAGTTTGGAGGTAAGAAACGCTTGAGAAACTAAAAATTTTCGCAGTTCTGATGCTCGAAACGAATAACTAGAACGGCCTAGGGGAAAAGTACGCACACAGTTGTAATCGGGCGAGTTTCTACTTTCAGATGCAACAGAAATTTTGCGGATTGGTCAATCCGTTCCCGAGATATGGCAGTTTGGAGGTAAGAAACGCTTGAGAAACTCAAAATTTTCGCAGTTCTGATGCTCGACAAGCATAACTAGAACGGCCTAGGTGAAAAGTACGCATACAGTTGTAATCCGGCGAGTTTCCACATTCAGATGCAACAGAAATTTTGCGGATTGGTCAATCCGTTCGCGAGATATGGCAGTTTGGAAGTAAGAAACGCTTGAGAAACTCAAAATATTCGCAGTTCTGATGCTCGAAACGAATAACCAGAACGGCCTAGGGGAAAAGTACGCATACCGTTGTAATCGGGCGAGTTTCTACTTTCAGATGCAACAGAAATTTTGCGGATTGGTCAATCCGTTCGCGAGATATGGCAGTTTGGAAGTAAGAAACGCTTGAGAAACTCAAAATTTTCGCAGTTCTGATGCTCGAAACGAATAACTAGAACGGCCTAGGGGAAAAGTACGCACACCGTTGTAATCGGGCGAGTTTCTACTTTCAGATGCAACAGAAATTTTGCGGATTGGTCAATCCGTTCGCGAGATATGGCAGTTTGGAGGTAAGAAACGATTGAGAAACTCAAAATTTTCGCAGTTCTGATGCTCGATGCGAATAACTAGCACGGCCTAGGCGAAAAGTACGTATACCGTTGTAATCGGGCGAGTTTCTACTTTCAGATGCAACAGAAATTTTGCGGATTGGTCAATCCGTTCGCGAGATATGGCAGTTTGGAAGTAAGAAACGCTTGAGAAACTCAAAATTTTCGCAGTTCTGATGCTCGAAGCGAATAACTAGAACGGCCTCGGCGAAAAGTACGTATACCGTTGTAATCGGGCGAGTTTCTACTTTCAGATGCAACAGAAATTTTGCGGATTGGTCAATCCGTTCGCGAGATATGGCAGTTTGGAGGTAAGCAACGCTTGAGAAACTCAAAATTTTCGAAGTTCTGTTGCTCGAAACGAATAACTAGAACGGCCTAGGGGAAAAGTACGCATACGGTTGTAATCGGGCGAGTTTCTACTTTCAGATGCAACAGAAATTTTGCGGATTGGTCAATCCGTTCGCGAGATATGGCAGTTTGGAGGTAAGAAACGCTTGATGAACTCAAAATTTTCGCAGTTCTGATGCTCGACAGGCACAACTAGAACGGCCTAGGGGAAAAGTACGCATACCGTTGTAATCGAGCGGGTTTCTACTTTCAGATGCAACAGAAATTTTGCGGATTGGTCAATTCGTTCGCGAGATATGGCAGTTTGGAGGTAAGAAACGCTTGAGAAACTAAAAATTTTCGCAGTTCTGATGCTCGAAACGAATAACTATAACGGACTAGGGGAAAAGTACGCATACAGTTGTAATCGGGCGGGTTTCTACTCTCAGATGCAACAGAAATTTTGCGGATTGGTCAATCCGTTCGCGAGATATGGCAGTTTGGAGGTAAGAAACGCTTGAGAAACTCAAAATTTTCGCAGTTCTGATGCTCGAAACGAACAACTAGAACGGCCTAGGGGAAAGGTACGCATAGTGTTGTAATCGGGCGAGTTTCTACTTTCAGATGCAACAGAAATTTTGCGGATTGGTCAATCCGTTTGCGAGATATGGCAGTTTGGAGGTAAGAAACGCTTGAGAAACTCAAAATTTTCACAGTTCTGATGCTCGAAACGAATAACCAGAACGGCCTAGGGGAAAAGTACGCATACCGTTGTAATCGGGCGAGTTTCTACCTTCAGATGCAACAGAAATTTTGCGGATTGGTCAATCCGTTCGCGAGATATGGCAGTTTGGAGGTAAGAAACGCTTGAGAAACTCCAAATTTTCGCAGTTCTGATGCTCGAAACGAATAACTAGAACGGACTGGGGGAAAAGTACGCATACAGTTGTAATCGGGCGAGTTTCTACTTTCAGATGCAACAGAAATTTTGCGGATTGGTCAATCCGTTCGCGAGATATGGCAGTTTGGAGGTAAGAAACGCTTGAGAAACTCAAAATTTTCGCAGTTCTGATGCTCGACAGGCACAACTAGAAGGGCCTAGGGGAAAAGTACGCATAGTGTTGTAATCGGGCGAGTTTCTACTTTCAGATGCAACAGAAATTTTGCGGATTGGTCAATCCGTTCGCGAGATATGGCAGTTTGGAGGTAAGAAACGCTTGAGAAACTCAAAATTTTCGCAGTTCTGATGCTCGACAAGCATAACTAGAACGGCCTAGGGGAAAAGTACGCATACAGTTGTAATCGGGCGAGTTTCCACTTTCAGATGCAACAGAAATTTTGCGGATTGGTCAATCCGTTCGCGAGATATGGCAGTTTGGAAGTAAGAAACGCTTGAGAAACTCAAAATTTTCGCAGTTCTGATGCTCGAAACGAATAACTAGAACGGCCTAGGGGAAAAGTACGCATACCGTTGTAATCGGGCGAGTTTCTACTTTCAGATGCAACAGAAATTTTGCGGATTGGTCAATCCGTTCGCGAGATATGGCAGTTTGGATGTAAGAAACGCTTGAGAAACTCAAAATTTTCACAGTTCTGATGCTCGAAACGAATAACCATAACGGCCTAGGGGAAAAGTACGCATACCGTTGTAATCGGGCGAGTTTCTACTTTCAGATGCAACAGAAATTTTGCGGATTGGTCAATCCGTTCGCGAGATATGGCAGTTTGGAGGTAAGAAACGCTTGGGAAACTCCAAATTTTCGCAGTTCTGATGCTCGAAACGAATAACTAGAACGGACTGGGGGAAAAGTACGCAAACAGTTGTAATCGGGCGAGTTTCTGCTTTCAGAGGCAACAGAAATTTTGCGGATTGGTCAATCCGTTCGCGAGATATGGCAGTTTGGAGGTAAGAAACGCTTGAGAAACTCAAAATTTTCGCAGTTCTGATGCTCGAAACGAACAACTAGAACCGCCTAGGCGAAAAGTACGCATAGTGTTGTAATCGGGCGAGTTTCTACTTTCAGATGCAACAGAAATTTTGCGGATTGGTCAATCCGTTCGCGAGATATGGCAGTTTGGAGGTAAGAAACGCTTGAGAAACTCAAAATTTTCGCAGTTCTGATGCTCGAAGCGAATAACTAGAACGGCCTAGGGGAAAAGTACGCATACCGTTGTAATCGGGCGAGTTTCTACTTTCAGATGCAACAGAAATTTTGCGGATTGGTCAATCCGTTCGCGAGATATGGCAGTTTGGAGGTAAGAAACGCTTGATGAACTCAAAATTTTCGCAGTTCTGATGCTCGACAGGCACAACTAGAACGGCCTAGGGGAAAAGTACGCATACCGTTGTAATCGGGCTAGTTTCTACTTTCAGATGCAACAGAAATTTTGCGGATTGGTCAATTCGTTCGCGAGATATGGCAGTTTGGAGGTAAGAAACGCTTGAGAAACTAAAAATTTTCGCAGTTCTGCTGCTCGAAACGAATAACTATAACGGACTAGGGGAAAAGTACGCATACAGTTGTAATCGGGCGGGTTTCTACTCTCAGATGCAACAGAAATTTTGCGGATTGGTCAATCCGTTCGCGAGATATGGCAGTTTGGAGGTTAGAAACGCTTGAGAAACTCAAAATTTTCGCAGTTCTGATGCTCGAAACGAACAACTAGAACGGCCTAGGGGAAAAGTACGCATAGTGTTGTAATCGGGCGAGTTTCTACTTTCAGATGCAACAGAAATTTTGCGGATTGGTCAATCCGTTCGCGAGATATGGCAGTTTGGAGGTAAGAAACGCTTGAGAAACTCAAAATTTTCACAGTACTGATGCTCGAAACGAATAACCAGAACGGCCTAGGGGAAAAGTACGCATACCGTTGTAATCGGGCGAGTTTCTACTTTCAGATGCAACAGAAATTTTGCGGATTGGTCAATCCGTTCGCGAGATATGGCAGTTTGGAGGTAAGAAACGCTTGGGAAACTCAAAATTTTCGCAGTTCCGATGCTCGAAACGAATAACTAGAACGGTCTAGGGGAAAAGTATGCATACAGTTGTAATCGGGCGAGTTTCTACCTTCAGATGCACCAGAAATTTTGCGGATTGGTCAATCCGTTCGCGAGATATGGCAGTTTGGAAGTAAGAAACGCTTGAGAAACTCAAAATTTTCACAGTTCTGATGCTCGAAACGAATAACCAGAACGGCCTAGGGGAAAAGTACGCATACCGTTGTAATCGGGCGAGTTTCTACTTTCAGATGCAACAGAAATTTTGGGGATTGGTCAATCCGTTCGCGAGATATGGCAGTTTGGAGGTAAGCAACGCTTGAGAAACTCAAAATTTTCGCAGTTCTGTTGCTCGAAACGAATAACTACAACTGCCTAGGGGAAAAGTACGCATACAGTTGTAATCGGGCGAGTTTCTACTTTCAGATGCAACAGAAATTTTGCGGATTGGTCAATCCGTTCGCGAGATATGGCAGTTTGGAGGTAAGAAACGCTTGATGAACTCAAAATTTTCGCAGTTCTGATGCTCGACAGGCACAACTAGAACGGCCTAGGGGAAAAGTACGCATACCGTTGTAATCGGGCTAGTTTCTACTTTCAGATGCAACAGAAATTTTGCGGATTGGTCAATTCGTTCGCGAGATATGGCAGTTTGGAGGTAAGAAACGCTTGAGAAACTAAAAATTTTCGCAGTTCTGCTGCTCGAAACGAATAAATATAACGGACTAGGGGAAAAGTACGCATACAGTTGTAATCGGGCGGGTTTCTACTCTCAGATGCAACAGAAATTTTGCGGATTGGTCAATCCGTTCGCGAGATATGGCAGTTTGGAGGTAAGAAACGCTTGGGAAACTCCAAATTTTCGCAGTTCTGATGCTCGAAACGAATAACTAGAACGGACTGGGGGAAAAGTACGCATACAGTTGTAATCGGGCGAGTTTCTGCTTTCAGATGCAACAGAAATTTTGCGGATTGGTCAATCCGTTCGCGAGATATGGCAGTTTGGAGGTAAGAAACGCTTGAGAAACTCAAAATTTTCGCAGTTCTGATGCTCGAAACGAACAACTAGAACGGCCTAGGCGAAAAGTACGCATAGTGTTGTAATCGGGCGAGTTTCTACTTTCAGATGCAACAGAAATTTTGCGGATTGGTCAATTCGTTCGCGAGATATGGCAGTTTGGAGGTAAGAAACGCTTGAGAAACTAAAAATTTTCGCAGTTCTGCTGCTCGAAACGAATAACTATAACGGACTAGGGGAAAAGTACGCATACAGTTGTAATCGGGCGGGTTTCTACTCTCAGATGCAACAGAAATTTTGCGGATTGGTCAATCCGTTCGCGAGATATGGCAGTTTGGAGGTAAGAAACGCTTGAGAAACTCCAAATTTTCGCAGTTCTGATGCTCGAAACGAACAACTAGAACGGCCTAGGGGAAAAGTACGCATACAGTTGTAATCGGGCGAGTTTCTGCTTTCAGATGCAACAGAAATTTTGCGGATTGGTCAATCCGTTCGCGAGATATGGCAGTTTGGAGGTAAGAAACGCTTGAGAAACTCAAAATTTTCGCAGTTCTGATGCTCGAAACGAACAACTAGAACGGCCTAGGCGAAAAGTACGCATAGTGTTGTAATCGGGCGAGTTTCTACTTTCAGATGCAACAGAAATTTTGCGGATTGGTCAATCCCATCGCGAGATATGGCAGTTTGGAGGTAAGAAACGCTTGAGAAACTCAAAATTTTCGCAGTTCTGATGCTCGAAGCGAATAACTAGAACGGCCTAGGCGAAAAGTACGTATACCGTTGTAATCGGGCGAGTTTCTACTTTCAGATGCAACAGAAATTTTGCGGATTGGTCAATCCGTTCGCGAGATATGGCAGTTTGGAGGTAAGCAACGCTTGAGAAACTCAAAATTTTCGCAGTTCTGTTGCTCGAAACGAATAACTACAACTGCCTAGGGGAAAAGTACGCATACAGTTGTAATCGGGCGAGTTTCTACTTTCAGATGCAACAGAAATTTTGCGGATTGATCAATCCGTTCGCGAGATATGGCAGTTTGGAGGTAAGAAACGCTTGAGAAACTCAAAATTTTCGCAGTTCTGATGCTCGAAGCGAACAACTAGAACGGCCTAGGCGAAAAGTACGCATAGTGTTGTAATCGGGCGAGTTTCTACTTTCAGATGCAACAGAAATTTTGCGGATTGGTCAATCCGATCGCGAGATATGGCAGTTTGGAGGTAAGAAACGCTTGAGAAACTCAAAATTTTCGCAGTTCTGTTGCTCGAAACGAATAACTACAACTGCCTAGGGGAAAAGTACGCATACAGTTGTAATCGGGCGAGTTTCTACTTTCAGATGCAACAGAAATTTTGCGGATTGGTCAATCCGTTCGCGAGATATGGCAGTTTGGAGGTAAGAAACGCTTGATGAACTCAAAATTTTCGCAGTTCTGATGCTCGACAGGCACAACTAGAACGGCCTAGGGGAAAAGTACGCATACCGTTGTAATCGGGCTAGTTTCTACTTTCAGATGCAACAGAAATTTTGCGGATTGGTCAATTCGTTCGCGAGATATGGCAGTTTGGAGGTAAGAAACGCTTGAGAAACTAAAAATTTTCGCAGTTCTGCTGCTCGAAACGAATAAATATAACGGACTAGGGGAAAAGTACGCATACAGTTGTAATCGGGCGGGTTTCTACTCTCAGATGCAACAGAAATTTTGCGGATTGGTCAATCCGTTCGCGAGATATGGCAGTTTGGAGGTAAGAAACGCTTGGGAAACTCCAAATTTTCGCAGTTCTGATGCTCGAAACGAATAACTAGAACGGACTGGGGGAAAAGTACGCATACAGTTGTAATCGGGCGAGTTTCTGCTTTCAGATGCAACAGAAATTTTGCGGATTGGTCAATCCGTTCGCGAGATATGTCAGTTTGGAGGTAAGAAACGCTTGAGAAACTCAAAATTTTCGCAGTTCTGATGCTCGAAACGAACAACTAGAACGGCCTAGGCGAAAAGTACGCATAGTGTTGTAATCGGGCGAGTTTCTACTTTCAGATGCAACAGAAATTTTGCGGATTGGTCAATTCGTTCGCGAGATATGGCAGTTTGGAGGTAAGAAACGCTTGAGAAACTAAAAATTTTCGCAGTTCTGCTGCTCGAAACGAATAACTATAACGGACTAGGGGAAAAGTACGCATACAGTTGTAATCGGGCGGGTTTCTACTCTCAGATGCAACAGAAATTTTGCGGATTGGTCAATCCGTTCGCGAGATATGGCAGTTTGGAGGTAAGAAACGCTTGAGAAACTCCAAATTTTCGCAGTTCTGATGCTCGAAACGAACAACTAGAACGGCCTAGGGGAAAAGTACGCATACAGTTGTAATCGGGCGAGTTTCTGCTTTCAGATGCAACAGAAATTTTGCGGATTGGTCAATCCGTTCGCGAGATATGGCAGTTTGGAGGTAAGAAACGCTTGAGAAACTCAAAATTTTCGCAGTTCTGATGCTCGAAACGAACAACTAGAACGGCCTAGGCGAAAAGTACGCATAGTGTTGTAATCGGGCGAGTTTCTACTTTCAGATGCAACAGAAATTTTGCGGATTGGTCAATCCGATCGCGAGATATGGCAGTTTGGAGGTAAGAAACGCTTGAGAAACTCAAAATTTTCGCAGTTCTGATGCTCGAAGCGAATAACTAGAACGGCCTAGGCGAAAAGTACGTATACCGTTGTAATCGGGCGAGTTTCTACTTTCAGATGCAACAGAAATTTTGCGGATTGGTCAATCCGTTCGCGAGATATGGCAGTTTGGAGGTAAGCAACGCTTGAGAAACTCAAAATTTTCGCAGTTCTGTTGCTCGAAACGAATAACTACAACTGCCTAGGGGAAAAGTACGCATACAGTTGTAATCGGGCGAGTTTCTACTTTCAGATGCAACAGAAATTTTGCGGATTGATCAATCCGTTCGCGAGATATGGCAGTTTGGAGGTAAGAAACGCTTGAGAAACTCAAAATTTTCGCAGTTCTGATGCTCGAAGCGAACAACTAGAACGGCCTAGGCGAAAAGTACGCATAGTGTTGTAATCGGGCGAGTTTCTACTTTCAGATGCAACAGAAATTTTGCGGATGATCGCGAGATATGGCAGTTTGGAGGTAAGAAACGCTTGAGAAACTCAAAATTTTCGCAGTTCTGTTGCTCGAAACGAATAACTACAACTGCCTAGGGGAAAAGTACGCATACAGTTGTAATCGGGCGAGTTTCTACTTTCAGATGCAACAGAAATTTTGCGGATTGGTCAATCCGTTCGCGAGATATGGCAGTTTGGAGGTAAGAAACGCTTGATGAACTCAAAATTTTCGCAGTTCTGATGCTCGACAGGCACAACTAGAACGGCCTAGGGGAAAAGTACGCATACCGTTGTAATCGGGCTAGTTTCTACTTTCAGATGCAACAGAAATTTTGCGGATTGGTCAATTCGTTCGCGAGATATGGCAGTTTGGAGGTAAGAAACGCTTGAGAAACTAAAAATTTTCGCAGTTCTGCTGCTCGAAACGAATAAATATAACGGACTAGGGGAAAAGTACGCATACAGTTGTAATCGGGCGCGTTTCTACTCTCAGATGCAACAGAAATTTTGCGGATTGGTCAATCCGTTCGCGAGATATGGCAGTTTGGAGGTAAGAAACGCTTGAGAAACTCAAAATTTTCGCAGTTCTGATGCTCGAAACGAACAACTAGAACGGCCTAGGGGAAAAGTACGCATAGTGTTGTAATCGGGCGAGTTTCTACTTTCAGATGCAACAGAAATTTTGCGGATTGGTCAATCCGTTCGCGAGATATGGCAGTTTGGAAGTAAGAAACGCTTGAGAAACTCAAAATTTTCACAGTTCTGATGCTCGAAACGAATAACCATAACGGCCTAGGGGAAAAGTACGCATACCGTTGTAATCGGGCGAGTTTCTACTTTCAGATGCAACAGAAATTTTGCGGATTGGTCAATCCGTTCGCGAGATATGGCAGTTTGGAGGTAAGAAACGCTTGGGAAACTCCAAATTTTCGCAGTTCTGATGCTCGAAACGAATAACTAGAACGGACTGGGGGAAAAGTACGCAAACAGTTGTAATCGGGCGAGTTTCTGCTTTCAGATGCAACAGAAATTTTGCGGATTGGTCAATCCGTTCGCGAGATATGGCAGTTTGGAGGTAAGAAACGCTTGAGAAACTCAAAATTTTCGCAGTTCTGATGCTCGAAACGAACAACTAGAACGGCCTAGGCGAAAAGTACGCATAGTGTTGTAATCGGGCGAGTTTCTACTTTCAGATGCAACAGAAATTTTGCGGATTGGTCAATCCGTTCGCGAGATATGGCAGTTTGGAGGTAAGAAACGCTTGAGAAACTCAAAATTTTCGCAGTTCTGATGCTCGAAGCGAATAACTAGAACGGCCTAGGCGAAAAGTACGTATACCGTTGTAATCGGGCGAGTTTCTACTTTCAGATGCAACAGAAATTTTGCGGATTGGTCAATCCGTTCGCGAGATATGGCAGTTTGGAGGTAAGCAACGCTTGAGAAACTCAAAATTTGCGCAGTTCTGTTGCTCAAAACGAATAACTACAACTGCCTAGGGGAAAAGTACGCATACAGTTGTAATCGGGCGAGTTTCTACTTTCAGATGCAACAGAAATTTTGCGGATTGGTCAATCCGTTCGCGAGATATGGCAGTTTGGAGGTAAGAAACGCTTGATGAACTCAAAATTTTCGCAGTTCTGATCCTCGACAGGCACAACTAGAACGGCCTAGGGGAAAAGTACGCATACCGTTGTAATCGGGCTAGTTTCTACTTTCAGATGCAACAGAAATTTTGCAGATTGGTCAATTCGTTCGCGAGATATGGCAGTTTGGAGGTAAGAAACGCTTGAGAAACTAAAAATTTTCGCAGTTCTGCTGCTCGAAACGAATAACTATAACGGACTAGGGGAAAAGTACGCATACAGTTGTAATCGGGCGGGTTTCTACTCTCAGATGCAACAGAAATTTTGCGGATTGGTCAATCCGTTCGCGAGATATGGCAGTTTGGAGGTAAGAAACGCTTGAGAAACTCCAAATTTTCGCAGTTCTGATGCTCGAAACGAACAACTAGAACGGCCTAGGGGAAAAGTACGCATACAGTTGTAATCGGGCGAGTTTCTGCTTTCAGATGCAACAGAAATTTTGCGGATTGGTCAATCCGTTCGCGAGATATGGCAGTTTGGAGGTAAGAAACGCTTGAGAAACTCAAAATTTTCGCAGTTCTGATGCTCGAAACGAACAACTAGAACGGCCTAGGCGAAAAGTACGCATAGTGTTGTAATCGGGCGAGTTTCTACTTTCAGATGCAACAGAAATTTTGCGGATTGGTCAATCCGTTCGCGAGATATGGCAGTTTGGAGGTAAGAAACGCTTGAGAAACTCAAAATTTTCGCAGTTCTGATGCTCGAAGCGAATAACTAGAACGGCCTAGGCGAAAAGTACGTATACCGTTGTAATCGGGCGAGTTTCTACTTTCAGATGCAACAGAAATTTTGCGGATTGGTCAATCCGTTCGCGAGATATGGCAGTTTGGACGTAAGAAACGCTTGAGAAACTCAAAATTTTCGCAGTTCTGCTGCTCGAAGCGAATAACTAGAACGGCCTAGGCGAAAAGTACGTATACCGTTGTAATCGGGCGGGTTTCTACTCTCAGATGCAACAGAAATTTTGCGGATTGGTCAATCCGTTCGCGAGATATGGCAGTTTGGAGGTAAGAAACGCTTGAGAAACTCAAAATTTTCGAAGTTCTGATACTCGAAACGAACAACTAGAACGGCCTAGGGGAAAAGTACGCATAGTGTTGTAATCAGGCGAGTTTCTACTTTCAGATGCAACAGAAATTTTGCGGATTGGTCAATCCGTTCGCGAGATATGGCAGTTTGGAGGTAAGAAACGCTTGAGAAACTCAAAATTTTCACAGTTCTGATGCTCGAAACGAATAACCAGAACGGCCTAGGCGAAAAGTACGCATAGTGTTGTAATCGGGCGAGTTTCTACTTTCAGATGCAACAGAAATTTTGCGGATTGGTCAATCCGTTCGCGAGATATGGCAGTTTGGAGGTAAGAAACGCTTGATAAACTCAAAATTTTCGCAGTTCTGATGCTCGACAAGCATAACTAGAACGGCCTAGGGGAAAAGTACGCATACCGTTGTAATCGGGCGAGTTTCTACTTTCAGATGCAACAGAAATTTTGCGGATTGGTCAATTCGTTCGCGAGATATGGCAGTTTGAGGGAAGAAACGCTTGAGAAACTAAAAATTTTCGCAGTTCTGATGCTCGAAACGAATAACTATAACGGACTAGGGGAAAAGTACGCATACAGATGTAATCGGGCGAGTTTCTACTTTCAGATGCAACAGAAATTTTGCTGATTGGTCAATCCGTTCGCGAGATATGGCAGTTTGGAGGTAAGAAACGCTTGAGAAACTCAAAATTTTCGCAGTTCTGATGCTCGAAACGAACAACTAGAACGGCCTAGGGGAAAAGTACGCATACCGTTGTAATCGGGCGAGATTCTACCTTCAGATGCAACAGAAATTTTGCGGATTGGTCAATCCGTTCGCGAGATATGGCAGTTTGGAAGTAAGAAACGCTTGAGAAACTCAAAATTTTCGCAGTTCTGATGCACGAAACGAATAACTTGAACGGCCTAGGGGAAAAGTACGCATACCGTTATAATCGGGCGAGTTTCTACCTTCAGATGCAACAGAAATTTTGCGGATTGGTCAATCCGTTCGCGAGATATGGCAGTTTGGAATAAGAAACGCTTGAGAAACTCAAAATTTTCGCAGTTCTGATGCTCGAAACGAATAACTAGAACGGCCTAGGGGAAAAGTACGCATACCGTTGTAATCGGGCGAGTTTCTACTTTCAGATGCAACAGAAATTTTGCGGATTGGTCAAACCGTTCACGAGATATGGCAGTTTGGAGGTAAGAAACGCTTGAGAAACTCAAAATTTTCGCAGTTCTGATGCTCGACAAGCATAACTAGAACGGCCTAGGGGAAAAGTACGCATACAGTTGTAATCGGGCGAGTTTCCACTTTCAGATGCAACAGAAATTTTGCGGATTGGTCAATCCGTTCGCGAGATATGGCAGTTTGGAAGTAAGAAACGCTTGAGATACTCAAAATTTTCGAAGTTCTGTTGCTCGAAACGAATAACTAGAACTGCCTAGGGGAAAAGTACGCATACAGTTGTAATCGGGCGAGTTTCTACTTTCAGATGCAACAGAAATTTTGCGGATTTGTCAATCCGTTCGCGAGATATGGCAGTTTGGAGGTAAGAAACGCTTGATGAACTCAAAATTTTCGCAGTTCTGATGCTCGACAGGCACAACTAGAACGGCCTAGGGGAAAAGTACGCATACCGTTGTAATCGGGCGAGTTTCTACTTTCAGATGCAACAGAAATTTTGCGGATTGGTCAATTCGTTCGCGAGATATGGCAGTTTGGAGGTAAGAAACGCTTGAGCATCTAAAAATTTTCGCAGTTCTGATGCTCGAAACGAATAACTATAACGGACTAGGGGAAAAGTACGCATACAGTTGTAATGGGGCGGGTTTCTACTCTCAGATGCAACAGAAATTTTGCGGATTGGTCAATCCGTTCGCGAGATATGGCAGTTTGGAGGTAAGAAACGCTTGAGAAACTCAAAATTTTCGCAGTTCTGCTGCTCGAAGCGAATAACTAGAACGGCCTAGGCGAAGAGTACGTATACCGTTGTAATCGGGCGGGTTTCTGCTCTCAGATGCAACAGAAATTTTGCGGATTGGTCAATCCGTTCGCGAGATATGGCAGTTTGGAGGTAAGAAACGCTTGAGAAACTCAAAATTTTCGCAGTTCTGATGCTCGAAACGAACAACTAGAACGGCCTAGGGGAAAAGTACGCATAGTGTTGTAATCAGGCGAGTTTCTACTTTCAGATGCAACAGAAATTTTGCGGATTGGTCAATCCGTTCGCGAGATATGGCAGTTTGGAGGTAAGAAACGCTTGAGAAACTCAAAATTTTCACAGTTCTGATGCTCGAAACGAATAACCAGAACGGCCTGGGCGAAAAGTACGCATAGTGTTGTAATCGGGCGAGTTTCTACTTTCAGATGCAACAGAAATTTTGCGGATTGGTCAATCCGTTCGCGAGATATGGCAGTTTGGAGGTAAGAAACGCTTGATAAACTCAAAATTTTCGCAGTTCTGATGCTCGACAAGCATAACTAGAACGGCCTAGGGGAAAAGTACGCATACCGTTGTAATCGGGCGAGTTTCTACTTTCAGATGCAACAGAAATTTTGCGGATTGGTCAATTCGTTCGCGAGATATGGCAGTTTGGAGGTAAGAAACGCTTGAGAAACTAAAAATTTTCGCAGTTCTGATGCTCGAAACGAATAACTATAACGGACTAGGGGAAAAGTACGCATACAGTTGTAATCGGGCGAGTTTCTACTTTCAGATGCAACAGAAATTTTGCTGATTGGTCAATCCGTTCGCGAGATATGGCAGTTTGGAGGTAAGAAACGCTTGAGAAACTCAAAATTTTCGCAGTTCTGATGCTCGAAACGAACAACTAGAACGGCCTAGGGGAAAAGTACGCATACCGTTGTAATCGGGCGAGATTCTACCTTCAGATGCAACAGAAATTTTGCGGATTGGTCAATCCGTTCGCGAGATATGGCAGTTTGGAAGTAAGAAACGCTTGAGAAACTCAAAATTTTCGCAGTTCTGATGCACGAAACGAATAACTTGAACGGCCTAGGGGAAAAGTACGCATACCGTTATAATCGGGCGAGTTTCTACCTTCAGATGCAACAGAAATTTTGCGGATTGGTCAATCCGTTCGCGAGATATGGCAGTTTGGAATAAGAAACGCTTGAGAAACTCAAAATTTTCGCAGTTCTGATGCTCGAAACGAATAACTAGAACGGCCTAGGGGAAAAGTACGCATACCGTTGTAATCGGGCGAGTTTCTACTTTCAGATGCAACAGAAATTTTGCGGATTGGTCAAACCGTTCACGAGATATGGCAGTTTGGAGGTAAGAAACGCTTGAGAAACTCAAAATTTTCGCAGTTCTGATGCTCGACAAGCATAACTAGAACGGCCTAGGGGAAAAGTAGGCATACAGTTGTAATCGGGCGAGTTTCCACTTTCAGATGCAACAGAAATTTTGCGGATTGGTCAATCCGTTCGCGAGATATGGCAGTTTGGAAGTAAGAAACGCTTGAGATACTCAAAATTTTCGAAGTTCTGTTGCTCGAAACGAATAACTAGAACTGCCTAGGGGAAAAGTACGCATACAGTTGTAATCGGGCGAGTTTCTACTTTCAGATGCAACAGAAATTTTGCGGATTTGTCAATCCGTTTGCGAGATATGGCAGTTTGGAGGTAAGAAACGCTTGATGAACTCAAAATTTTCGCAGTTCTGATGCTCGACAGGCACAACTAGAACGGCCTAGGGGAAAAGTACGCATACCGTTGTAATCGGGCGAGTTTCTACTTTCAGATGCAACAGAAATTTTGCGGATTGGTCAATTCGTTCGCGAGATATGGCAGTTTGGAGGTAAGAAACGCATGAGCATCTAAAAATTTTCGCAGTTCTGATGCTCGAAACGAATAACTATAACGGACTAGGGGAAAAGTACGCATACAGTTGTAATGGGGCGGGTTTCTACTCTCAGATGCAACAGAAATTTTGCGGATTGGTCAATCCGTTCGCGAGATATGGAAGTTTGGAGGTAAGAAACGCTTGAGAAACTCAAAATTTTCGCAGTTCTGATGCTCGAAACGAACAACTAGAACGGCCTAGGGGAAAAGTACGCATAGTGTTGTAATCGGGCGAGTTTCTACTTTCAGATGCAACAGAAATTTTGCGGATTGGTCAATTCGTTCGCGAGATATGGCAGTTTGGAGGTAAGAAACGCTTGAGAAACTAAAAATTTTCGCAGTTCTGATGCTCGAAACGAATAACTATAACGGACTAGGGGAAAAGTACGCATACAGTTTTAATCGGGCGAGTTTCTACTTTCAGATGCAACAGAAATTTTGCGGATTGGTCAATCCGTTCGCGAGATATGGCAGTTTGGAGGTAAGAAACGCTTGAGAAACTCAAAATTTTCGCAGTTCTGATGCTCGACAAGCATAACTAGAACGGCCTAGGGGAAAAGTACGCATACAGTTGTAATCGGGCGAGTTTCCACTTTCAGATGCAACAGAAATTTTGCGGATTGGTCAATCCGTTCGCGAGATATGGCAGTTTGGAAGTAAGAAACGCTTGAGAAACTCAAAATTTTCGCAGTTCTGATGCTCGAAACGAATTACTAGGGCGGCCTAGGGGAAAAGTACGCACACCGTTGTAATCGGGCGAGTTTCTGCTTTCAGATGCATCAGAAATTTTGCGGATTGGTCAATCCGTTCGCGAGATGTGGCAGTTTGTAGGTAAGAAACGCTTGAGAAACTCAAAATTTTCGCAGTTCTGATGCTCGAAACGAATAACTAGAACGGCCTAGGGGAAAAGTACGCATACCGTTGTAATCGGGCGAGTTTCTACCTTCAGATGCAACAGAAATTTTGCGGATTGGTCAATCCGTTCGCGAGATATGGCAGTTTGGAGGTAGGAAACGCTTGAGAAACTCAAAATTTTCGCAGTTCTGATGCTCGAAACGAACAACTAGAACGGCCTAGGGGAAAAGTACGCATAGTGTTGTAATCAGGCGAGTTTCTACTTTCAGATGCAACAGAAATTTTGCGGATTGGTCAATCCGTTCGCGAGATATGGCAGTTTGGAGGTAAGAAACGCTTGAGAAACTCAAAATTTTCACAGTTCTGATGCTCGAAACGAATAACCAGAACGGCCTAGGCGAAAAGTACGCATAGTGTTGTAATCGGGCGAGTTTCTACTTTCAGATGCAACAGAAATTTTGCGGATTGGTCAATCCGTTCGCGAGATATGGCAGTTTGGAGGTAAGAAACGCTTGATAAACTCAAAATTTTCGCAGTTCTGATGCTCGACAAGCATAACTAGAACGGCCTAGGGGAAAAGTACGCATACCGTTGTAATCGGGCGAGTTTCTACTTTCAGATGCAACAGAAATTTTGCGGATTGGTCAATTCGTTCGCGAGATATGGCAGTTTGGAGGTAAGAAACGCTTGAGAAACTAAAAATTTTCGCAGTTCTGATGCTCGAAACGAATAACTATAACGGACTAGGGGAAAAGTACGCACACAGTTTTAATCGGGCGAGTTTCTACTTTCAGATGCAACAGAAATTTTGCGGATTGGTCAATCCGTTCGCGAGATATGGCAGTTTGGATGTAAGAAACGCTTGAGAAACTCAAAATTTTCGCAGTTCTGATGCTCGAAACGAACAACTAGAACGGCCTAGGGGAAAAGTACGCATACCGTTGTAATCGGGCGAGATTCTACCTTCAGATGCAACAGAAATTTTGCGGATTGGTCAATCCGTTCGCGAGATATGGCAGTTTGGAAGTAAGAAACGCTTGAGAAACTCAAAATTTTCGCAGTTCTGATGCACGAAACGAATAACTTGAACGGCCTAGGGGAAAAGTACGCATACCGTTATAATCGGGCGAGTTTCTACCTTCAGATGCAACAGAAATTTTGCGGATTGGTCAATCCATTCGCGAGATATGGCAGTTTGGAAGTAAGAAACGCTTGAGAAACTCAAAATTTTCGCAGTTCTGATGCTCGAAACGAATAACTAGAACGGCCTAGGGGAAAAGTACGCATACCGTTGTAATCGGGCGAGTTTCTACTTTCAGATGCAACAGAAATTTTGCGGATTGGTCAAACCGTTCGCGAGATATGGCAGTTTGGAGGTAAGAAACGCTTGAGAAACTCAAAATTTTCGCAGTTCTGATGCTCGACAAGCATAACTAGAACGGCCTAGGGGAAAAGTACGCATACAGTTGTAATCGGGCGAGTTTCCACTTTCAGATGCAACAGAAATTTTGCGGATTGGTCAATCCGTTCGCGAGATATGGCAGTTTGGAAGTAAGAAACGCTTGAGATACTCAAAATTTTCGAAGTTCTGTTGCTCGAAACGAATAACTAGAACTGCCTAGGGGAAAAGTACGCATACAGTTGTAATCGGGCGAGTTTCTACTTTCAGATGCAACAGAAATTTTGCGGATTTGTCAATCCGTTCGCGAGATATGGCAGTTTGGAGGTAAGAAACGCTTGATGAACTCAAAATTTTCGCAGTTCTGATGCTCGACAGGCACAACTAGAACGGCCTAGGGGAAAAGTACGCATACCGTTGTAATCGGGCGAGTTTCTACTTTCAGATGCAACAGAAATTTTGCGGATTGGTCAATTCGTTCGCGAGATATGGCAGTTTGGAGGTAAGAAACGCTTGAGAAACTAAAAATTTTCGCAGTTCTGCTGCTCGAAACGAATAACTATAACGGACTAGGGGAAAAGTACGCATACAGTTGTAATCGGGCGGGTTTCTACTCTCAGATGCAACAGAAATTTTGCGGATTGGTCAATCCGTTCGCGAGATATGGCAGTTTGGAGGTAAGAAACGCTTGAGAAACTCAAAATTTTCACAGTTCTGATGCTCGAAACGAATAACCAGAACGGCCTAGGGGAAAAGTACGCATACCGTTGTAATCGGGCGAGTTTCTACTTTCAGATGCAACAGAAATTTTGCGGATTGGTCAATCCGTTCGCGAGATATGGCAGTTTGGAGGTAAGAAACGCTTGGGAAACTCAAAATTTTCGCAGTTCCGATGCTCGAAACGAATAACTAGAACGGTCTAGGGGAAAAGTACGCATACCGTTGTAATCGGGCGAGTTTCTGCTTTCAGATGCATCAGAAATTTTGCGGATTGGTCAATCCGTTCGCGAGATATGGCAGTTTGGAAGTAAGAAACGCTTGAGAAACTCAAAATTTTCGCAGTTCTGATGCTCGAAACGAACAACTAGAACGGCCTAGGGGAAAAGTACGCATACCGTTGTAATCGGGCGAGTTTCTACTTTCAGATGCAACAGAAATTTTGCGGATTTGTCAATCCGTTCGCGAGATATGGCAGTTTGGAGGTAAGAAACGCTTGAGAAATTCAAAATTTTCGCAGTTCTGATGCTCGAAACGAACAACTAGAACGGCCTAGGGGAAAAGTACGCATAGTGTTGTAATCGGGCGAGTTTCTACTTTCAGATGCAACAGAAATTTTGCGGATTGGTCAATCCGTTCGCGAGATATGGCAGTTTGGAGGTAAGAAACGCTTGAGAAACTCAAAATTTTCGCAGTTCTGATGCTCGACAAGCATAACTAGAACGGCCTAGGGGAAAAGTACGCATACAGTTGTAATCGGGCGAGTTTCCACTTTCAGATGCAACAGAAATTTTGCGGATTGGTCAATCCGTTCGCGAGATATGGCAGTTTGGAAGTAAGAAACGCTTGAGAAACTCAAAATTTTCGCAGTTCTGATGCTCGAAACGAATAACTAGAACGGACTGGGGGAAAAGTACGCATACAGTTGTAATCCGGCGAGTTTCTACTTTCAGATGCAACAGAAATTTTGCGGATTGGTCAATCCGTTCGCGAGATATGGCAGTTTGGAGGTAAGAAACGCTTGAGAAACTCAAAATTTTCGCAGTTCTGATGCTCGAAACGAACAACTAGAACGGCCTAGGGGAAAAGTACGCATAGTGTTGTAATCGGGCGAGTTTCTACTTTCAGATGCAACAGAAATTTTGCGGATTGGTCAATCCGTTCGCGAGATATGGCAGTTTGGAGGTAAGAAACGCTTGAGAAACTCAAAATTTTCGCAGTTCTGATGCTCGAAACGAACAACTAGAACGGCCTAGGGGAAAAGTACGCATACCGTTGTAATCGGGCGAGATTCTACCTTCAGATGCAACAGAAATTTTGCGGATTGGTCAATCCGTTCGCGAGATATGGTAGTTTGGAAGTAAGAAACGCTTGAGAAACTCAAAATTTTCGCAGTTCTGATGCACGAAACGAATAACTTGAACGGCCTAGGGGAAAAGTACGCATACCGTTATATTCGGGCGAGTTTCTACCTTCAGATGCAACAGAAATTTTGCGGATTGGTCAATCCGTTCGCGAGATATGGCAGTTTGGAAGTAAGAAACGCTTGAGAAACTCAAAATTTTCGCAGTTCTGATGCTCGAAACGAATAACTAGAACGGCCTAGGGGAAAAGTACGCATACCGTTGTAATCGGGCGAGTTTCTACTTTCAGATGCAACAGAAATTTTGCGGATTGGTCAAACCGTTCGCGAGATATGGCAGTTTGGAGGTAAGAAACGCTTGAGAAACTCAAAATTTTCGCAGTTCTGATGCTCGACAAGCATAACTAGAACGGCCTAGGGGAAAAGTACGCATACAGTTGTAATCGGGCGAGTTTCCACTTTCAGATGCAACAGAAATTTTGCGGATTGGTCAATCCGTTCCCGAGATATGGCAGTTTGGAGGTAAGAAACGCTTGAGAAACTCAAAATTTTCGCAGTTCTGATGCTCGACAAGCATAACTAGAACGGCCTAGGGGAAAAGTACGCATACAGTTGTAATCGGGCGAGTTTCCACTTTCAGATGCAACAGAAATTTTGCGGATTGGTCAATCCGTTCGCGAGATATGGCAGTTTGGAGGTAAGAAACGCTTGATGAACTCAAAATTTTCGCAGTTCTGATGCTCGAAACGAATAACTACAACTGCCTAGGGGAAAAGTACGCATACAGTTGTAATAGGGCGAGTTTCTACTTTCAGATGCAACAGAAATTTTGCGGATTGGTCAATCCGTTCGCGAGATATGGCAGTTTGGAGGTAAGAAACGCTTGATGAACTCAAAATTTTCGCAGTTCTGATGCTCGACAGGCACAACTAGAACGGCCTAGGGGAAAAGTACGCATACCGTTGTAATCGGGCGAGTTTCTACTTTCAGATGCAACAGAAATTTTGCGGATTGGTCAATTCGTTCGCGAGATATGGCAGTTTGGAGGTAAGAAACGCTTGAGAAACTAAAAATTTTCGCAGTTCTGCTGCTCGAAACGAATAACTATAACGGACTAGGGGAAAAGTACGCATACAGTTGTAATCGGGCGGGTTTCTACTCTCAGATGCAACAGAAATTTTGCGGATTGGTCAATCCGTTCGCGAGATATGGCAGTTTGGAGGTAAGAAACGCTTGATGAACTAAAAATTTTCGCAGTTCTGATGCTCGAAACGAATAACTATAACGGCCTAGGGGAAAAGTACGCATACCGTTGTAATCGGGCGAGTTTCAACCTTCAGATGCAACAGAAATTATGCGGATTGGTCAATCCGTTCGCGAGATATGGCAGTTTGGAAGTAAGAAACGCTTGCGAAACTCAAAATTTTCGCAGATCTGATGCTCGAAACGAATAACTAGAACGGCCTAGGGGAAAAGTACGCATACCGTTGTAATCGGGCGAGTTTCTACTTTCAGATGCAACAGAAATTTTGCGGATTGGTCAAACCGTTCGCGAGATATGGCAGTTTGGAGGTAAGAAACGCTTGAGAAACTCAAAATTTTCGCAGTTCTGATGCTCGACAAGCATAACTAGAACGGCCTAGGGGAAAAGTACGCATACAGTTGTAATCGGGCGAGTTTCCACTTTCAGATGCAACAGAAATTTTGCGGATTGGTCAATCCGTTCGCGAGATATGGCAGTTTGGAGGTAAGAAACGCTTGAGAAACTCAAAATTTTCGCAGTTCTGATGCTCGACAAGCATAACTAGAACGGCCTAGGGGAAAAGTACGCATACCGTTGCAATCGGGCGAGATTCAACCTTCAGATGCGACAGAAATTTTGCGGATTGGTCAATCCGTTCGCGAGATATGGCAGTTTGGAAGTAAGAAACGCTTGAGAAACTAAAAATTTTCGCAGTTCTGATGCACGAAACGAATAACTAGAACGGCCTAGGGGAAAAGTACGCATACCGATGTAATCGGGCGAGTTTCTACCTTCAGATGCAACAGAAATTTTGCGGATTGGTCAATCCGTTCGCGAGATATGGCAGTTTGGAAGTAAGAAACGCTTGCGAAACTCAAAATTTTCGCAGTTCTGATGCTCGAAACGAATAACTAGAACGGCCTAGGGGAAAAGTACGCATACCGTTGTAATCGGGCGAGTTTCTACTTTCAGATGCAACAGAAATTTTGCGGATTGGTCAAACCGTTCGCGAGATATGGCAGTTTGGAGGTAAGAAACGCTTGAGAAACTCAAAATTTTCGCAGTTCTGATGTTCGACAAGCATAACTAGAACGGCCTAGGGGAAAAGTACGCATACAGTTGTAATCGGGCGAGTTTCCACTTTCAGATGCAACAGAAATTTTGCGGATTGGTCAATCCGTTCGCGAGATATGGCAGTTTGGAGGTAAGAAACGCTTGAGAAACTAAAAATTTTCGCAGTTCTGATGCTCGAAACGAATAAATATAACGGACTAGGGGAAAAGTACGCATACAGTTGTAACGGGCGAGTTTCTACTTTCAGATGCAACAGAAATTTTGCGGATTGGTCAATCCGTTCGCGAGATATGGCAGTTTGGAGGTAAGAAACGCTTGAGAAACTCAAAATTTTCGCAGTTCTGATGCTCGAAACGAACAACTAGAACGGCCTAGGGGAAAAGTACGCATACCGTTGTAATCGGGCGAGTTTCTACTTTCAGATGCAACAGAAATTTTGCGGATTGGTCAAACCGTTCGCGAGATATGGCAGTTTGGAGGTAAGAAACGCTTGAGAAACTCAAAATTTTCGCAGTTCTGATGCTCGACAAGCATAACTAGAACGGCCTAGGGGAAAAGTACGCATACCGTTGTAATCGGGCGAGTTTCTACTTTCAGATGCAACAGAAATTTTGCGGATTGGTCAAACCGTTCGCGAGATATGGCAGTTTGGAGGTAAGAAACGCTTGAGAAACTCAAAATTTTCGCAGTTCTGATGCTCGACAAGCATAACTAGAACGGCCTAGGGGAAAAGTACGCATACAGTTGTAATCGGGCGAGTTTCTACTTTCAGATGCAACAGAAATTTTGCGGATTGGTCAATCCGTTCGCGAGATATGGCAGTTTGGAGGTAAGAAACGCTTGAGAAACTCAAAATTTTCGCAGTTCTGATGCTCGAAACGAACAACTAGAACGGCCTAGGGGAAAAGTACGCATACCGTTGTAATCGGGCGAGTTTCTACTTTCAGATGCAACAGAAATTTTGCGGATTGGTCAAACCGTTCGCGAGATATGGCAGTTTGGAGGTAAGAAACGCTTGAGAAACTCAAAATTTTCGCAGTTCTGATGCTCGACAAGCATAACTAGAACGGCCTAGGGGAAAAGTACGCATACAGTTGTAATCGGGCGAGTTTCCACTTTCAGATGCAACAGAAATTTTGCGGATTGGTCAATCCGTTCGCGAGATATGGCAGTTTGGAGGTAAGAAACGCTTGAGAAACTAAAAATTTTCGCAGTTCTGATGCTCGAAACGAATAACTATAACGGCCTAGGGGAAAAGTACGCATACCGTTGTAATCGGGCGAGTTTCTACCTTCAGATGCAACAGAAATTATGCGGATTGGTCAATCCGTTCGCGAGATATGGCAGTTTGGAAGTAAGAAACGCTTGCGAAACTCAAAATTTTCGCAGATCTGATGCTCGAAACGAATAACTAGAACGGCCTAGGGGAAAAGTACGCATACCGTTGTAATCGGGCGAGTTTCTACTTTCAGATGCAACAGAAATTTTGCGGATTGGTCAAACCGTTCGCGAGATATGGCAGTTTGGAGGTAAGAAACGCTTGAGAAACTCAAAATTTTCGCAGTTCTGATGCTCGACAAGCATAACTAGAACGGCCTAGGGGAAAAGTACGCATACAGTTGTAATCGGGCGAGTTTCCACTTTCAGATGCAACAGAAATTTTGCGGATTGGTCAATCCGTTCGCGAGATATGGCAGTTTGGATGTAAGAAACGCTTGAGAAACTAAAAATTTTCGCAGTTCTGATGCTCGAAACGAATAACTATAACGGACTAGGGGAAAAGTACGCATACAGTTGTAATCGGGCGAGTTTCTACTCTCAGATGCAACAGAAATTTTGCGGATTGGTCAATCCGTTCGCGAGATATGGCAGTTTGGAGGTAAGAAACGCTTGAGAAACTCAAAATTTTCGCAGTTCTGATGCTCGAAACGAACAACTAGAACGGCCTAGGGGAAAAGTACGCATACAGTTGTAATCGGGCGAGTTTCTACTTTCAGATGCAACAGAAATTTTGCGGATTGGTCAATCCGTTGGCGAGATATGGCAGTTTGGAGGTAAGAAACGCTTGAGGAACTCAAAATTTTCGCAGTTCTGATGCTCGACAAGCACAACTAGAACGGCCTAGGGGAAAAGTACGCATACCGTTGTAATCGGGCGAGTTTCTACTTTCAGATGCAACGGAAATTTTGCGGATTGGTCAATTCGTTCGCGAGATATGGCAGTTTGGAGGTAAGAAACGCTTGAGAAACTAAAAATTTTCGCAGTTCTGATGCTCGAAACGAATAACTATAACGTACTAGGGGAAAAGTACGCATACAGTTGTAATCGGGCGGGTTTCTACTCTCAGATGCAACAGAAATTTTGCGGATTGGTCAATCCGTTCGCGAGATATGGCAGTTTGGAGGTATGAAACGCTTGAGAAACTCAAAATTTTCGCAGTTCTGATGCTCGAAACGAACAACTAGAACGGCCTAGGGGAAAAGTACGCATAGTGTTGTAATCGGGCGAGTCTCTGCTTTCAGATGCAACAGAAATTTTGCGGATTGGTCAATTCTTTCGCGAGGTATGGCAGTTTGGAGGTAAGAAACGCTTGGGAAACTAAAAATTTTCGCAGTTCTGATGCTCGAAACGAATAACTATAACGGACTAGGGGAAAAGTACGCATACCGTTGTAATCGGGCGAGTTTCTACTTTCAGATGCAACAGAAATTTTGCGGATTGGTCAAACCGTTCGCGAGATATGGCAGTTTGGAGGTAAGAAACGCTTGAGAAACTCAAAATTTTCGCAGTTCTGATGCTCGACAAGCATAACTAGAACGGCCTAGGGGAAAAGTACGCATACAGTTGTAATCGGGCGAGTTTCCACTTTCAGATGCAACAGAAATTTTGCGGATTGGTCAATCCGTTCGCGAGATATGGCAGTTTGGAGGTAAGAAACGCTTGAGAAACTAAAAATTTTCGCAGTTCTGATGCTCGAAACAAATAAATATAACGGACTAGGGGAAAAGTACGCATACAGTTGTAATCGGGCGAGTTTCTACTTTCAGATGCAACAAAAATTTTGCGGATTGGTCAATCCGTTCGTGAGATATGGCAGTTTGGAGGTAAGAAACGCTTGAGAAACTCAAAATTTTCGCAGTTCTGATGCTCGAAACGAACAACTAGAACGGCCTAGGGGAAAAGTACGCATACCGTTGTAATCGGGCGAGTTTCTACTTTCAGATGCAACAGAAATGTTGCGGATTGGTCAAACCGTTCGCGAGATATGGCAGTTTGGAGGTAAGAAACGCTTGAGAAACTCAAAATTTTCGCAGTTCTGATGCTCGACAAGCATAACTAGAACGGCCTAGGGGAAAAGTACGCATTCAGTTGTAATCGGGCGAGTTTCCACTTTCTGATGCAACAGAAATTTTGCGGATTGGTCAATCCGTTCGCGAGATATGGCAGTTTGGAGGTAAGAAACGCTTGAGAAACTAAAAATTTTCGCAGTTCTGATGCTCGAAACGAATAACTATAACGGACTAGGGGAAAAGTACGCATACAGTTGTAATCGGGCGAGTTTCTACTTTCAGATGCAACAGAAATTTTGCGGATTGGTCAATCCGTTCGCGAGATATGGCAGTTTGGAGGTAAGAAACGCTTGAGAAACTCAAAATTTTCGCAGTTCTGATGCTCGAAACGAACAACTAGAACGGCCTAGGGGAAAAGTACGCATACCGTTGTAATCGGGCGAGTTTCTACCTTCAGATGCAACAGAAATTTTGCGGATTGGTCAATCCGTTCGCGAGATATGGCAGTTTGGAAGTAAGAAACGCTTGCGAAACTCAAAATTTTCGCAGATCTGATGCTCGAAACGAATAACTAGAACGGCCTAGGGGAAAAGTACGCATACCGTTGTAATCGGGCGAGTTTCTACTTTCAGATGCAACAGAAATTTTGCGGATTGGTCAAACCGTTCGCGAGATATGGCAGTTTGGAGGTAAGAAACGCTTGAGAAACTCAAAATTTTCGCAGTTCTGATGCTCGACAAGCATAACTAGAACGGCCTAGGGGAAAAGTACGCATACAGTTGTAATCGGGCGAGTTTCCACTTTCAGATGCAACAGAAATTTTGCGGATTGGTCAATCCGTTCGCGAGATATGGCAGTTTGGAAGTAAGAAACGCTTGAGAAACTCAAAATTTTCGCAGTTCTGATGCTCGAAAAGAATTACTAGGGCGGCCTAGGGGAAAAGTACGCATACCGTTGTAATCGGGCGAGTTTCTGCTTTCAGATGCATCAGAAATTTTGCGGATTGGTCAATCCGTTCGCGAGATGTGGCAGTTTGTAGGTAAGAAACGCTTGAGAAACTCAAAATTTTCGCAGTTCTGAGGCTCTAAACGAATAACTAGAACGGCCTAGGGGAAAAGTACGCATACGGTTGTAATCGGGCGAGTTTCTACTTTCAGATGCAACAGAAATTTTGCGGATTGGTCAATCCGTTGGCGAGATATGGCAGTTTGGAGGTAAGAAACGCTTGAGGAACTCAAAATTTTCGCAGTTCTGATGCTCGACAAGCACAACTAGAACGGCCTAGGGGAAAAGTACGCATACCGTTGTAATCGGGCGAGTTTCTACTTTCAGATGCAACAGAAATTTTGCGGATTGGTCAATTCGTTCGCGAGATATGGCAGTTTGGATGTAAGAAACGCTTGAGAAACTAAAAATTTTCGCAGTTCTGATGCTCGAAACGAATAACTATAACGGACTAGGGGAAAAGTACGCATACAGTTGTAATCGGGCGAGTTTCTACTCTCAGATGCAACAGAAATTTTGCGGATTGGTCAATCCGTTCGCGAGATATGGCAGTTTGGAGGTAAGAAACGGTTGAGAAACTCAAAATTTTCGCAGTTCTGATGCTCGAAACGAACAACTAGAACGGCCTAGGGGAAAAGTACGCATAGTGTTGTAATCAGGCGAGTTTCTACTTTCAGATGCAACAGAAATTTTGCGGATTGGTCAATCCGTTCGCGAGATATGGCAGTTTGGAGGTAAGAAACGCTTGAGAAACTCAAAATTCTCACAGTTCTGATGCTCGAAACGAATAATCAGAACGGCCTAGGGGAAAAGTACGCATACAGTTGTAATCGGGCGAGTTTCTACTTTCAGATGCAACAGAAATTTTGCGGATTGGTCAATCCGTTGGCGAGATATGGCAGTTTGGAGGTAAGAAACGCTTGAGGAAGTCAAAATTTTCGCAGTTCTGATGCTCGAAACGAACAACTAGAACGGCCTAGGGGAAAAGTACGCATACCGTTGTAATCGGGCGAGTTTCTACCTTCAGATGCAACAGAAATTTTGCGGATTGGTCAATCCGTTCGCGAGATATGGCAGTTTGGAAGTAAGAAACGCTTGCGAAACTCAAAATTTTCGCAGATCTGATGCTCGAAACGAATAACTAGAACGGCCTAGGGGAAAAGTACGCGTACCGTTGTAATCGGGCGAGTTTCTACTTTCAGATGCAACAGAAATTTTGCGGATTGGTCAAACCGTTCGCGAGATATGGCAGTTTGGAGGTAAGAAACGCTTGAGAAACTCAAAATTTTCGCAGTTCTGATGCTCGACAAGCATAACTAGAACGGCCTAGGGGAAAAGTACGCATACAGTTGTAATCGGGCGAGTTTCCACTTTCAGATGCAACAGAAATTTTGCGGATTGGTCAATCCGTTCGCGAGATATGGCAGTTTGGAAGTAAGAAACGCTTGAGAAACTCAAAATTTTCGCAGTTCTGATGCTCGAAAAGAATTACTAGGGCGGCCTAGGGGAAAAGTACGCATACCGTTGTAATCGGGCGAGTTTCTGCTTTCAGATGCATCAGAAATTTTGCGGATTGGTCAATCCGTTCGCGAGATGTGGCAGTTTGTAGGTAAGAAACGCTTGAGAAACTAAAAATTTTCGCAGTTCTGAGGCTCTAAACGAATAACTAGAACGGCCTAGGGGAAAAGTACGCATACGGTTGTAATCGGGCGAGTTTCTACTTTCAGATGCAACAGAAATTTTGCGGATTGGTCAATCCGTTGGCGAGATATGGCAGTTTGGAGGTAAGAAACGCTTGAGGAACTCAAAATTTTCGCAGTTCTGATGCTCGACAAGCACAACTAGAACGGCCTAGGGGAAAAGTACGCATACCGTTGTAATCGGGCGAGTTTCTACTTTCAGATGCAACAGAAATTTTGCGGATTGGTCAATTCGTTCGCGAGATATGGCAGTTTGGATGTAAGAAACGCTTGAGAAACTAAAAATTTTCGCAGTTCTGATGCTCGAAACGAATAACCATAACGGACTAGGGGAAAAGTACGCATACAGTTGTAATCGGGCGAGTTTCTACTCTCAGATGCAACAGAAATTTTGCGGATTGGTCAATCCGTTCGCGAGATATGGCAGTTTGGAGGTAAGAAACGGTTGAGAAACTCAAAATTTTCGCAGTTCTGATGCTCGAAACGAACAACTAGAACGGCCTAGGGGAAAAGTACGCATAGTGTTGTAATCAGGCGAGTTTCTACTTTCAGATGCAACAGAAATTTTGCGGATTGGTCAATCCGTTCGCGAGATATGGCAGTTTGGAGGTAAGAAACGCTTGAGAAACTCAAAATTCTCACAGTTCTGATGCTCGAAACGAATAATCAGAACGGCCTAGGGGAAAAGTACGCATACAGTTGTAATCGGGCGAGTTTCTACTTTCAGATGCAACAGAAATTTTGCGGATTGGTCAATCCGTTGGCGAGATATGGCAGTTTGGAGGTAAGAAACGCTTGAGGAACTCAAAATTTTCGCAGTTCTGATGCTCGACAAGCACAACTAGAACGGCCTAGGGGAAAAGTACGCATACCGTTGTAATCGGGCGAGTTTCTACTTTCAGATGCAACGGAAATTTTGCGGATTGGTCAATTCGTTCGCGAGATATGGCAGTTTGGATGTAAGAAACGCTTGAGAAACTAAAAATTTTCGCAGTTCTGATGCTCGAAACGAATAACTATAACGGACTAGGGGAAAAGTACGCATACAGTTGTAATCGGGCGAGTTTCTACTCTCAGATGCAACAGAAATTTTGCGGATTGGTCAATCCGTTCGCGAGATATGGCAGTTTGGAGGTAAGAAACGGTTGAGAAACTCAAAATTTTCGCAGTTCTGATGCTCGAAACGAACAACTAGAACGGCCTAGGGGAAAAGTACGCATAGTGTTGTAATCAGGCGAGTTTCTACTTTCAGATGCAACAGAAATTTTGCGGATTGGTCAATCCGTTCGCGAGATATGGCAGTTTGGAGGTAAGAAACGCTTGAGAAACTCAAAATTCTCACAGTTCTGATGCTCGAAACGAATAATCAGAACGGCCTAGGGGAAAAGTACGCATACAGTTGTAATCGGGCGAGTTTCTACTTTCAGATGCAACAGAAATTTTGCGGATTGGTCAATCCGTTGGCGAGATATGGCAGTTTGGAGGTAAGAAACGCTTGAGGAAGTCAAAATTTTCGCAGTTCTGATGCTCGAAACGAACAACTAGAACGGCCTAGGGGAAAAGTACGCATACCGTTGTAATCGGGCGAGTTTCTACCTTCAGATGCAACAGAAATTTTGCGGATTGGTCAATCCGTTCGCGAGATATGGCAGTTTGGAAGTAAGAAACGCTTGCGAAACTCAAAATTTTCGCAGATCTGATGCTCGAAACGAATAACTAGAACGGCCTAGGGGAAAAGTACGCGTACCGTTGTAATCGGGCGAGTTTCTACTTTCAGATGCAACAGAAATTTTGCGGATTGGTCAAACCGTTCGCGAGATATGGCAGTTTGGAGGTAAGAAACGCTTGAGAAACTCAAAATTTTCGCAGTTCTGATGCTCGACAAGCATAACTAGAACGGCCTAGGGGAAAAGTACGCATACAGTTGTAATCGGGCGAGTTTCCACTTTCAGATGCAACAGAAATTTTGCGGATTGGTCAATCCGTTCGCGAGATATGGCAGTTTGGAAGTAAGAAACGCTTGAGAAACTCAAAATTTTCGCAGTTCTGATGCTCGAAAAGAATTACTAGGGCGGCCTAGGGGAAAAGTACGCATACCGTTGTAATCGGGCGAGTTTCTGCTTTCAGATGCATCAGAAATTTTGCGGATTGGTCAATCCGTTCGCGAGATGTGGCAGTTTGTAGGTAAGAAACGCTTGAGAAACTAAAAATTTTCGCAGTTCTGAGGCTCTAAACGAATAACTAGAACGGCCTAGGGGAAAAGTACGCATACGGTTGTAATCGGGCGAGTTTCTACTTTCAGATGCAACAGAAATTTTGCGGATTGGTCAATCCGTTGGCGAGATATGGCAGTTTGGAGGTAAGAAACGCTTGAGGAACTCAAAATTTTCGCAGTTCTGATGCTCGACAAGCACAACTAGAACGGCCTAGGGGAAAAGTACGCATACCGTTGTAATCGGGCGAGTTTCTACTTTCAGATGCAACAGAAATTTTGCGGATTGGTCAATTCGTTCGCGAGATATGGCAGTTTGGATGTAAGAAACGCTTGAGAAACTAAAAATTTTCGCAGTTCTGATGCTCGAAACGAATAACCATAACGGACTAGGGGAAAAGTACGCATACAGTTGTAATCGGGCGAGTTTCTACTCTCAGATGCAACAGAAATTTTGCGGATTGGTCAATCCGTTCGCGAGATATGGCAGTTTGGAGGTAAGAAACGGTTGAGAAACTCAAAATTTTCGCAGTTCTGATGCTCGAAACGAACAACTAGAACGGCCTAGGGGAAAAGTACGCATAGTGTTGTAATCAGGCGAGTTTCTACTTTCAGATGCAACAGAAATTTTGCGGATTGGTCAATCCGTTCGCGAGATATGGCAGTTTGGAGGTAAGAAACGCTTGAGAAACTCAAAATTCTCACAGTTCTGATGCTCGAAACGAATAATCAGAACGGCCTAGGGGAAAAGTACGCATACAGTTGTAATCGGGCGAGTTTCTACTTTCAGATGCAACAGAAATTTTGCGGATTGGTCAATCCGTTGGCGAGATATGGCAGTTTGGAGGTAAGAAACGCTTGAGGAACTCAAAATTTTCGCAGTTCTGATGCTCGACAAGCACAACTAGAACGGCCTAGGGGAAAAGTACGCATACCGTTGTAATCGGGCGAGATTCTACTTTCAGATGCAACGGAAATTTTGCGGATTGGTCAATTCGTTCGCGAGATATGGCAGTTTGGAGGTAAGAAACGCTTGAGAAACTAAAAATTTTCGCAGTTCTGATGCTCGAAACGAATAACTATAACGTACTAGGGGAAAAGTACGCATACAGTTGTAATCGGGCGGGTTTCTACTCTCAGATGCAACAGAAATTTTGCGGATTGGTCAATCCGTTCGCGAGATATGGCAGTTTGGAGGTAAGAAACGCTTGAGAAACTCAAAATTTTCGCAGTTCTGATGCTCGAAACGAACAACTAGAACGGCCTAGGGGAAAAGTACGCATAGTGTTGTAATCGGACGAGTTTCTGCTTTCAGATGCATCAGAAATTTTGCGGATTGGTCCATCCGTTCGCGAGATGTGGCAGTTTGTAGGTAAGAAACGCTTGAGAAACTCAAAATTTTCGCTGTTCTGATGCTCGAAACGAATAACTAGAACGGCCTAGGGGAAAAGTACGCACACCGTTGTAATCGGGCGAGATTCTACCTTCAGATGCGACAGAAATTTTGCGGATTGGTCAATCCGTTCGCGAGATATGGCAGTTTGGAAGTAAGAAACGCTTGAGAAACTAAAAATTTTCGCAGTTCTGATGCACGAAACGAATAACTAGAACGGCCTAGGGGAAAAGTACGCATACCGATGTAATCGGGTGAGTTTCTACCTTCAGATGCAACAGAAATTTTGCGGATTGGTCAATCCGTTCGCGAGATATGGCAGTTTGGAAGTAAGAAACGCTTGCGAAACTCAAAATTTTCGCAGTTCTGATGCTCGAAACGAATAACTAGAACGGCCTAGGGGAAAAGTACGCATACCGTTGTAATCGGGCGAGTTTCTACTTTCAGATGCAACAGAAATTTTGCGGATTGGTCAAACCGTTCGCGAGATATGGCAGTTTGGATGTAAGAAACGCTTGAGAAACTCAAAATTTTCGCAGTTCTGATGCTCGACAAGCATAACTAGAACGGCCTAGGGGAAAAGTACGCATACAGTTGTAATCGGGCGAGTTTCCGCTTTTAGATGCAACAGAAATTATGCGGATTGGTCAATCCGTTCGCGAGATATGGCAGTTTGGAGGTAAGAAACGCTTGAGAAACTAAAAATTTTCGCAGTTCTGATGCTCGAAACGAATAACTATAACGGACTAGGGGAAAAGTACGCATACAGTTGTAATCGGGCGAGTTTCTACTTTCAGATGCAACAGAAATTTTGCGGATTGGTCAATCCGTTCGCGAGATATGGCAGTTTGGAGGTAAGAAACGCTTGAGAAACTCAAAATTTTCGCAGTTCTGACGCTCGAAACGAATAACTAGAACGGCCTAGGGGAAAAGTACGCATACAGTTGTAATCGGGCGAGTTTCTACTTTCAGATGCAACAGAAATTTTGCGGATTGGTCAATCCGTTCGCGAGATATGGCAGTTTGGAGGTAAGAAACGCTTGAGAAACTCAAAATTTTCGCAGTTCTGATGCTCGACAAGCATAACTAGAAGGGCCTAGGGGAAAAGTACGCATACAGTTGTAATCGGGCGAGTTTCCACTTTCAGATGCAACAGAAATTTTGCGGATTGGTCAATCCGTTCGCGAGATATGGCAGTTTGGAGGTAAGAAACGCTTGAGAAACTAAAAATTTTCGCAGTTCTGATGCTCGAAACGAATAACTATAACGGACTAGGGGAAAAGTACGCATACAGTTGTAATCGGGCGAGTTTCTACTTTCAGATGCAACAGAAATTTTGCGGATTGGTCAATCCGTTCGGGAGATATGGCAGTTTGGAGGTAAGAAATGCTTGAGAAACTCAAAATTTTCGCAGTTCTGATGCTCGAAACGAACAACTAGAACGGCCTAGGGGAAAAGTACGCATACCGTTGTAATCGGGCGAGTTTCTACTTTCAGATGCAACAGAAATTTTGCGGATTGGTCAAACCGTTCGCGAGATATGGCAGTTTGGAGGTAAGAAACGCTTGAGAAACTCAAAATTTTCGCAGTTCTGATGCTCGACAAGCATAACTAGAACGGCCTAGGGGAAAAGTACGCATACAGTTGTAATCGGGCGAGTTTCCACTTTCAGATGCAACAGAAATTTTGCGGATTGGTCAAACCGTTCGCGAGATATGGCAGTTTGGAGGTAAGAAACGCTTGAGAAACTCAAAATTTTCGCAGTTCTGATGCTCGACAAGCATAACTAGAACGGCCTAGGGGAAAAGTACGCATACAGTTGTAATCGGGCGAGTTTCCACTTTCAGATGCAACAGAAATTTTGCGGATTGGTCAATCCGTTCGCGAGATATGGCAGTTTGGAAGTAAGAAACGCTTGAGAAACTCAAAATTTTCGCAGTTCTGATGCTCGAAAAGAATTACTAGGGCGGCCTAGGGGAAAAGTACGCATACCGTTGTAATCGGGCGAGTTTCTGCTTTCAGATGCATCAGAAATTTTGCGGATTGGTCAATCCGTTCGCGAGATGTGGCAGTTTGTAGGTAAGAAACGCTTGAGAAACTCAAAATTTTCGCAGTTCTGAGGCTCTAAACGAATAACTAGAACGGCCTAGGGGAAAAGTACGCATACGGTTGTAATCGGGCGAGTTTCTACTTTCAGATGCAACAGAAATTTTGCGGATTGGTCAATCCGTTGGCGAGATATGGCAGTTTGGAGGTAAGAAACGCTTGAGGAACTCAAAATTTTCGCAGTTCTGATGCTCGACAAGCACAACTAGAACGGCCTAGGGGAAAAGTACGCATACCGTTGTAATCGGGCGAGTTTCTACTTTCAGATGCAACAGAAATTTTGCGGATTGGTCAATTCGTTCGCGAGATATGGCAGTTTGGATGTAAGAAACGCTTGAGAAACTAAAAATTTTCGCAGTTCTGATGCTCGAAACGAATAGCTATAACGGACTAGGGGAAAAGTACGCATACAGTTGTAATCGGGCGAGTTTCTACTCTCAGATGCAACAGAAATTTTGCGGATTGGTCAATCCGTTCGCGAGATATGGCAGTTTGGAGGTAAGAAACGGTTGAGAAACTCAAAATTTTCGCAGTTCTGATGCTCGAAACGAATAACTAGAACGGCCTAGGGGAAAAGTACGCATACCGTTGTAATCGGGCGAGTTTCTGCTTTCAGATGCATCAGAAATTTTGCGGATTGGTCAATCCGTTCGCGAGATGTGGCAGTTTGGAGGTAAGAAACGCTTGAGAAACTCAAAATTCTCACAGTTCTGATGCTCGAAACGAATAATCAGAACGGCCTAGGGGAAAAGTACGCATACAGTTGTAATCGGGCGAGTTTCTACTTTCAGATGCAACAGAAATTTTGCGGATTGGTCAATCCGTTGGCGAGATATGGCAGTTTGGAGGTAAGAAACGCTTGAGGAACTCAAAATTTTCGCAGTTCTGATGCTCGACAAGCACAACTAGAACGGCCTAGGGGAAAAGTACGCATACCGTTGTAATCGGGCGAGTTTCTACTTTCAGATGCAACGGAAATTTTGCGGATTGGTCAATTCGTTCGCGAGATATGGCAGTTTGGAGGTAAGAAACGCTTGAGAAACTAAAAATTTTCGCAGTTCTGATGCTCGAAACGAATAACTATAACGTACTAGGGGAAAAGTACGCATACAGTTGTAATCGGGCGGGTTTCTACTCTCAGATGCAACAGAAATTTTGCGGATTGGTCAATCCGTTCGCGAGATATGGCAGTTTGGAGGTAAGAAACGCTTGAGAAACTCAAAATTTTCGCAGTTCTGATGCTCGAAACGAACAACTAGAACGGCCTAGGGGAAAAGTACGCATAGTGTTGTAATCGGGCGAGTTTCTACTTTCAGATGCAACAGAAATTTTGCGGATTGGTCAATTCTTTCGCGAGATATGGCAGTTTGGAGGTAAGAAACGCTTGGGAAACTAAAAATTTTCGCAGTTCTGATGCTCGAAACGAATAACTATAACGGACTAGGGGAAAAGTACGCATACAGTTGTAATCGGGCGAGTTTCTACTTTCAGATGCAACAGAAATTTTGCGGATTGGTCAATCCGTTCGCGAGATATGGCAGTTTGGAGGTAAGAAACGCTTGAGAAACTCAAAATTTTCGCAGTTCTGATGCTCGAAACGAACAACTAGAACGGCCTAGGGGAAAAGTACGCATAGTGTTGTAATCGGACGAGTTTCTGCTTTCAGATGCATCAGAAATTTTGCGGATTGGTCCATCCGTTCGCGAGATGTGGCAGTTTGTAGGTAAGAAACGCTTGAGAAACTCAAAATTTTCGCTGTTCTGATGCTCGAAACGAATAACTAGAACGGCCTAGGGGAAAAGTACGCACACCGTTGTAATCGGGCGAGATTCTACCTTCAGATGCGACAGAAATTTTGCGGATTGGTCAATCCGTTCGCGAGATATGGCAGTTTGGAAGTAAGAAACGCTTGAGAAACTAAAAATTTTCGCAGTTCTGATGCACGAAACGAATAACTAGAACGGCCTAGGGGAAAAGTACGCATACCGATGTAATCGGGTGAGTTTCTACCTTCAGATGCAACAGAAATTTTGCGGATTGGTCAATCCGTTCGCGAGATATGGCAGTTTGGAAGTAAGAAACGCTTGCGAAACTCAAAATTTTCGCAGTTCTGATGCTCGAAGCGAATAACTAGAACGGCCTAGGGGAAAAGTACGCATACCGATGTAATCGGGTGAGTTTCTACCTTCAGATGCAACAGAAATTTTGCGGATTGGTCAATCCGTTCGCGAGATATGGCAGTTTGGAAGTAAGAAACGCTTGCGAAACTCAAAATTTTCGCAGTTCTGATGCTCGAAGCGAATAACTAGAACGGCCTAGGGGAAAAGTACGCATACCGTTGTAATCGGGCGAGTTTCTACTTTCAGATGCAACAGAAATTTTGCGGATTGGTCAAACCGTTCGCGAGATATGGCAGTTTGGATGTAAGAAACGCTTGAGAAACTCAAAATTTTCGCAGTTCTGATGCTCGAAACGAATAACTATAACGGACTAGGGGAAAAGTACGCATACAGTTGTAATCGGGCGAGTTTCTACTTTCAGATGCAACAGAAATTTTGCGGATTGGTCAATCCGTTCGCGAGATATGGCAGTTTGGAGGTAAGAAACGCTTGAGAAACTCAAAATTTTCGCAGTTCTGAAGCTCGAAACGAACAACTAGAACGGCCTAGGGGAAAAGTACGCATACCGTTGTAATCGGGCGAGTTTCTACTTTCAGATGCAACAGAAATTTTGCGGATTGGTCAAACCGTTCGCGAGATATGGCAGTTTGGAGGTAAGAAACGCTTGAGAAACTCAAAATTTTCGCAGTTCTGATGCTCGACAAGCATAACTAGAACGGCCTAGGGGAAAAGTACGCATACAGTTGTAATCGGGCGAGTTTCCACTTTCAGATGCAACAGAAATTTTGCGGATTGGTCAATCCGTTCGCGAGATATGGCAGTTTGGAAGTAAGAAACGCTTGAGAAACTCAAAATTTTCGCAGTTCTGATGCTCGAAACGAATTACTAGGGCGGCCTAGTGGAAAAGTACGCATACCGTTGTAATCGGGCGAGTTTCTACTTTCAGAAGCAACAGAAATTTTGCGGATTGGTCAAACCGTTCGCGAGATATGGCAGTTTGGAGGTAAGAAACGCTTGAGAAACTCAAAATTTTCGCAGTTCTGATGCTCGACAAGCATAACTAGAACGGCCTAGGGGAAAAGTACGCATACAGTTGTAATCGGGCGAGTTTCCACTTTCAGATGCAACAGAAATTTTGCGGATTGGTCAATCCGTTCGCGAGATATGGCAGTTTGGAGGTAAGAAACGCTTGAGAAACTAAAAATTTTCGCAGTTCTGATGCTCGAAACGAATAAATATAACGGACTAGGGGAAAAGTACGCATACAGTTGTAATCGGGCGAGTTTCTACTTTCAGATGCAACAGAAATTTTGCGGATTGGTCAAACCGTTCGCGAGATATGGCAGTTTGGAGGTAAGAAACGCTTGAGAAACTCAAAATTTTCGCAGTTGTGATGCTCGACAAGCATAACTAGAACGGCCTAGGGGAAAAGTACGCATACAGTTGTAATCGGGCGAGTTTCCACTTTCAGATGCAACAGAAATTTTGCGGATTGGTCAAACCGTTCGCGAGATATGGCAGTTTGGAGGTAAGAAACGCTTGAGAAACTCAAAATTTTCGCAGTTCTGATGCTCGACAAGCATAACTAGAACGGCCTAGGGGAAAAGTACGCATACAGTTTTAATCGGGCGAGTTTCCACTTTCAGATGCAACAGAAATTTTGCGGATTGGTCAAACCGTTCGCGAGATATGGCAGTTTGGAGGTAAGAAACGCTTGAGAAACTCAAAATTTTCGCAGTTCTGATGCTCGACAAGCATAACTAGAACGGCCTAGGGGAAAAGTACGCATACAGTTGTAATCGGGCGAGTTTCCACTTTCAGATGCAACAGAAATTTTGCGGATTGGTCAATCCGTTCGCGAGATATGGCAGTTTGGAAGTAAGAAACGCTTGAGAAACTCAAAATTTTCGCAGTTCTGATGCTCGAAACGAACAACTAGAACGGCCTAGGGGAAAAGTACGCATAGTGTTGTAATCAGGCGAGTTTCTACTTTCAGATGCAACAGAAATTTTGCGGATTGGTCAATCCGTTCGCGAGATATGGCAGTTTGGAGGTAAGAAACGCTTGAGAAACTCAAAATTTTCACAGTTCTGATGCTCGAAACGAATAATCAGAACGGCCTAGGGGAAAAGTACGCATACAGTTGTAATCGGGCCAGTTTCTACTTTCAGATGCAACAGAAATTTTGCGGATTGGTCAATCCGTTGGCGAGATATGGCAGTTTGGAGGTAAGAAACGCTTGAGGAACTCAAAATTTTCGCAGTTCTGATGCTCGACAAGCACAACTAGAACGGCCTAGGGGAAAAGTACGCATACCGTTGTAATCGGGCGAGTTTCTACTTTCAGATGCAACAGAAATTTTGCGGATTGGTCAATTCGTTCGCGAGATATGGCAGTTTGGAGGTAAGAAACGCTTGAGAAACTAAAAATTTTCGCAGTTCTGATGCTCGAAACGAATAACTATAACGGACTAGGGGAAAAGTACGCATACAGTTGTAATCGGGCCGGTTTCTACTCTCAGATGCAACAGAAATTTTGCGGATTGGTCAATCCGTTCGCGAGATATGGCAGTTTGGAGGTAAGAAACGCTTGAGAAACTCAAAATTTTCGCAGTTCTGATGCTCGAAACGAACAACTAGAACGGCCTAGGGGAAAAGTACGCATAGTGTTGTAATCGGGCGAGTTTCTACTTTCAGATGCAACAGAAATTTTGCGGATTGGTCAATCCGTTCGCGAGATATGGCAGTTTGGAGGTAAGCAACGCTTGAGAAACTCAAAATTTTCGCAGTTCTGTTGCTCGAAACGAATAACTAGAACGGCCTAGGGGAAAAGTACGCTTACAGTTGTAATCGGGCGAGTTTCTACTTTCAGATGCAACAGAAATTTTGCGGATTGGTCAATCCGTTTGCGAGATATGGCATTTTGGAGGTAAGCAACGCTTGAGAAACTCATAATTTTCGCAGTTCTGTTGCTCGAAACGAATAACTAGAACGGCCTAGGGGAAAAGTACGCATACAGTTGTAATCGGGCGAGTTTCCACTTTCAGATGCAACAGAAATTTTGCGGATTGGTCAATCCGTTCGCGAGATATGGCAGTTTGGAAGTAAGAAACGCTTGAGAAACTCAAAATTTTCGCATTTCTGATGCTCGAAACGAATTACTACGGCGGCCTAGGGGAAAAGTACGCATACCGTTGTAATCGGGCGAGTTTCTGCTTTCAGATGCATCAGAAATTTTGCGGATTGGTCAATCCGTTCGCGAGATGTGGCAGTTTGTAGGTAAGAAACGCTTGAGAAACTCAAAATTTTCGCGGTTCTGACGCTCGAAACGAATAACTAGAACGGCCTAGGGGAAAAGTACGCATAGTGTTGTAATCGGGCGAGTTTCTACTTTCAGATGCAACAGAAATTTTGCGGATTGGTCAATCCGTTCGCGAGATATGGCAGTTTGGAGGTAAGCAACGCTTGAGAAACTCATAATTTTCGCAGTTCTGTTGCTCGAAACGAATAACTAGAACGGCCTAGGGGAAAAGTACGCATACAGTTGTAATCGGGCGAGTTTCTACTTTCAGATGCAACTGAAATTTTGCGGATTGGTCAATCTGTTCGCGAGATATGGCAGTTTGGAGGTAAGAAACTTTTGAGAAACTCAAAATTTTCGCAGTTCTGATGCTCGACAAGCATAACTAAAACGGCCTAGGGGAAAAGCACGCATACCGTTGTAATCGGGCGAGTTTCTACTTTCAGATGCAACAGAAATTTTGCGGATTGGTCAATCCGTTGGCGAGATATGGCAGTTTGGAGGTAAGAAACGCTTGAGGAACTCAAAATTTTCACAGTTCTGATGCTCGACAAGCACAACTAGAACGGCCTAGGGGAAAAGTGCGCATACCGTTGTAATCGGGCGAGTTTCTACTTTCGGATGCAACAAAAATTTTGCGGATTGGTCAATTCGTTCGCGAGATATGGCAGTTTGGAGGTAAGAAACTCTTGAGAAACTAAAAATTTTCGCAGTTCTGATGCCCGAAACGAATAACTATAACGGACTAGGGGAAAAGTACGCATACAGTTGTAATCGGGCGGGTTTCTACTCTCAGATGCAACAGAAATTTTGCGGATTGGTCAATCCGTTCGCGAGATGTGGCAGTTTGTAGGTAAGAAACGCTTGAGAAACTCAAAATTTTCGCAGTTCTGACGCTCGAAACGAATAACTAGAACGGCCTAGGGGAAAAGTACGCATACCGTTGTAATCGGGCGAGTTTCTACTTTCAGATGCAACAGAAATTTTGCGGATTGGTCAATCCGTTCGCGAGATATGGCAGTTTGGAGGTAAGCAACGCTTGAGAAACTCATAATTTTCGCAGTTCTGTTGCACGAAACGAATAACTAGGGCGGCCTAGGGGAAAAGTACGCATACCGTTGTAATCGGGCGAGTTTCTGCTTTCAGATGCATCAGAAATTTTGCGGATTGGTCAATCCGTTCGCGAGATGTGGCAGTTTGTAGGTAAGAAACGCTTGAGAAACTCAAAATTTTCGCAGTTCTGACGCTCGAAACGAATAACTAGAACGGCCTAGGGGAAAAGTACGCATACCGTTGTAATCGGGCGAGTTTCTACTTTCAGATGCAACAGAAATTTTGCGGATTGGTCAATCCGTTCGCGAGATATGGCAGTTTGGAGGTAAGCAACGCTTGAGAAACTCATAATTTTCGCAGTTCTGTTGCTCGAAACGAATAACTAGAACGGCCTAGGGGAAAAGTACGCATATAGTTGTAATCGGGCGAGTTTCTACTTTCAGATGCAACAGAAATTTTGCGGATTGGTCAATTCGTTCGCGAGATATGGCAGTTTGGAGGTAAGAAACGCTTGAGAAACTAAAAATTTTCGCAGTTCTGATGCTCGAAACGAATAACTATAACGGACTAGGGGAAAAGTACGCATACAGTTGTAATCGGGCGAGTTTCTACCTTCAGATGCAACAGAAATTTTGCGGATTGGTCAATCCGTTCGCGAGATATGGCAGTTTGGAGGTAAGAAGCGCTTGAGAAACTCCAAATTTTCGCAGTTCTGATGCTCGAAACGAACAACTAGAACGGCCTAGGGGAAAAGTACGCATAGTGTTGTAATCGGGCGAGTTTCTGCTTTCAGATGCATCAGAAATTTTGCGGATTGGTCCATCCGTTCGCGAGATGTGGCAGTTTGTAGGTAAGAAACGCTTGAGAAACTCAAAATTTTCGCTGTTCTGATGCTCGACAAGCATAACTAGAACGGCCTAGGGGAAAAGTACGCATACCGTTGTAATCGGGCGAGTTTCTACTTTCAGATGCAACAGAAATTTTGCGGATTGGTCAATTCGTTCGCGAGATATGGCAGTTTGGAGGTAAGAAACGCTTGAGAAACTAAAAATTTTCGCAGTTCTGATGCTCGAAACGAATAACTATAACGGACTAGGGGAAAAGTACGCATACAGTTGTAATCGGGCGAGTTTCTACTTTCAGATGCAACAGAAATTTTGCGGATTGGTCAATCCGTTCGCGAGATATGGCAGTTTGGAGGTAAGAAACGCTTGAGAAACTCAAAATTTTCGCAGTTCTGATGCTCGAAACGAACAACTAGAACGGCCTAGGGGAAAAGTACGCATAGTGTTGTAATCGGGCGAGTTTCTGCTTTCAGGTGCATCAGAAATTTTGCGGATTGGTCCATCCGTTCGCGAGATGTAGCAGTTTGTAGGTAAGAAACGCTTGAGAAACTCAAAATTTTCGCTGTTCTGATGCTCGAAACGAATAACTAGAACGGCCTAGGGGAAAAGTACGCATACCGTTGTAATCGGGCGAGATTCTACCTTCAGATGCAACAGAAATTTTGCGGATTTGTCAATCCGTTCGCGAGATATGGCAGTTTGGAAGTAAGAAACGCTTGAGAAACTAAAAATTTTCGCAGTTCTGATGCACGAAACGAATAACTAGAACGGCCTACGGGAAAAGTACGCACACCGTTGTAATCGGGCGAGTTTCTACCTTCAGATGCAACAGAAATTTTGCGGATTGGTCAATCCGTTCGCGAGATATGGCAGTTTGGAAGTAAGAAACGCTTGAGAAACTCAAAATTTTCGCAGTTCTGATGCTCGAAACGAATTACTAGGGCGGCCTAGGGGCAAAGTACGCATACCGTTGTAATCGGGCGAGTTTCTGCTTTCCGATGCAACAGAAATTTTGCGGATTGGTCAATCCGTTCCCGAGATATGGCAGTTTGGAGGTAAGAAACGCTTGAGAAACTAAAAATTTTCACAGTTCTGATGCTCGAAACGAATAACTAGAACGGCCTAGGGGAAAAGTACGCATACCGTTGTAATCGGACGAGTTTCTACTTTCAGATGCAACAGAAATTTTGCGGATTGGAAAATCCGTTCGCGTGATATGGCAGTTTGGAGGTAAGAAACGGTTGAGAAACTCAAAATTTGCACAGTTCTGATGCTCGAAACGAACAACTAGAATGGCCCAAGGGTAAAGCACACATACCGTTTCAATTGGGCGAGTCTCTACTTTCAGATGCAACAGAAATTTTGCGGATTGGTCTATCCGTTCGCGAGATATGGCAGTTTGGAGGTAAGAAACGATTGAGAAACTCAAAATTTTCACATTTCTGATGCTCGAAACGAATAACTAGAACGGCCTAGGGGAAAAGTACGCATACCGTTGTAATCGGGCGAGTTTCTACTTTCAGATGCAACAGAAATTTTGCGGATTGGTCAATCCGTTCGCGAGATATGGCAGTTTGGAAGTAAGAAACGCTTGAGAAACTTAAAATTTTCGCAGTTCTGATGCTCGAAACGAATAACTAGAACGGCCTAGGGGAAAAGTACGCATACAGTTGTAATCGGGCGAGTTTCTACTTTCAGATGCAACAGAAATTTTGCGGATTGGTCAATCCGTTCGCGAGATATGGCATTTTGGAGGTAAGCAACGCTTGAGAAACTCATAATTTTCGCAGTTCTGTTGCTCGAAACGAATAACTAGAACGGCCTAGGGGAAAAGTACGCATACAGTTGTAATCGGGCGAGTTTCCACTTTCAGATGCAACAGAAATTTTGCGGATTGGTCAATCCGTTCGCGAGATATGGCAGTTTGGAAGTAAGAAACGCTTGAGAAACTCAAAATTTTCGCATTTCAGATGCTCGAAACGAATTACTACGGCGGCCTAGGGGAAAAGTACGCATACCGTTGTAATCGGGCGAGTTTCTGCTTTCAGATGCATCAGAAATTTTGCGGATTGGTCAATCCGTTCGCGAGATGTGGCAGTTTGTAGGTAAGAAACGCTTGAGAAACTCAAAATTTTCGCGGTTCTGACGCTCGAAACGAATAACTAGAACGGCCTAGGGGAAAAGTACGCATAGTGTTGTAATCGGGCGAGTTTCTACTTTCAGATGCAACAGAAATTTTGCGGATTGGTCAATCCGTTCGCGAGATATGGCAGTTTGGAGGTAAGCAACGCTTGAGAAACTCATAATTTTCGCAGTTCTGTTGCTCGAAACGAATAACTAGAACGGCCTAGGGGAAAAGTACGCATACAGTTGTAATCGGGCGAGTTTCTACTTTCAGATGCAACAGAAATTTTGCGGATTGGTCAATCCGTTGGCGAGATATGGCAATTTGCAGGTAAGAAACGCTTGAGGAACTCAAAATTTTCACAGTTCTGATGCTCGACAAGCACAACTAGAACGGCCTAGGGGAAAAGTGCGCATACCGTTGTAATCGGGCGAGTTTCTACTTTCAGATGCAACAAAAATTTTGCGGATTGGTCAATTCGTTCGCGAGATATGGCAGTTTGGAGGTAAGAAACTCTTGAGAAACTAAAAATTTTCGCAGTTCTGATGCCCGAAACGAATAACTATAACGGACTAGGGGAAAAGTACGCATACAGTTGTAATCGGGCGGGTTTCTACTCTCAGATGCAACAGAAATTTTGCGGATTGGTCAATCCGTTCGCGAGATATGGCAGTTTGGAGGTAAGAAGCGCTTGAGAAATTCCAAATTTTCGCAGTTCTGATGCTCGAAACGAACAACTAGAACGGCCTAGGGGAAAAGTACGCATAGTGTTGTAATCGGGCGAGTTTCTGCTTTCAGATGCATCAGAAATTTTGCGGATTGGTCCATCCGTTCGCGAGATGTGGCAGTTTGTAGGTAAGAAACGCTTGAGAAACTCAAAATTTTCGCTGTTCTGATGCTCGACAAGCATAACTAGAACGGCCTAGGGGAAAAGTACGCATACCGTTGTAATCGGGCGAGTTTCTACTTTCAGATGCAACAGAAATTTTGCGGATTGGTCAATTCGTTCGCGAGATATGGCAGTTTGGAGGTAAGAAACGCTTGAGAAACCAAAAATTTTCACAGTTCTGATGCTCGAAACGAATAACTATAACGGACTAGGGGAAAAGTACGCATACAGTTGTAATCGGGCGAGTTTCTACTTTCAGATGCAACAAAAATTTTGCGGATTGGTCAATCCGTTCGCGAGATATGGCAGTTTGGAGGTAAGAAACGCTTGAGAAACTCAAAATTTTCGCAGTTCTGATGCTCGAAACGAACAACTAGAACGGCCTAGGGGAATAGTACGCATAGTGTTGTAATCGGGCGAGTTTCTGCTTTCAGATGCATCAGAAATTTTGCGGATTGGTCCATCCGTTCGCGAGATGTGGCAGTTTGTAGGTAAGAAACGCTTGAGAAACTCAAAATTTTCGCTGTTCTGATGCTCGAAACGAATAACTAGAACGGCCTAGGGGAAAAGTACGCATACCGTTGTAATCGGGCGAGATTCTACCTTCAGATGCAACAGAAATTTTGCGGATTTGTCAATCCGTTCGCGAGATATGGCAGTTTGGAAGTAAGAAACGCTTGAGAAACTAAAAATTTTCGCAGTTCTGATGCACGAAACGAATAACTAGAACGGCCTAGGGGAAAAGTACGCATACCGTTGTAATCGGGCGAGTTTCTACCTTCAGATGCAACAGAAATTTTGCGGATTGGTCAATCCGTTCGCGAGATATGGCAGTTTGGAAGTAAGAAACGCTTGAGAAACTCAAAATTTTCGCAGTTCTGATGCTCGAAACGAATTACTAGGGCGGCCTAGGGGAAAAGTACGCATACCGATGTAATCGGGCGAGTTTCTACCTTCAGATGCAACAGAAATTTTGCGGATTGGTCAATCCGTTCGCGAGATATGGCAGTTTGGAAGTAAGAAACGCTTGCGAAACTCAAAATTTTCGCAGTTCTGATGCTCGAAACGAATAACTAGAACGGCCTAGGGGAAAAGTACGCATACCGTTGTAATCGGGCGAGTTTCTACTTTCAGATGCAACAGAAATTTTGCGGATTGGTCAAACCGTTCGCGAGATATGGCAGTTTGGATGTAAGAAACGCTTGAGAAACTCAAAATTTTCGCAGTTCTGATGCTCGACAAGCATAACTAGAACGGCCTAGGGGAAAAGTACGCATACAGTTGTAATCGGGCGAGTTTCCGCTTTTAGATGCAACAGAAATTATGCGGATTGGTCAATCCGTTCGCGAGATATGGCAGTTTGGAGGTAAGAAACGCTTGAGAAACTAAAAATTTTCGCAGTTCTGATGCTCGAAACGAATAACTATAACGGACTAGGGGAAAAGTACGCATACCGTTGTAATCGGGCGAGTTTCTACCTTCAGATGCAACAGAAATTTTGCGGATTGGTCAATCCGTTCGCGAGATATGGCAGTTTGGAAGTAAGAAACGCTTGAGAAACTCAAAATTTTCGCAGTTCTGATGCTCGAAACGAATTACTAGGGCGGCCTAGGGGAAAAGTACGCATACCGATGTAATCGGGCGAGTTTCTACCTTCAGATGCAACAGAAATTTTGCGGATTGGTCAATCCGTTCGCGAGATATGGCAGTTTGGAAGTAAGAAACGCTTGCGAAACTCAAAATTTTCGCAGTTCTGATGCTCGAAACGAATAACTAGAACGGCCTAGGGGAAAAGTACGCATACCGTTGTAATCGGGCGAGTTTCTACTTTCAGATGCAACAGAAATTTTGCGGATTGGTCAAACCGTTCGCGAGATATGGCAGTTTGGATGTAAGAAACGCTTGAGAAACTCAAAATTTTCGCAGTTCTGATGCTCGACAAGCATAACTAGAACGGCCTAGGGGAAAAGTACGCATACAGTTGTAATCGGGCGAGTTTCCGCTTTTAGATGCAACAGAAATTATGCGGATTGGTCAATCCGTTCGCGAGATATGGCAGTTTGGAGGTAAGAAACGCTTGAGAAACTAAAAATTTTCGCAGTTCTGATGCTCGAAACGAATAACTATAACGGACTAGGGGAAAAGTACGCATACAGTTGTAATCGGGCGAGTTTCTACTTTCAGCTGCAACAGAAATTTTGCGGATTGGTCAATCCGTTCGCGAGATATGGCAGTTTGGAGGTAAGAAACGCTTGAGAAACTCAAAATTTTCGCAGTTCTGACGCTCGAAACGAATAACTAGAACGGCCTAGGGGAAAAGTACGCATACAGTTGTAATCGGGCGAGTTTCTACTTTCAGATGCAACAGAAGTTTTGCGGATTGGTCAATCCGTTCGCGAGATATGGCAGTTTGGAGGTAAGAAACGCTTGAGAAACTCAAAATTTTCGCAGTTCTGATGCTCGACAAGCATAACTAGAACGGCCTAGGGGAAAAGTACGCATACAGTTGTAATCGGGCGAGTTTCCACTTTCAGATGCAACAGAAATTTTGCGGATTGGTCAATCCGTTCGCGAGATATGGCAGTTTGGAGGTAAGAAACGCTTGAGAAACTAAAAATTTTCGCAGTTCTGATGCTCGAAACGAATAACTATAACGGACTAGGGGAAAAGTACGCATACAGTTGTAATCGGGCGAGTTTCTACTTTCAGATGCAACAGAAATTTTGCGGATTGGTCAATCCGTTCGCGAGATATGGCAGTTTGGAGGTAAGAAATGCTTGAGAAACTCAAAATTTTCGCAGTTCTGATGCTCGAAACGAACAACTAGAACGGCCTAGGGGAAAAGTACGCATACCGTTGTAATCGGGCGAGTTTCTACTTTCAGATGCAACAGAAATTTTGCGGATTGGTCAAACCGTTCGCGAGATATGGCAGTTTGGAGGTAAGAAACGCTTGAGAAACTCAAAATTTTCGCAGTTCTGATGCTCGACAAGCATAACTAGAACGGCCTAGGGGAAAAGTACGCATACAGTTGTAATCGGGCGAGTTTCCACTTTCAGATGCAACAGAAATTTTGCGGATTGGTCAAACCGTTCGCGAGATATGGCAGTTTGGAGGTAAGAAACGCTTGAGAAACTCAAAATTTTCGCAGTTCTGATGCTCGACAAGCATAACTAGAACGGCCTAGGGGAAAAGTACGCATACAGTTGTAATCGGGCGAGTTTCCACTTTCAGATGCAACAGAAATTTTACGGATTGGTCAAACCGTTCGCGAGATATGGCAGTTTGGAGGAAAGAAACGCTTGAGAATCTCAAAATTTTCGCAGTTCTGATGCTCGACAAGCATAACTAGAACGGCCTAGGGGAAAAGTACGCATACAGTTGTAATCGGGCGAGTTTCCACTTTCAGATGCAACAGAAATTTTGCGGATTGGTCAAACCGTTCGCGAGATATGGCAGTTTGGAGGTAAGAAACGCTTGAGAAACTCAAAATTTTCGCAGTTCTGATGCTCGACAAGCATAACTAGAACGGCCTAGGGGAAAAGTACGCATACAGTTGTAATCCGGCGAGTTTCCACTTTCAGATGCAACAGAAATTTTGCGGATTGGTCAATCCGTTCGCGAGATATGGCAGTTTGGAAGTAAGAAACGCTTGAGAAACTCAAAATTTTCGCAGTTCTGATGCTCGAAAAGAATTACTAGGGCGGGCTAGGGGAAAAGTACGCATACCGTTGTAATCGGGCGAGTTTCTGCTTTCAGATGCATCAGCAATTTTGCGGATTGGTCAATCCGTTCGCGAGATGTGGCAGTTTGTAGGTAAGAAACGCTTGAGAAACTCAAAATTTTCGCAGTTCTGATGCTCGACAAGCACAACTAGAACGGCCTAGGGGAAAAGTACGGATACCGTTGTAATCGGGCGAGTTTCTACTTTCAGATGCAACAGAAATTTTGCGGATTGGTCAATTCGTTCGCGAGATATGGCAGTTTGGATGTAAGAAACGCTTGAGAAACTAAAAATTTTCGCAGTTCTGATGCTCGAAACGAATAACTATAACGGGCTAGGGGAAAAGTACGCATACAGTTGTAATCGGGCCGGTTTCTACTCTCAGATGCAACAGAAATTTTGCGGATTGGTCAATCCGTTCGCGAGATATGGCAGTTTGGAGGTAAGAAACGCTTGAGAAACTCAAAATTTTCGCAGTTCTGATGCTCGAAACGAACAACTAGAACGGCCTAGGGGAAAAGTACGCATAGTGTTGTAATCAGGCGAGTTTCTACTTTCAGATGCAACAGAAATTTTGCGGATTGGTCAATCCGTTCGCGAGATATGGCAGTTTGGAGGTAAGAAACGCTTGAGAAACTCAAAATTTTCACAGTTCTGATGCTCGAAACGAATAATCAGAACGGCCTAGGGGAAAAGTACGCATACAGTTGTAATCGGGCGAGTTTCTACTTTCAGATGCAACAGAAATTTTGCGGATTGGTCAATCCGTTGGCGAGATATGGCAGTTTGGAGGTAAGAAACGCTTGAGGAACTCAAAATTTTCGCAGTTCTGATGCTCGACAAGCACAACTAGAACGGCCTAGGGGAAAAGTACGCATACCGTTGTAATCGGGCGAGTTTCTACTTTCAGATGCAACAGAAATTTTGCGGATTGGTCAATCCGTTCGCGAGATATGGCAGTTTGGAGATAAGCAACGCTTGAGAAACTCAAAATTTTCGCAGTTCTGTTGCTCGAAACGAATAACTAGAACGGCCTAGGGGAAAAGTACGCATACAGTTGTAATCGGGCGAGTTTCTACTTTCAGATGCAACAGAAATTTTGCGGATTGGTCAAACCGTTCGCGAGATATGGCAGTTTGGAGGTAAGAAACGCTTGAGAAACTCAAAATTTTCGCAGTTCTGATGCTCGACAAGCATAACTAGAACGGCCTAGGGGAAAAGTACGCATACAGTTGTAATCGGGCGAGTTTCTACTTTCAGATGCAACAGAAATTTTGCGGATTGGTCAATCCGTTCGCGAGATATGGCAGTTTGGAGGTAAGAAATGCTTGAGAAACTCAAAATTTTCGCAGTTCTGATGCTCGAAACGAACAACTAGAACGGCCTAGGGGAAAAGTACGCATACCGTTGTAATCGGGCGAGTTTCTACTTTCAGATGCAACAGAAATTTTGCGGATTGGTCAAACCGTTCGCGAGATATGGCAGTTTGGAGGTAAGAAACGCTTGAGAAACTCAAAATTTTCGCAGTTCTGATGCTCGACAAGCATAACTAGAACGGCCTAGGGGAAAAGTACGCATACAGTTGTAATCGGGCGAGTTTCCACTTTCAGATGCAACAGAAATTTTGCGGATTGGTCAAACCGTTCGCGAGATATGGCAGTTTGGAGGAAAGAAACGCTTGAGAAACTCAAAATTTTCGCAGTTCTGATGCTCGACAAGCACAACTAGAACGGCCTAGGGGAAAAGTACGCATACCGTTGTAATCGGGCGAGTTTCTACTTTCAGATGCAACAGAAATTTTGCGGATTGGTCAATCCGTTCGCGAGATATGGCAGTTTGGAGATAAGCAACGCTTGAGAAACTCAAAATTTTCGCAGTTCTGTTGCTCGAAACGAATAACTAGAACGGCCTAGGGGAAAAGTACGCATACAGTTGTAATCGGGCGAGTTTCTACTTTCAGATGCAACAGAAATTTTGCGGATTGGTCAAACCGTTCGCGAGATATGGCAGTTTGGAGGTAAGAAACGCTTGAGAAACTCAAAATTTTCGCAGTTCTGATGCTCGACAAGCATAACTAGAACGGCCTAGGGGAAAAGTACGCATACAGTTGTAATCGGGCGAGTTTCTACTTTCAGATGCAACAGAAATTTTGCGGATTGGTCAATCCGTTCGCGAGATATGGCAGTTTGGAGGTAAGAAATGCTTGAGAAACTCAAAATTTTCGCAGTTCTGATGCTCGAAACGAACAACTAGAACGGCCTAGGGGAAAAGTACGCATACAGTTGTAATCCGGCGAGTTTCCACTTTCAGATGCAACAGAAATTTTGCGGATTGGTCAATCCGTTCGCGAGATATGGCTGTTTGGAAGTAAGAAACGCTTGAGAAACTCAAAATTTTCGCAGTTCTGATGCTCGAAAAGAATTACTAGGGCGGGCTAGGGGAAAAGTACGCATACCGTTGTAATCGGGCGAGTTTCTGCTTTCAGATGCATCAGAAATTTTGCGGATTGGTCAATCCGTTCGCGAGATGTGGCAGTTTGTAGGTAAGAAACGCTTGAGAAACTCAAAATTTTCGCAGTTCTGATGCTCGACAAGCACAACTAGAACGGCCTAGGGGAAAAGTACGCATACCGTTGTAATCGGGCGAGTTTCTACTTTCAGATGCAACAGAAATTTTGCGGATTGGTCAATTCGTTCGCGAGATATGGCAGTTTGGATGTAAGAAACGCTTGAGAAACTAAAAATTTTCGCAGTTCTGATGCTCGAAACGAATAACTATAACGGGCTAGGGGAAAAGTACGCATACAGTTGTAATCGGGCGGGTTTCTACTCTCAGATGCAACAGAAATTTTGCGGATTGGTCAATCCGTTCGCGAGATATGGCAGTTTGGAGGTAAGAAACGCTTGAGAAACTCAAAATTTTCGCAGTTCTGATGCTCGAAACGAACAACTAGAACGGCCTAGGGGAAAAGTACGCATAGTGTTGTAATCAGGCGAGTTTCTACTTTCAGATGCAACAGAAATTTTGCGGATTGGTCAATCCGTTCGCGAGATATGGCAGTTTGGAGGTAAGAAACGCTTGAGAAACTCAAAATTTTCACAGTTCTGATGCTCGAAACGAATAATCAGAACGGCCTAGGGGAAAAGTACGCATACAGTTGTAATCGGGCGAGTTTCTACTTTCAGATGCAACAGAAATTTTGCGGATTGGTCAATCCGTTGGCGAGATATGGCAGTTTGGAGGTAAGAAACGCTTGAGGAACTCAAAATTTTCGCAGTTCTGATGCTCGACAAGCACAACTAGAACGGCCTAGGGGAAAAGTACGCATACCGTTGTAATCGGGCGAGTTTCTACTTTCAGATGCAACAGAAATTTTGCGGATTGGTCAATCCGTTCGCGAGATATGGCAGTTTGGAGATAAGCAACGCTTGAGAAACTCAAAATTTTCGCAGTTCTGTTGCTCGAAACGAATAACTAGAACGGCCTAGGGGAAAAGTACGCATACAGTTGTAATCGGGCGAGTTTCTACTTTCAGATGCAACAGAAATTTTGCGGATTGGTCAAACCGTTCGCGAGATATGGCAGTTTGGAGGTAAGAAACGCTTGAGAAACTCAAAATTTTCGCAGTTCTGATGCTCGACAAGCATAACTAGAACGGCCTAGGGGAAAAGTACGCATACAGTTGTAATCGGGCGAGTTTCCACTTTCAGATGCAACAGAAATTTTGCGGATTGGTCAATCCGTTCGCGAGATATGGCAGTTTGGAAGTAAGAAACGCTTGAGAAACTCAAAATTTTCACAGTTCTGATGCTCGAAACGAATAATCAGAACGGCCTAGGGGAAAAGTACGCATACAGTTGTAATCGGGCCAGTTTCTACTTTCAGATGCAACAGAAATTTTGCGGATTGGTCAATCCGTTCGCGAGATATGGCAGTTTGGAGGTAAGAAACGCTTGAGAAACTCAAAATTTTCACAGTTCTGATGCTCGAAACGAATAATCAGAACGGCCTAGGGGAAAAGTACGCATACAGTTGTAATCGGGCCAGTTTCTACTTTCAGATGCAACAGAAATTTTGCGGATTGGTCAATCCGTTGGCGAGATATGGCAGTTTGGAGGTAAGAAACGCTTGAGGAACTCAAAATTTTCGCAGTTCTGATGCTCGACAAGCACAACTAGAACGGCCTAGGGGAAAAGTACGCATACCGTTGTAATCGGGCGAGTTTCTACTTTCAGATGCAACAGAAATTTTGCGGATTGGTCAATCCGTTCGCGAGATATGGCAGTTTGGAGATAAGCAACGCTTGAGAAACTCAAAATTTTCGCAGTTCTGTTGCTCGAAACGAATAACTATAACGGACTAGGGGAAAAGTACGCATACAGTTGTAATCGGGCGGGTTTCTACTCTCAGATGCAACAGAAATTTTGCGGATTGGTCAATCCGTTCGCGAGATATGGCAGTTTGGAGGTAAGAAACGCTTGAGAAACTCAAAATTTTCGCAGTTCTGATGCTCGAAACGAACAACTAGAACGGCCTAGGGGAAAAGTACGCATAGTGTTGTAATCAGGCGAGTTTCTACTTTCAGATGCAACAGAAATTTTGCGGATTGGTCAATCCGTTCGCGAGATATGGCAGTTTGGAGGTAAGAAACGCTTGAGAAACTCAAAATTTTCACAGTTCTGATGCTCGAAACGAATAATCAGAACGGCCTAGGGGAAAAGTACGCATACAGTTGTAATCGGGCCAGTTTCTACTTTCAGATGCAACAGAAATTTTGCGGATTGGTCAATCCGTTGGCGAGATATGGCAGTTTGGAGGTAAGAAACGCTTGAGGAACTCAAAATTTTCGCAGTTCTGATGCTCGACAAGCACAACTAGAACGGCCTAGGGGAAAAGTACGCATACCGTTGTAATCGGGCGAGTTTCTACTTTCAGATGCAACAGAAATTTTGCGGATTGGTCAATTCGTTCGCGAGATATGGCAGTTTGGAGGTAAGAAACGCTTGAGAAACTAAAAATTTTCGCAGTTCTGATGCTCGAAACGAATAACTATAACGGACTAGGGGGAAAGTACGCATACAGTTGTAATCGGGCCGGTTTCTACTCTCAGATGCAACAGAAATTTTGCGGATTGGTCAATCCGTTCGCGAGATATGGCAGTTTGGAGGTAAGAAACGCTTGAGAAACTCAAAATTTTCGCAGTTCTGATGCTCGAAACGAACAACTAGAACGGCCTAGGGGAAAAGTACGCATAGTGTTGTAATCGGGCGAGTTTCTACTTTCAGATGCAACAGAAATTTTGCGGATTGGTCAATCCGTTCGCGAGATATGGCAGTTTGGAGGTAAGCAACGCTTGAGAAACTCAAAATTTTCGCAGTTCTGTTGCTCGAAACGAATAACTAGAACGGCCTAGGGGAAAAGTACGCTTACAGTTGTAATCGGGCGAGTTTCTACTTTCAGATGCAACAGAAATTTTGCGGATTGGTCAATCCGTTTGCGAGATATGGCATTTTGGAGGTAAGCAACGCTTGAGAAACTCATAATTTTCGCAGTTCTGTTGCTCGAAACGAATAACTAGAACGGCCTAGGGGAAAAGTACGCATACAGTTGTAATCGGGCGAGTTTCCACTTTCAGATGCTACAGAAATTTTGCGGATTGGTCAATCCGTTCGCGAGATATGGCAGTTTGGAAGTAAGAAACGCTTGAGAAACTCAAAATTTTCGCATTTCTGATGCTCGAAACGAATTACTACGGCGGCCTAGGGGAAAAGTACGCATACCGTTGTAATCGGGCGAGTTTCTGCTTTCAGATGCATCAGAAATTTTGCGGATTGGTCAATCCGTTCGCGAGATGTGGCAGTTTGTAGGTAAGAAACGCTTGAGAAACTCAAAATTTTCGCGGTTCTGACGCTCGAAACGAATAACTAGAACGGCCTAGGGGAAAAGTACGCATAGTGTTGTAATCGGGCGAGTTTCTACTTTCAGATGCAACAGAAATTTTGCGAATTGGTCAATCCGTTCGCGAGATATGGCAGTTTGGAGGTAAGCAACGCTTGAGAAACTCATAATTTTCGCAGTTCTGTTGCTCGAAACGAATAACTAGAACGGCCTAGGGGAAAAGTACGCATACAGTTGTAATCGGGCGAGTTTCTACTTTCAGATGCAACAGAAATTTTGCGGATTGGTCAATCCGTTGGCGAGATATGGCAGTTTGGAGGTAAGAAACGCTTGAGGAACTCAAAATTTTCACAGTTCTGATGCTCGACAAGCACAACTAGAACGGCCTAGGGGAAAAGTGCGCATACCGTTGTAATCGGGCGAGTTTCTACTTTCAGATGCAACAAAAATTTTGCGGATTGGTCAATTCGTTCGCGAGATATGGCAGTTTGGAGGTAAGAAACTCTTGAGAAACTAAAAATTTTCGCAGTTCTGATGCCCGAAACGAATAACTATAACGGACTAGGGGAAAAGTACGCATACAGTTGTAATCGGGCGGGTTTCTACTCTCAGATGCAACAGAAATTTTGCGGATTGGTCAATCCGTTCGCGAGATATGGCAGTTTGGAGGTAAGAAACGCTTGAGAAACTCAAAATTTTCGCAGTTCTGATGCTCGAAACGAACAACTAGAACGGCCTAGGGGAAAAGTACGCATAGTGTTGTAATCGGGCGAGTTTCTACTTTCAGATGCAACTGAAATTTTGCGGATTGGTCAATCTGTTCGCGAGATATGGCAGTTTGGAGGTAAGAAACTTTTGAGAAACTCAAAATTTTCGCAGTTCTGATGCTCGACAAGCATAACTAAAACGGCCTAGGGGAAAAGTACGCATACCGTTGTAATCGGGCGAGTTTCTACTTTCAGATGCAACAGAAATTTTGCGGATTGGTCAATCCGTTGGCGAGATATGGCAGTTTGGAGGTAAGAAACGCTTGAGGAACTCAAAATTTTCACAGTTCTGATGCTCGACAAGCACAACTAGAACGGCCTAGGGGAAAAGTGCGCATACCGTTGTAATCGGGCGAGTTTCTACTTTCAGATGCAACAAAAATTTTGCGGATTGGTCAATTCGTTCGCGAGATATGGCAGTTTGGAGGTAAGAAACTCTTGAGAAACTAAAAATTTTCGCAGTTCTGATGCCCGAAACGAATAACTATAACGGACTAGGGGAAAAGTACGCATACAGTTGTAATCGGGCGGGTTTCTACTCTCAGATGCAACAGAAATTTTGCGGATTGGTCAATCCGTTCGCGAGATGTGGCAGTTTGTAGGTAAGAAACGCTTGAGAAACTCAAAATTTTCGCAGTTCTGACGCTCGAAACGAATAACTAGAACGGCCTAGGGGAAAAGTACGCATACCGTTGTAATCGGGCGAGTTTCTACTTTCAGATGCAACAGAAATTTTGCGGATTGGTCAATCCGTTCGCGAGATATGGCAGTTTGGAGGTAAGCAACGCTTGAGAAACTCATAATTTTCGCAGTTCTGTTGCACGAAACGAATAACTAGGGCGGCCTAGGGGAAAAGTACGCATACCGTTGTAATCGGGCGAGTTTCTGCTTTCAGATGCATCAGAAATTTTGCGGATTGGTCAATCCGTTCGCGAGATGTGGCAGTTTGTAGGTAAGAAACGCTTGAGAAACTCAAAATTTTCGCAGTTCTGACGCTCGAAACGAATAACTAGAACGGCCTAGGGGAAAAGTACGCATACCGTTGTAATCGGGCGAGTTTCTACTTTCAGATGCAACAGAAATTTTGCGGATTGGTCAATCCGTTCGCGAGATATGGCAGTTTGGAGGTAAGCAACGCTTGAGAAACTCATAATTTTCGCAGTTCTGTTGCTCGAAACGAATAACTAGAACGGCCTAGGGGAAAAGTACGCATACAGTTGTAATCGGGCGAGTTTCTACTTTCAGATGCAACAGAAATTTTGCGGATTGGTCAATTCGTTCGCGAGATATGGCAGTTTGGAGGTAAGAAACGCTTGAGAAACTAAAAATTTTCGCAGTTCTGATGCTCGAAACGAATAACTATAACGGACTAGGGGAAAAGTACGCATACAGTTGTAATCGGGCGAGTTTCTACCTTCAGATGCAACAGAAATTTTGCGGATTGGTCAATCCGTTCGCGAGATATGGCAGTTTGGAGGTAAGAAGCGCTTGAGAAACTCCAAATTTTCGCAGTTCTGATGCTCGAAACGAACAACTAGAACGGCCTAGGGGAAAAGTACGCATAGTGTTGTAATCGGGCGAGTTTCTGCTTTCAGATGCATCAGAAATTTTGCGGATTGGTCCATCCGTTCGCGAGATGTGGCAGTTTGTAGGTAAGAAACGCTTGAGAAACTCAAAATTTTCGCTGTTCTGATGCTCGACAAGCATAACTAGAACGGCCTAGGGGAAAAGTACGCATACCGTTGTAATCGGGCGAGTTTCTACTTTCAGATGCAACAGAAATTTTGCGGATTGGTCAATTCGTTCGCGAGATATGGCAGTTTGGAGGTAAGAAACGCTTGAGAAACTAAAAATTTTCGCAGTTCTGATGCTCGAAACGAATAACTATAACGGACTAGGGGAAAAGTACGCATACAGTTGTAATCGGGCGAGTTTCTACTTTCAGATGCAACAGAAATTTTGCGGATTGGTCAATCCGTTCGCGAGATATGGCAGTTTGGAGGTAAGAAACGCTTGAGAAACTCAAAATTTTCGCAGTTCTGATGCTCGAAACGAACAACTAGAACGGCCTAGGGGAAAAGTACGCATAGTGTTGTAATCGGGCGAGTTTCTGCTTTCAGATGCATCAGAAATTTTGCGGATTGGTCCATCCGTTCGCGAGATGTAGCAGTTTGTAGGTAAGAAACGCTTGAGAAACTCAAAATTTTCGCTGTTCTGATGCTCGAAACGAATAACTAGAACGGCCTAGGGGAAAAGTACGCATACCGTTGTAATCGGGCGAGATTCTACCTTCAGATGCAACAGAAATTTTGCGGATTTGTCAATCCGTTCGCGAGATATGGCAGTTTGGAAGTAAGAAACGCTTGAGAAACTAAAAATTTTCGCAGTTCTGATGCACGAAACGAATAACTAGAACGGCCTACGGGAAAAGTACGCACACCGTTGTAATCGGGCGAGTTTCTACCTTCAGATGCAACAGAAATTTTGCGGATTGGTCAATCCGTTCGCGAGATATGGCAGTTTGGAAGTAAGAAACGCTTGAGAAACTCAAAATTTTCGCAGTTCTGATGCTCGAAACGAATTACTAGGGCGGCCTAGGGGCAAAGTACGCATACCGTTGTAATCGGGCGAGTTTCTGCTTTCCGATGCATCAGAAATTTTGCGGATTGGTCAATCCGTTCGCGAGATGTGGCAGTTTGTAGGTAAGAAACGCTTGAGAAACTCAAAATTTTCGCAGTTCTGACGCTCGAAACGAATAACTAGAACGGCCTAGGGGAAAAGTACGCATACCGTTGTAATCGGGCGAGTTTCTACTTTCAGATGCAACAGAAATTTTGCGGATTGGTCAATCCGTTCGCGAGATATGGCAGTTTGGAGGTAAGAAACGCTTGAGAAACTCAAAATTTTCACAGTTCTGATGCTCGAAACGAAAAATCAGAACGGCCTAGGGGAAAAGTACGCATACAGTTGTAATCGGGCGGGTTTCTACTTTCAGATGCAACAGAAATTTTGCGGATTGGTCAATCCGTTCGCGAGATATGGCAGTTTGGAGGTAAGCAATGCTTGAGAAACTCAAAATTTTCGCAGTTCTGATGCTCGAAACGAATAACTAGAACGGCCTAGGGGTAAGTACACATACCATTGTAATCGGGCGAGTTTCGACTTTCATATGCAACAGAAATTTTGCGGATTGGTCAATCCGTTCCCGAGATATGGCAGTTTGGAGGTAAGAAACGCTTGAGAAACTAAAAATTTTCACAGTTCTGATGCTCGAAACGAATAACTAGAACGGCCTAGAGGAAAAGTACGCATACCGTTGTAATCGGACGAGTTTCTACTTTCAGATGCAACAGAAATTTTGCGGATTGGAAAATCCGTTCGCGTGATATGGCAGTTTGGAGGTAAGAAACGGTTGAGAAACTCAAAATTTGCACAGTTCTGATGCTCGAAACGAACAACTAGAATGGCCCAAGGGTAAAGCACACATACCGTTTCAATTGGGCGAGTCTCTACTTTCAGATGCAACAGAAATTTTGCGGATTGGTCAATCCGTTCGCGAGATATGGCAGTTTGGAAGTAAGAAACGCTTGAGAAACTTAAAATTTTCGCAGTTCTGATGCTCGAAACGAATAACTAGAACGGCCTAGGGGAAAAGTACGCATACAGTTGTAATCGGGCGAGTTTCTACTTTCAGATGCAACAGAAATTTTGCGGATTGGTCAATCCGTTCGCGAGATATGGCATTTTGGAGGTAAGCAACGCTTGAGAAACTCATAATTTTCGCAGTTCTGTTGCTCGAAACGAATAACTAGAACGGCCTAGGGGAAAAGTACGCATACAGTTGTAATCGGGCGAGTTTCCACTTTCAGATGCAACAGAAATTTTGCGGATTGGTCAATCCGTTCGCGAGATATGGCAGTTTGGAAGTAAGAAACGCTTGAGAAACTCAAAATTTTCGCATTTCAGATGCTCGAAACGAATTACTACGGCGGCCTAGGGGAAAAGTACGCATACCGTTGTAATCGGGCGAGTTTCTGCTTTCAGATGCATCAGAAATTTTGCGGATTGGTCAATCCGTTCGGGAGATGTGGCAGTTTGTAGGTAAGAAACGCTTGAGAAACTCAAAATTTTCGCGGTTCTGACGCTCGAAACGAATAACTAGAACGGCCTAGGGGAAAAGTACGCATAGTGTTGTAATCGGGCGAGTTTCTACTTTCAGATGCAACAGAAATTTTGCGGATTGGTCAATCCGTTCGCGAGATATGGCAGTTTGGAGGTAAGCAACGCTTGAGAAACTCATAATTTTCGCAGTTCTGTTGCTCGAAACGAATAACTAGAACGGCCTAGGGGAAAAGTACGCATACAGTTGTAATCGGGCGAGTTTCTACTTTCAGATGCAACAGAAATTTTGCGGATTGGTCAATCCGTTGGCGAGATATGGCAGTTTGCAGGTAAGAAACGCTTGAGGAACTCAAAATTTTCACAGTTCTGATGCTCGACAAGCACAACTAGAGCGGCCTAGGGGAAAAGTGCGCATACCGTTGTAATCGGGCGAGTTTCTACTTTCAGATGCAATAAAAATTTTGCGGATTGGTCAATTCGTTCGCGAGATATGGCAGTTTGGAGGTAAGAAACTCTTGAGAAACTAAAAATTTTCGCAGTTCTGATGCCCGAAACGAATAACTATAACGGACTAGGGGAAAAGTACGCATACAGTTGTAATCGGGCGGGTTTCTACTCTCAGATGCAACAGAAATTTTGCGGATTGGTCAATCCGTTCGCGAGATATGGCAGTTTGGAGGTAAGAAACGCTTGAGAAACTCAAAATTTTCGCAGTTCTGATGCTCGAAACGAACAACTAGAACGGCCTAGGGGAAAAGTACGCATACAGTTGTAATCGGGCGAGTTTCTACTTTCAGATGCAACAGAAATTTTGCGGATTGGTCAATTCGTTCGCGAGGTATGGCAGTTTGGAGGTAAGAAACGCTTGAGAAACTAAAAATTTTCGCAGTTCTGATGCTCGAAACGAATAACTATAACGGACTAGGGGAAAAGTACGCATACAGTTGTAATCGGGCGAGTTTCTACCTTCAGATGCAACAGAAATTTTGCGGATTGGTCAATCCGTTCGCGAGATATGGCAGTTTGGAGGTAAGAAGCGCTTGAGAAACTCCAAATTTTCGCAGTTCTGATGCTCGAAACGAACAACTAGAACGGCCTAGGGGAAAAGTACGCATAGTGTTGTAATCGGGCGAGTTTCTGCTTTCAGATGCATCAGAAATTTTGCGGATTGGTCCATCCGTTCGCGAGATGTGGCAGTTTGTAGGTAAGAAACGCTTGAGAAACTCAAAATTTTCGCTGTTCTGATGCTCGACAAGCATAACTAGAACGGCCTAGGGGAAAAGTACGCATACCGTTGTAATCGGGCGAGTTTCTACTTTCAGATGCAACAGAAATTTTGCGGATTGGTCAATTCGTTCGCGAGATATGGCAGTTTGGAGGTAAGAAACGCTTGAGAAACTAAAAATTTTCGCAGTTCTGATGCTCGAAACGAATAACTATAACGGACTAGGGGAAAAGTACGCATACAGTTGTAATCGGGCGAGTTTCTACTTTCAGATGCAACAGAAATTTTGCGGATTGGTCAATCCGTTCGCGAGATATGGCAGTTTGGAGGTAAGAAACGCTTGAGAAACTCAAAATTTTCACAGTTCTGATGCTCGAAACGAAAAATCAGAACGGCCTAGGGGAAAAGTACGCATACAGTTGTAATCGGGCGGGTTTCTACTTTCAGATGCAACAGAAATTTTGCGGATTGGTCAATCCGTTCGCGAGATATGGCAGTTTGGAGGTAAGCAATGCTTGAGAAACTCAAAATTTTCGCAGTTCTGATGCTCGAAACGAATAACTAGAACGGCCTAGGGGAAAAGTACGCATACCGTTGTAATCGGGCGAGTTTCTGCTTTCAGATGCATCAGAAATTTTGCGGATTGGTCAATCCGTTCGCGAGATGTGGCAGTTTGTAGGTAAGAAACGCTTGAGAAACTCAAAATTTTCGCGGTTCTGACGCTCGAAACGAATAACTAGAACGGCCTAGGGGAAAAGTACGCATAGTGTTGTAATCGGGCGAGTTTCTACTTTCAGATGCAACAGAAATTTTGCGGATTGGTCAATCCGTTCGCGAGATATGGCAGTTTGGAGGTAAGCAACGCTTGAGAAACTCATAATTTTCGCAGTTCTGTTGCTCGAAACGAATAACTAGAACGGCCTAGGGGAAAAGTACGCATACAGTTGTAATCGGGCGAGTTTCTACTTTCAGATGCAACAGAAATTTTGCGGATTGGTCAATCCGTTGGCGAGATATGGCAGTTTGCAGGTAAGAAACGCTTGAGGAACTCAAAATTTTCACAGTTCTGATGCTCGACAAGCACAACTAGAACGGCCTAGGGGAAAAGTGCGCATACCGTTGTAATCGGGCGAGTTTCTACTTTCAGATGCAACAAAAATTTTGCGGATTGGTCAATTCGTTCGCGAGATATGGCAGTTTGGAGGTAAGAAACTCTTGAGAAACTAAAAATTTTCGCAGTTCTGATGCCCGAAACGAATAACTATAACGGACTAGGGGAAAAGTACGCATACAGTTGTAATCGGGCGGGTTTCTACTCTCAGATGCAACAGAAATTTTGCGGATTGGTCAATCCGTTCGCGAGATATGGCAGTTTGGAGGTAAGAAACGCTTGAGAAACTCAAAATTTTCGCAGTTCTGATGCTCGAAACGAACAACTAGAACGGCCTAGGGGAAAAGTACGCATAGTGTTGTAATCGGGCGAGTTTCTACTTTCAGATGCAACTGAAATTTTGCGGATAGGTCAATCTGTTCGCGAGATATGGCAGTTTGGAGGAAAGAAACTTTTGAGAAACTCAAAATTTTCGCAGTTCTGATGCTCGACAAGCATAACTAAAACGGCCTAGGGGAAAAGTACGCATACCGTTGTAATCGGGCGAGTTTCTACTTTCAGATGCAACAGAAATTTTGCGGATTGGTCAATTCGTTCGCGAGATATGGCAGTTTGGAGGTAAGAAACGCTTGAGAAACCAAAAATTTTCACAGTTCTGATGCTCGAAACGAATAACTATAACGGACTAGGGGAAAAGTACGCATACAGTTGTAATCGGGCGAGTTTCTACTTTCAGATGCAACAAAAATTTTGCGGATTGGTCAATCCGTTCGCGAGATATGGCAGTTTGGAGGTAAGAAACGCTTGAGAAACTCAAAATTTTCGCAGTTCTGATGCTCGAAACGAACAACTAGAACGGCCTAGGGGAATAGTACGCATAGTGTTGTAATCGGGCGAGTTTCTGCTTTCAGATGCATCAGAAATTTTGCGGATTGGTCCATCCGTTCGCGAGATGTGGCAGTTTGTAGGTAAGAAACGCTTGAGAAACTCAAAATTTTCGCTGTTCTGATGCTCGAAACGAATAACTAGAACGGCCTAGGGGAAAAGTACGCATACCGTTGTAATCGGGCGAGATTCTACCTTCAGATGCAACAGAAATTTTGCGGATTTGTCAATCCGTTCGCGAGATATGGCAGTTTGGAAGTAAGAAACGCTTGAGAAACTAAAAATTTTCGCAGTTCTGATGCACGAAACGAATAACTAGAACGGCCTAGGGGAAAAGTACGCATACCGTTGTAATCGGGCGAGTTTCTACCTTCAGATGCAACAGAAATTTTGCGGATTGGTCAATCCGTTCGCGAGATATGGCAGTTTGGAAGTAAGAAACGCTTGAGAAACTCAAAATTTTCGCAGTTCTGATGCTCGAAACGAATTACTAGGGCGGCCTAGGGGAAAAGTACGCATACCGTTGTAATCGGGCGAGTTTCTGCTTTCCGATGCATCAGAAATTTTGCGGATTGGTCAATCCGTTCGCGAGATGTGGCAGTTTGTGGGTAAGAAACGCTTGAGAAACTCAAAATTTTCGCAGTTCTGACGCTCGAAACGAATAACTAGAACGGCCTAGGGGAAAAGTACGCATACCGTTGTAATCGGGCGAGTTTCTACTTTCAGATGCAACAGAAATTTTGCGGATTGGTCAATCCGTTCGCGAGATATGGCAGTTTGGAGGTAAGAAACGCTTGAGAAACTCAAAATTTTCACAGTTCTGATGCTCGAAACGAAAAATCAGAACGGCCTAGGGGAAAAGTACGCATACAGTTGTAATCGGGCGGGTTTCTACTTTCAGATGCAACAGAAATTTTGCGGATTGGTCAATCCGTTGGCGAGATATGGCAGTTTGGAGGTAAGAAACGCTTGAGGAACTCAAAATTTTCGCAGTTCTGATGCTCGACAAGCACAACTAGAACGGCCTAGGGGAAAAGTACGCATACCGTTGTAATCGGGCGAGTTTCTACTTTCAGATGCAACAGAAATTTTGCGGATTGGTCAATTCGTTCGCGAGATATGGCAGTTTGGAGGTAAGAAACGCTTGAGAAACTAAAAATTTTCGCAGTTCTGATGCTCGAAACGAATAACTATAACGGACTAGGGGAAAAGTACGCATACAGTTGTAATCGGGCGGGTTTCTACTCTCAGATGCAACAGAAATTTTGCGGATTGGTCAATCCGTTCGCGAGATATGGCAGTTTGGAGGTAAGAAACGCTTGAGAAACTCAAAATTTTCGCGGTTCTGATGCTCGAAACGAATAACAAGAACGGCCTAGGGGAAAAGTACGCACACCGTTGTAATTGGGCGAGTTTCTACTTTCAGATGCAACAGAAATTTTGCGGATTGGTCAATCCGTTCGCGAGGTATGGCAGTTTGGAGGTAAGCAATGCTTGAGAAACTCAAAATTTTCGCAGTTCTGATGCTCGAAACGAATAACTAGAACGGCCTAGGGGTAAGTACACATACCATTGTAATCGGGCGAGTTTCGACTTTCATATGCAACAGAAATTTTGCGGATTGGTCAATCCGTTCCCGAGATATGGCAGTTTGGAGGTAAGAAACGCTTGAGAAACTAAAAATTTTCACAGTTCTGATGCTCGAAACGAATAACTAGAACGGCCTAGGGGAAAAGTACGCATACCGTTGTAATCGGACGAGTTTCTACTTTCAGATGCAACAGAAATTTTGCGGATTGGAAAATCCGTTCGCGTGATATGGCAGTTTGGAGGTAAGAAACGGTTGAGAAACTCAAAATTTGCACAGTTCTGATGCTCGAAACGAATAACTAGAATGGCCCAAGGGTAAAGCACACATACCGTTTCAATTGGGCGAGTCTCTACTTTCAGATGCAACAGAAATTTTGCGGATTGGTCTATCCGTTCGCGAGATATGGCAGTTTGGAGGTAAGAAACGATTGAGAAACTCAAAATTTTCACATTTCTGATGCTCGAAACGAATAACTAGAACGCCCTAGGGGAAAAGTACTCATACCGTTGTAATCGGGCGAGTATCTACTTTCAGATGCAACAGAAATTTTGCGGATTGGTCAATCCGTTCGCGAGATATGGCAGTTTGGAGGTAAGCAATGCTTGAGAAACTCAAAATTTTCGCAGTTCTGTTGCTCGAAACGAATAACTAGAACGGGCTAGGGGAAAAGTACGCATACAGTTGTAATCGGACGAGTTTCTACTTTCAGATGCATCAGAAATTTTGCGGATTGGACAATCCGTTCGCGAGATGTGGGAGTTTGTAGGTGAGAAACGCTTGAGAAACTCAAAATTTTCGCAGTTCTTATGCTCGAAACGAATAACTAGAACGGCCTAGGGGAAAAGTACGCATACCGTTGTAATCGGGCGAGTTTCTACTTTCAGATGTAACAGAAATTTTGCGGATTGGTCAATCCGTTCGCGAGATATGGCAGTTTGGAGGTAAGAAACGCTTGAGAAACTCAAAATTTTCGCGGTTCTGATGCTCGAAACGAATAACAAGAACGGCCTAGGGGAAAAGTACGCACACCGTTGTAATTGGGCGAGTTTCTACTTTCAGATGCAACAGAAATTTTGCGGATTGGTCAATCCGTTCGCGAGATATGGCAGTTTGGAGGAAAGCAATGCTTGAGAAACTCAAAATTTTCGCAGTTCTGATGCTCGAAACGAATAACTAGAACGGCCTAGGGGTAAGTACACATACCATTGTAATCGGGTGAGTTTCGACTTTCATATGCAACAGAAATTTTGCGGATTGGTCAATCCGTTCCCGAGATATGGCAGTTTGGAGGTAAGAAACGCTTGAGAAACTAAAAATTTTCACAGTTCTGATGCTCGAAACGAATAACTAGAACGGCCTAGGGGAAAAGTACGCATACCGTTGTAATCGGACGAGTTTCTACTTTCAGATGCAACAGAAATTTTGCGGATTGGAAAATCCGTTCGCGTGATATGGCAGTTTGGAGGTAAGAAACGGTTGAGAAACTCAAAATTTGCACAGTTCTGATGCTCGAAACGAATAACTAGAATGGCCCAAGGGTAAAGCACACATACCGTTTCAATTGGGCGAGTCTCTACTTTCAGATGCAACAGAAATTTTGCGGATTGGTCTATCCGTTCGCGAGATATGGCAGTTTGGAGGTAAGAAACGATTGAGAAACTCAAAATTTTCACATTTCTGATGCTCGAAACGAATAACTAGAACGCCCTAGGGGAAAAGTACTCATACCGTTGTAATCGGGCGAGTATCTACTTTCAGATGCAACAGAAATTTTGCGGATTGGTCAATCCGTTCGCGAGATATGGCAGTTTGGAGGTAAGCAATGCTTGAGAAACTCAAAATTTTCGCAGTTCTGTTGCTCGAAACGAATAACTAGAACGGGCTAGGGGAAAAGTACGCATACAGTTGTAATCGGACGAGTTTCTACTTTCAGATGCATCAGAAATTTTGCGGATTGGACAATCCGTTCGCGAGATGTGGGAGTTTGTAGGTGAGAAACGCTTGAGAAACTCAAAATTTTCGCAGTTCTGATGCTCGAAACGAATAACTAGAACGGCCTAGGGGTAAGTACACATACCATTGTAATCGGGCGAGTTTCGACTTTCATATGCAACAGAAATTTTGCGGATTGGTCAATCCGTTCCCGAGATATGGCAGTTTGGAGGTAAGAAACGCTTGAGAAACTAAAAATTTTCACAGTTCTGATGCTCGAAACGAATAACTAGAACGGCCTAGGGGAAAAGTACGCATACCGTTGTAATCGGACGAGTTTCTACTTTCAGATGCAACAGAAATTTTGCGGATTGGAAAATCCGTTCGCGTGATATGGCAGTTTGGAGGTAAGAAACGGTTGAGAAACTCAAAATTTGCACAGTTCTGATGCTCGAAACGAATAACTAGAATGGCCCAAGGGTAAAGCACACATACTGTTTCAATTGGGCGAGTCTCTACTTTCAGATGCAACAGAAATTTTGCGGATTGGTCTATCCGTTCGCGAGATATGGCAGTTTGGAGGTAAGAAACGATTGAGAAACTCAAAATTTTCGCAGTTCTGTTGCTCGAAACGAATAACTAGAACGGGCTAGGGGAAAAGTACGCATACAGTTGTAATCGGACGAGTTTCTACTTTCAGATGCATCAGAAATTTTGCGGATTGGACAATCCGTTCGCGAGATGTGGGAGTTTGTAGGTGAGAAACGCTTGAGAAACTCAAAATTTTCGCAGTTCTTATGCTCGAAACGAATAACTAGAACGGCCTAGGGGAAAAGTACGCATACCGTTGTAATCGGGCGAGTTTCTACTTTCAGATGTAACAGAAATTTTGCGGATTGGTCAATCCGTTCGCGAGATATGGCAGTTTGGAGGTAAGAAACGCTTGAGAAACTCAAAATTTTCGCGGTTCTGATGCTCGAAACGAATAACAAGAACGGCCTAGGGGAAAAGTACGCACACCGTTGTAATTGGGCGAGTTTCTACTTTCAGATGCAACAGAAATTTTGCGGATTGGTCAATCCGTTCGCGAGATATGGCAGTTTGGAGGTAAGCAATGCTTGAGAAACTCAAAATTTTCGCAGTTCTGATGCTCGAAACGAATAACTAGAACGGCCTAGGGGAAAAGTTCGCACAGTGTTGTAATCGGGCGAGTTTCTACTTTCAGATGCAGCAGAAATTTTGCGGATTGGCCAATCCGTTCGCGAGATATGGCAGTTTGGAGGTAAGAAACGCTCGAGAAACTCAAAATTTTCGCAGTTCTGATGCTCGACAAGCATAACCAGAAAGGCCTAGGGGAAAAGTACGCACACCGTTGTAATCGGGCGAGTTTCTACTTTCAGATGCAACAGAAATTTTGCGGATTGGACAATCCGTTCGCGAGATATGGCAGTTTGGAGGTAAGAAACGCTTGAGAAACTCAAAATTTTCGCAGTTCTGATGCTCGAAACGAATAACTAGAACGGCCTAGGGGATAAGTACACATACCATTGTAATCGGGCGAGTTTCGACTTTCATATGCAACAGAAATTTTGCGGATTGGTCAATCCGTTCGCGAGATATGGCAGTTTGGAGGTAAGAAACGCTCGAGAAACTCAAAATTTTCGCAGTTCTGATGCTCGACAAGCATAACCAGAAAGGCCTAGGGGAAAAGTACGCACACCGTTGTAATCGGGCGAGTTTCTACTTTCAGATGCAACAGAAATTTTGCGGATTGGACAATCCGTTCGCGAGATATGGCAGTTTGGAGGTAAGAAACGCTTGAGAAACTCAAAATTTTCGCAGTTCTGATGCTCGACAAGCATAACCAGAAAGGCCTAGGGGAAAAGTACGCACACCGTTGTAATCGGGCGAGTTTCTACTTTCAGATGCAACAGAAATTTTGCGGATTGGACAATCCGTTCGCGAGATATGGCAGTTTGGAGGTAAGAAACGCTTGAGAAACTCAAAATTTTCGCGGTCCTGATGCTCGAAACGAATAACTAGAACGGCCTAGGGGAAAAGTACGCATACCGTTGTAATCGGACGAGTTTCTACTTTCAGATGCAACAGAAATTTTGCGGATTGGAAAATCCGTTCGCGTGATATGGCAGTTTGGAGGTAAGAAACGGTTGAGAAACTCAAAATTTGCACAGTTCTGATGCTCGAAACGAATAACTAGAATGGCCCAGGGGTAAAGCACACACACCGTTTCAATTGGGCGAGTCTCTACTTTCAGATGCAACAGAAATTTTGCGGATTGGTCAATCCGTTCGCGAGATATGGCAGTTTGGAGGTAAGCAACGCTTGAGAAACTCAAAATTTTCGCAGTTCTGTTTCTCGAAACGAATAACTAGAACGGGCTAGGGGAAAAGTACGCACACAGTTGTAATCGGGCGAATTTCTACTTTCAGATGCAATAGAAATTTTGCGGATTGGTCAATCCGTTCGCGAGATATGGCAGTTTGGAGGTAAGAAACGCTTGAGAAACTCAAAATTTTCGCAGTTCTGATGCTCGAAACGAATAACTAGAACGGCCTAGGGGTAAGTACACATACCATTGTAATCGGGCGAGTTTCGACTTTCATATGCAACAGAAATTTTGCGGATTGGTCAATCCGTTTCCGAGATATGGCAGTTTGGAGGTAAGAAACGCTTGAGAAACTAAAAATTTTCACAGTTCTGATGCTCGAAACGAATAACTAGAACGGCCTAGGGGAAAAGTACGCACACCGTTGTAATCGGGCGAGCTTCGACCTTCAGATGCAACAAAAATTTTGCGGATTGGTCAATCCGTTCGCGAGATATGGCAGTTTGGAAGTAAGAAACGCTTGAGAAACTCAAAATTTTCGCAGTTCTGATGCTCGAAACGAATAACTAGAACGGCCTAGGGGAAAAGTTCGCACAGTGTTGTAATCGGGCGAGTTTCTACTTTCAGATGCAGCAGAAATTTTGCGGATTGGTCAATCCGTTCGCGAGATATGGCAGTTTGGAGGTAAGAAACGCTCGAGAAACTCAAAATTTTCGCAGTTCTGATGCTCGACAAGCATAACCAGAAAGGCCTAGGGGAAAAGTACGCACACCGTTGTAATCGGGCGAGTTTCTACTTTCAGATGCAACAGAAATTTTGCGGATTGGACAATCCGTTCGCGAGATATGGCAGTTTGGAGGTAAGAAACGCTTGAGAAACTCAAAATTTTCGCAGTTCTGAAGCTCGAAACGAATAACTAGAACGGCCTAGGGGATAAGTACACATACCATTGTAATCGGGCGAGTTTCGACTTTCATATGCAACAGAAATTTTGCGGATTGGTCAATCCGTTCCCGAGATATGGCAGTTTGGAGGTAAGAAACGCTTGAGAAACTCAAAATTTTCGCGGTCCTGATGCTCGAAACGAATAACAAGAACGGCCTAGGGGAAAAGTACGCACACCCTTGTAATTGGGCGAGTTTCTACTTTCAGATGCAACAGAAATTTTGCGGATTGGTCAATCCGTTCCCGAGATATGGCAGTTTGGAGGTAAGAAACGCTTGAGAAACTAAAAATTTTCACAGTTCTGATGCTCGAAACGAATAACTAGAACGGCCTAGGGGAAAAGTACGCATACCGTTGTAATCGGACGAGTTTCTACTTTCAGATGCAACAGAAATTTTGCGGATTGGAAAATCCGTTCGCGTGATATGGCAGTTTGGAGGTAAGAAACGGTTGAGAAACTCAAAATTTGCACAGTTCTGATGCTCGAAACGAATAACTAGAATGGCCCAAGGGTAAAGCACACATACTGTTTCAATTGGGCGAGTCTCTACTTTCAGATGCAACAGAAATTTTGCGGATTGGTCTATCCGTTCGCGAGATATGGCAGTTTGGAGGTAAGAAACGATTGAGAAACTCAAAATTTTCGCAGTTCTGTTGCTCGAAACGAATAACTAGAACGGGCTAGGGGAAAAGTACGCATACAGTTGTAATCGGACGAGTTTCTACTTTCAGATGCATCAGAAATTTTGCGGATTGGACAATCCGTTCGCGAGATGTGGGAGTTTGTAGGTGAGAAACGCTTGAGAAACTCAAAATTTTCGCAGTTCTTATGCTCGAAACGAATAACTAGAACGGCCTAGGGGAAAAGTACGCATACCGTTGTAATCGGGCGAGTTTCTACTTTCAGATGTAACAGAAATTTTGCGGATTGGTCAATCCGTTCGCGAGATATGGCAGTTTGGAGGTAAGAAACGCTTGAGAAACTCAAAATTTTCGCGGTTCTGATGCTCGAAACGAATAACAAGAACGGCCTAGGGGAAAAGTACGCACACCGTTGTAATTGGGCGAGTTTCTACTTTCAGATGCAACAGAAATTTTGCGGATTGGTCAATCCGTTCGCGAGATATGGCAGTTTGGAGGTAAGCAATGCTTGAGAAACTCAAAATTTTCGCAGTTCTGATGCTCGAAACGAATAACTAGAACGGCCTAGGGGTAAGTACACATACCATTGTAATCGGGCGAGTTTCGACTTTCATATGCAACAGAAATTTTGCGGATTGGTCAATCCGTTCCCGAGATATGGCAGTTTGGAGGTAAGAAACGCTTGAGAAACTAAAAATTTTCACAGTTCTGATGCTCGAAACGAATAACTAGAACGGCCTAGGGGAAAAGTACGCATACCGTTGTAATCGGACGAGTTTCTACTTTCAGATGCAACAGAAATTTTGCGGATTGGAAAATCCGTTCGCGTGATATGGCAGTTTGGAGGTAAGAAACGGTTGAGAAACTCAAAATTTGCACAGTTCTGATGCTCGAAACGAATAACTAGAACGCCCTAGGGGAAAAGTACTCATACCGTTGTAATCGGGCGAGTATCTACTTTCAGATGCAACAGAAATTTTGCGGATTGGTCAATCCGTTCGCGAGATATGGCAGTTTGGAGGTAAGCAATGCTTGAGAAACTCAAAATTTTCGCAGTTCTGTTGCTCGAAACGAATAACTAGAACGGGCTAGGGGAAAAGTACGCATACAGTTGTAATCGGACGAGTTTCTACTTTCAGATGCATCAGAAATTTTGCGGATTGGACAATCCGTTCGCGAGATGTGGGAGTTTGTAGGTGAGAAACGCTTGAGAAACTCAAAATTTTCGCAGTTCTTATGCTCGAAACGAATAACTAGAACGGCCTAGGGGAAAAGTACGCATACCGTTGTAATCGGGCGAGTTTCTACTTTCAGATGTAACAGAAATTTTGCGGATTGGTCAATCCGTTCGCGAGATATGGCAGTTTGGAGGTAAGAAACGCTTGAGAAACTCAAAATTTTCGCAGTTCTGTTGCTCGAAACGAATAACTAGAACGGGCTAGGGGAAAAGTACGCATACAGTTGTAATCGGACGAGTTTCTACTTTCAGATGCATCAGAAATTTTGCGGATTGGACAATCCGTTCGCGAGATGTGGGAGTTTGTAGGTGAGAAACGCTTGAGAAACTCAAAATTTTCGCAGTTCTTATGCTCGAAACGAATAACTAGAACGGCCTAGGGGAAAAGTACGCATACCGTTGTAATCGGGCGAGTTTCTACTTTCAGATGTAACAGAAATTTTGCGGATTGGTCAATCCGTTCGCGAGATATGGCAGTTTGGAGGTAAGAAACGCTTGAGAAACTCAAAATTTTCGCGGTTCTGATGCTCGAAACGAATAACAAGAACGGCCTAGGGGAAAAGTACGCACACAGTTGTAATCGGGCGAATTTCTACTTTCAGATGCAATAGAAATTTTGCGGATTGGTCAATCCGTTCGCGAGATATGGCAGTTTGGAGGTAAGAAACGCTTGAGAAACTCAAAATTTTCGCAGTTCTGATGCTCGAAACGAATAACTAGAACGGCCTAGGGGTAAGTACACATACCATTGTAATCGGGCGAGTTTCGACTTTCATATGCAACAGAAATTTTGCGGATTGGTCAATCCGTTTCCGAGATATGGCAGTTTGGAGGTAAGAAACGCTTGAGAAACTAAAAATTTTCACAGTTCTGATGCTCGAAACGAATAACTAGAACGGCCTAGGGGAAAAGTACGCACACCGTTGTAATCGGGCGAGCTTCGACCTTCAGATGCAACAAAAATTTTGCGGATTGGTCAATCCGTTCGCGAGATATGGCAGTTTGGAGGTAAGAAACGCTTGAGAAACTCAAAATTTTCGCAGTTCTGATGCTCGAAACGAATAACTAGAACGGCCTAGGGGATAAGTACACATACCATTGTAATCGGGCGAGTTTCGACTTTCATATGCAACAGAAATTTTGCGGATTGGTCAATCCGTTCGCGAGATATGGCAGTTTGGAGGTAAGAAACGCTCGAGAAACTCAAAATTTTCGCAGTTCTGATGCTCGACAAGCATAACCAGAAAGGCCTAGGGGAAAAGTACGCACACCGTTGTAATCGGGCGAGTTTCTACTTTCAGATGCAACAGAAATTTTGCGGATTGGACAATCCGTTCGCGAGATATGGCAGTTTGGAGGTAAGAAACGCTTGAGAAACTCAAAATTTTCGCAGTTCTGATGCTCGACAAGCATAACCAGAAAGGCCTAGGGGAAAAGTACGCACACCGTTGTAATCGGGCGAGTTTCTACTTTCAGATGCAACAGAAATTTTGCGGATTGGACAATCCGTTCGCGAGATATGGCAGTTTGGAGGTAAGAAACGCTTGAGAAACTCAAAATTTTCGCGGTCCTGATGCTCGAAACGAATAACTAGAACGGCCTAGGGGAAAAGTACGCATACCGTTGTAATCGGACGAGTTTCTACTTTCAGATGCAACAGAAATTTTGCGGATTGGAAAATCCGTTCGCGTGATATGGCAGTTTGGAGGTAAGAAACGGTTGAGAAACTCAAAATTTGCACAGTTCTGATGCTCGAAACGAATAACTAGAATGGCCCAGGGGTAAAGCACACACACCGTTTCAATTGGGCGAGTCTCTACTTTCAGATGCAACAGAAATTTTGCGGATTGGTCAATCCGTTCGCGAGATATGGCAGTTTGGAGGTAAGCAACGCTTGAGAAACTCAAAATTTTCGCAGTTCTGTTTCTCGAAACGAATAACTAGAACGGGCTAGGGGAAAAGTACGCACACAGTTGTAATCGGGCGAATTTCTACTTTCAGATGCAATAGAAATTTTGCGGATTGGTCAATCCGTTCGCGAGATATGGCAGTTTGGAGGTAAGAAACGCTTGAGAAACTCAAAATTTTCGCAGTTCTGATGCTCGAAACGAATAACTAGAACGGCCTAGGGGTAAGTACACATACCATTGTAATCGGGCGAGTTTCGACTTTCATATGCAACAGAAATTTTGCGGATTGGTCAATCCGTTTCCGAGATATGGCAGTTTGGAGGTAAGAAACGCTTGAGAAACTAAAAATTTTCACAGTTCTGATGCTCGAAACGAATAACTAGAACGGCCTAGGGGAAAAGTACGCACACCGTTGTAATCGGGCGAGCTTCGACCTTCAGATGCAACAAAAATTTTGCGGATTGGTCAATCCGTTCGCGAGATATGGCAGTTTGGAAGTAAGAAACGCTTGAGAAACTCAAAATTTTCGCAGTTCTGATGCTCGAAACGAATAACTAGAACGGCCTAGGGGAAAAGTTCGCACAGTGTTGTAATCGGGCGAGTTTCTACTTTCAGATGCAGCAGAAATTTTGCGGATTGGTCAATCCGTTCGCGAGATATGGCAGTTTGGAGGTAAGAAACGCTCGAGAAACTCAAAATTTTCGCAGTTCTGATGCTCGACAAGCATAACCAGAAAGGCCTAGGGGAAAAGTACGCACACCGTTGTAATCGGGCGAGTTTCTACTTTCAGATGCAACAGAAATTTTGCGGATTGGACAATCCGTTCGCGAGATATGGCAGTTTGCAGGTAAGAAACGCTTGAGAAACTCAAAATTTTCGCAGTTCTGAAGCTCGAAACGAATAACTAGAACGGCCTAGGGGATAAGTACACATACCATTGTAATCGGGCGAGTTTCGACTTTCATATGCAACAGAAATTTTGCGGATTGGTCAATCCGTTCCCGAGATATGGCAGTTTGGAGGTAAGAAACGCTTGAGAAACTCAAAATTTTCGCGGTCCTGATGCTCGAAACGAATAACAAGAACGGCCTAGGGGAAAAGTACGCACACCCTTGTAATTGGGCGAGTTTCTACTTTCAGATGCAACAGAAATTTTGCGGATTGGTCAATCCGTTCGCGAGATATGGCAGTTTGGAGGTAAGCAATGCTTGAGAAACTCAAAATTTTCGCAGTTCTGATGCTCGAAACGAATAACTAGAACGGCCTAGGGGTAAGTACACATACCATTGTAATCGGGCGAGTTTCGACTTTCATATGCAACAGAAATTTTGCGGATTGGTCAATCCGTTACCGAGATATGGCAGTTTGGAGGTAAGAAACGCTTGAGAAACTAAAAATTTTCACAGTTCTGATGCTCGAAACGAATAACTAGAACGGCCTAGGGGAAAAGTACGCATACCGTTGTAATCGGACGAGTTTCTACTTTCAGATGCAACAGAAATTTTGCGGATTGGAAAATCCGTTCGCGTGATATGGCAGTTTGGAGGTAAGAAACGGTTGAGAAACTCAAAATTTGCACAGTTCTGATGCTCGAAACGAATAACTAGAATGGCCCAGGGGTAAAGCACACACACCGTTTCAATTGGGCGAGTCTCTACTTTCAGATGCAACAGAAATTTTGCGGATTGGTCTATCCGTTCGCGAGATATGGCAGTTTGGAGGTAAGAAACGCTTGAGAAACTCAAAATTTTCACATTTCTGATGCTCGAAACGAATAACTAGAACGGCCTAGGGGAAAAGTACTCATACCGTTGTAATCGGGCGAGTATCTACTTTCAGATGCAACAGAAATTTTGCGGATTGGTCAATCCGTTCGCCAGATATGGCAGTTTGGAGGTAAGCAATGCTTGAGAAACTCAAAATTTTCGCAGTTCTGTTGCTCGAAACGAATAACTAGAACGGGCTAGGGGAAAAGTACGCAAACAGTTGTAATCGGACGAGTTTCTACTTTCAGATGCATCAGAAATTTTGCGGATTGGACAATCCGTTCGCGAGATGTGGCAGTTTGTAGGTGAGAAACGCTTGAGAAACTCAAAATTTTCGCAGTTCTGATGCTCGAAACGAATAACTAGAACGGCCTAGGGGAAAAGTACGCATACCGTTGTAATCGGGCGAGTCTCTACTTTCAGATGCAACAGAAATTTTGCGGATTGGACAATCCGTTCGCGAGATATGGCAGTTTGGAGGTAAGAAACGCTTGAGAAACTCAAAATTTTCGCAGTTCTGATGCTCGAAACGAATAACTAGAACGGCCTAGGGGATAAGTACGCATACCATTGTAATCGGGCGAGTTTCGACTTTCATATGCAACAGAAATTTTGCGGATTGGTCAATCCGTTCCCGAGATATGGCAGTTTGGAGGTAAGAAACGCTTGAGAAACTCAAAATTTTCGCAGTTCTGATGCTCGAAACGAATAACTAGAACGGCCTAGGGGATAAGTACACATACCATTGTAATCGGGCGAGTTTCTACTTTCAGATGCAACAGAAATTTTGCGGATTGGAAAATCCGTTCGCGAGATATGGCAGTTTGGAGGTAAGCAATGCTTGAGAAACTCAAAATTTTCGCAGTTCTGTTGCTCGAAACGAATAACTAGAACGGGCTAGGGGAAAAGTACGCATACAGTTGTAATCGGACGAGCTTCTACTTTCAGACGCATCAGAAATTTTGCGGATTGGACAATCCGTTCGCGAGATGTGGCAGTTTGTAGGTGAGAAACGCTTGAGAAACTCAAAATTTTCGCGGTTCTGATGCTCGAAACGAATAACAAGAACGGCCTAGGGGAAAAGTACGCACACCGTTGTAATCGGGCGAGTTTCTACTTTCAGATGCAACAGAAATTTTGCGGATTGGTCAATCCGTTCGCGAGATATGGCAGTTTGGAGGTAAGCAACGCTTGAGCAACTCAAAATTTTCGCAGTTCTGTTTCTCGAAACGAATAACTAGAACGGGCTAGGGGAAAAGTACGCACACAGTTGTAATCGGGCGAATTTCTACTTTCAGATGCAATAGAAATTTTGCGGATTGGTCAATCCGTTCGCGAGATATGGCAGTTTGGAGGTAAGAAACGCTTGAGAAACTCAAAATTTTCGCAGTTCTGATGCTCGAAACGAATAACTAGCACGGCCTAGGGGTAAGTACACATACCATTGTAATCGGGCGAGTTTCGACTTTCATATGCAACAGAAATTTTGCGGATTGGTCAATCCGTTCCCGAGATATGGCAGTTTGGAGGTAAGAAACGCTCGAGAAACTCAAAATTTTCGCAGTTCTGATGCTCGACAAGCATAACCAGAAAGGCCTAGGGGAAAAGTACGCACACCGTTGTAATCGGGCGAGTTTCTACTTTCAGATGCAACAGAAATTTTGCGGATTGGACAATCCGTTCGCGAGATATGGCAGTTTGCAGGTAAGAAACGCTTGAGAAACTCAAAATTTTCGCAGTTCTGATGCTCGAAACGAATAACTAGAACGGCCTAGGGGATAAGTACACATACCATTGTAACCGGGCGAGTTTCGACTTTCATATGCAACAGAAATTTTGCGGATTGGTCAATCCGTTCCCGAGATATGGCAGTTTGGAGGTGAGAAACGCTTGAGAAACTAAAAATTTTCACAGTTCTGATGCTCGAAACGAATAACTAGAACGGCCTAGGGGAAAAGTACGCATACCGTTGTAATCGGACGAGTTTCTACTTTCAGATGCAACAGAAATTTTGCGGATTGGAAAATCCGTTCGCGTGATATGGCAGTTTGGAGGTAAGAAACGGTTGAGAAACTCAAAATTTTCGCAGTTCTGATGCTCGAAACGCATAACTAGAACGGCCTAGGGGAAAAGTACGCATACCGTTGTAATCGGGCGAGTTTCTACTTTCAGATGCAACAGAAATTTTGCGGATTGGTCAATCCGTTCGCGAGATATGGCAGTTTGGATGTAAGAAACGCTTGAGAAACTCAAAATTTTCGCGGTTCTGATGCTCGAAACGAATAACAAGAACGGCCTAGGGGAAAAGTACCCACACCGTTGTAATCGGGCGAGTTTCTACTTTCAGATGCAACGGAAATTTTGCGGATTGGTCAATCCGTTCGCGAGATATGGCAGTTTGGAGGTAAGCAATGATTGAGAAACTCAAAATTTTCGCAGTTCTGTTGCTCGAAACGAATAACTAGAACGGGCTAGGGGAAAAGTACGCACACCGTTGTAATCGGGCGAGTTTCTACTTTCAGAGGCAACAGAAATTTTGCGGATTGGTCAATCCGTTCGCGAGATATGGCAGTTTGGAGGTAAGCAACGCTTGAGAAACTCAAAATTTTCGCAGTTCTGTTGCTCGAAACGAATAACTAGAACGGGCTAGGGGAAAAGTACGCACACAGTTGTAATCGGGCGAATTTCTATTTTCAGATGCAATAGAAATTTTGCGGATTGGTCAATCCGTTCGCGAGATATGGCAGTTTGGAGGTAAGAAACGCTTAAGAAACTCAAAATTTTCGCAGTTCTGATGCTCGAAACGAATAACTAGAACGGCCTAGGGGAAAAGTTCGCACAGTGTTGTAATCGGGCGAGTTTCTACTTTCAGATGCAGCAGAAATTTTGCGGATTGGTCAATCCGTTCGCGAGATATGGCAGTTTGGAGGTAAGAAACGCTCGAGAAACTCAAAATTTTCGCAGTTCTGATGCTCGACAAGCATAACCAGAAAGGCCTAGGGGAAAAGTACGCACACCGTTGTAATCGGGCGAGTTTCTACTTTCAGATGCAACAGAAATTTTGCGGATTGGACAATCCGTTCGCGAGATATGGCAGTTTGGAGGTAAGAAACGCTTGAGAAACTCAAAATTTTCGCAGTTCTGAAGCTCGAAACGAATAACTAGAACGGCCTAGGGGATAAGTACACATACCATTGTAATCGGGCGAGTTTCGACTTTCATATGCAACAGAAATTTTGCGGATTGGTCAATCCGTTCCCGAGATATGGCAGTTTGGAGGTAAGAAACGCTTGAGAAACTCAAAATTTTCGCGGTCCTGATGCTCGAAACGAATAACAAGAACGGCCTAGGGGAAAAGTACGCACACCCTTGTAATTGGGCGAGTTTCTACTTTCAGATGCAACAGAAATTTTGCGGATTGGTCAATCCGTTCGCGAGATATGGCAGTTTGGAGGTAAGCAATGCTTGAGAAACTCAAAATTTTCGCAGTTCTGATGCTCGAAACGAATAACTAGAACGGCCTAGGGGTAAGTACACATACCATTGTAATCGGGCGAGTTTCGACTTTCATATGCAACAGAAATTTTGCGGATTGGTCAATCCGTTACCGAGATATGGCAGTTTGGAGGTAAGAAACGCTTGAGAAACTAAAAATTTTCACAGTTCTGATGCTCGAAACGAATAACTAGAACGGCCTAGGGGAAAAGTACGCATACCGTTGTAATCGGACGAGTTTCTACTTTCAGATGCAACAGAAATTTTGCGGATTGGAAAATCCGTTCGCGTGATATGGCAGTTTGGAGGTAAGAAACGGTTGAGAAACTCAAAATTTGCACAGTTCTGATGCTCGAAACGAATAACTAGAATGGCCCAGGGGTAAAGCACACACACCGTTTCAATTGGGCGAGTCTCTACTTTCAGATGCAACAGAAATTTTGCGGATTGGTCTATCCGTTCGCGAGATATGGCAGTTTGGAGGTAAGAAACGCTTGAGAAACTCAAAATTTTCACATTTCTGATGCTCGAAACGAATAACTAGAACGGCCTAGGGGAAAAGTACTCATACCGTTGTAATCGGGCGAGTATCTACTTTCAGATGCAACAGAAATTTTGCGGATTGGTCAATCCGTTCGCCAGATATGGCAGTTTGGAGGTAAGCAATGCTTGAGAAACTCAAAATTTTCGCAGTTCTGTTGCTCGAAACGAATAACTAGAACGGGCTAGGGGAAAAGTACGCATACAGTTGTAATCGGACGAGTTTCTACTTTCAGATGCATCAGAAATTTTGCGGATTGGACAATCCGTTCGCGAGATGTGGCAGTTTGTAGGTGAGAAACGCTTGAGAAACTCAAAATTTTCGCAGTTCTGATGCTCGAAACGAATAACTAGAACGGCCTAGGGGAAAAGTACGCATACCGTTGTAATCGGGCGAGTCTCTACTTTCAGATGCAACAGAAATTTTGCGGATTGGACAATCCGTTCGCGAGATATGGCAGTTTGGAGGTAAGAAACGCTTGAGAAACTCAAAATTTTCGCAGTTCTGATGCTCGAAACGAATAACTAGAACGGCCTAGGGGATAAGTACACATACCATTGTAATCGGGCGAGTTTCTACTTTCAGATGCAACAGAAATTTTGCGGATTGGAAAATCCGTTCGCGAGATATGGCAGTTTGGAGGTAAGCAATGCTTGAGAAACTCAAAATTTTCGCAGTTCTGTTGCTCGAAACGAATAACTAGAACGGGCTAGGGGAAAAGTACGCATACAGTTGTAATCGGACGAGCTTCTACTTTCAGACGCATCAGAAATTTTGCGGATTGGACAATCCGTTCGCGAGATGTGGCAGTTTGTAGGTGAGAAACGGTTGAGAAACTCAAAATTTTCGCAGTTCTGATGCTCGAAACGCATAACTAGAACGGCCTAGGGGAAAAGTACGCATACCGTTGTAATCGGGCGAGTTTCTACTTTCAGATGCAACAGAAATTTTGCGGATTGGTCAATCCGTTCGCGAGATATGGCAGTTTGGATGTAAGAAACGCTTGAGAAACTCAAAATTTTCGCGGTTCTGATGCTCGAAACGAATAACAAGAACGGCCTAGGGGAAAAGTACCCACACCGTTGTAATCGGGCGAGTTTCTACTTTCAGATGCAACGGAAATTTTGCGGATTGGTCAATCCGTTCGCGAGATATGGCAGTTTGGAGGTAAGCAATGATTGAGAAACTCAAAATTTTCGCAGTTCTGTTGCTCGAAACGAATAACTAGAACGGGCTAGGGGAAAAGTACGCACACCGTTGTAATCGGGCGAGTTTCTACTTTCAGAGGCAACAGAAATTTTGCGGATTGGTCAATCCGTTCGCGAGATATGGCAGTTTGGAGGTAAGCAACGCTTGAGAAACTCAAAATTTTCGCAGTTCTGTTGCTCGAAACGAATAACTAGAACGGGCTAGGGGAAAAGTACGCACACAGTTGTAATCGGGCGAATTTCTACTTTCAGATGCAATAGAAATTTTGCGGATTGGTCAATCCGTTCGCGAGATATGGCAGTTTGGAGGTAAGAAACGCTTAAGAAACTCAAAATTTTCGCAGTTCTGATGCTCGAAACGAATAACTAGAACGGCCTAGGGGTAAGTACACATACCATTGTAATCGGGCGAGTTTCGACTTTCATATGCAACAGAAATTTTGCGGATTGGTCAATCCGTTCCCGAGATATGGCAGTTTGGAGGTAAGGAACGCTTGAGAAGCTAAAAATTTTCACAGTTCTGATGCTCGAAACGAATAACTAGAACGGCCTAGGGGAAAAGTACGCATACCGTTGTAATCGGACGAGTTTCTACTTTCAGATGCAACAGAAATTTTGCGGATTGGAAAATCCGTTCGCGTGATATGGCAGTTTGGAGGTAAGAAACGGTTGAGAAACTCAAAATTTGCACAGTTCTGATGCTCGAAACGAATAACTAGAATGGCCCAGGGGAAAGGCATACATACCGTTTCAATGGGGCGAGTTTCTACTTTCAGATGCAACAGAAATTTTGCGGATTGGTCAATCCGTTCGCGAGATATGGCAGTTTGGAGGTAAGAAACCCTAGAGAAACTCAAAATTTTCGCAGTTCTGATACTCGACAAGCATAACTAGAACGGCCTAGGGGAAAAGTACGCACACCGTTGTAATCGGGCGAGTTTCGACCTTCAGATGCAACAAAAATTTTGCGGATTGGTCAATCCGTTCGCGAGATATGGCAGTTTGGAAGTAAGAAACGCTTGAGAAACTCAAAATTTTCGCAGTTCTGATGCTCGAAACGAATAACTAGAACAGCCTAGGGGAAAAGTACGCATAGTGTTGTAATCGGGCGAGTTTCTACTTTCAGATGCAACAGAAATTTTGCGGATTGGTCAATCCGTTCGCGAGATATGGCATTTTGGAGGTAAGAAACGCTCGAGAAACTCAAAATTTTCGCAGTTCTGATGCTCGACAAGCATAACCAGAACGACCTAGGGGAAAAGTACACACACCGTTGTAATCGGGCGAGTTTCTACTTTCAGATGCAATAGAAATTTTGCGGATTGGACAATCCGTTCGCGAGATATGGCAGTTTGGAGGTAAGAAACGCTTGAGAAACTCAAAATTTTCGCAGTTCTGATGCTCGAAACGAATAACTAGAACGGCCTAGGGGATAAGTACACATACCATTGTAATCGGGCGAGTTTCGACTTTCATATGCAACAGAAATTTTGCGGATTGGTCAATCCGTTCCCGAGATATGGCAGTTTGGAGGTAAGAAACGCTTGAGAAACTAAAAATTTTCACAGTTCTGATGCTCGAAACGAATAACTAGAACGGCCTAGGGGAAAAGTACGCATACCGTTGTAATCGGGCGAGTTTCTACTTTCAGATGCAACAGAAATTTTGCGGATTGGAAAATCCGTTCGCGTGATATGGCAGTTTGGAGGTAAGAAACGGTTGAGAAACTCAAAATTTGCACAGTTCTGATGCTCGAAACGAATAACTAGAATGGCCCAGGGGAAAAGCACACATACCGTTTCAATTGGGCGAGTGTCTACTTTCAGATGCATCAGAAATTTTGCGGATTGGACAATCCGTTCGCGAGATGTGGCAGTTTGTAGGTGAGAAACGCTTGAGAAACTCAAAATTTTCGCAGTTCTGATGCTCGAAACGAGTAACTAGAACGGCCTAGGGGGAAAGTACGCACACCGTTGTAATCGGGCGAGTTTCTACTTTCAGATGCAACAGAAATTTTGCGGATTGGTCAATCCGTTCGCGAGATATGGCAGTTTGGAGGTAAGAAACGCTTGAGAAACTCAAAATTTTCGCGGTTCTGATGCTCGAAACGAGTAACTAGAACGGCCTAGGGGGAAAGTACGCACACCGTTGTAATCGGGCGAGTTTCTACTTTCAGATGCAACAGAAATTTTGCGGATTGGTCAATCCGTTCGCGAGATATGGCAGTTTGGAGGTAAGCAACGCTTGAGAAACTCAAAATTTTCGCAGTTCTGTTGCTCGAAACGAATAACTAGAACGGGCTAGGGGAAAAGTACGCACACAGTTGTAATTGGGCGAATTTCTACTTTCAGATGCAATAGAAATTTTGCGGATTGGTCAATCCGATCGCGAGATATGGCAGTTTGGAGGTAAGAAACGCTTGAGAAACTCAAAATTTTCGCGGTTCTGAAGCTCGAAACGAATAACAAGAAAAGCCTAGGGGAAAAGTACGCACACCGTTGTAATCGGGCGGGTTTCTACTTTCAGATGCATCAGAAATTTTGCGGATTGGACAATCCGTTCGCGAGATATGGCAGTTTGGAGGTAAGAAACGCTTGAGAAACTCAAAATTTTCGCAGTTCTGATGCTCGAAACGAATAACTAGAACGGCCTAGGGGATAAGTACACATACCATTGTAATCGGGCGAGTTTCGACTTTCATATGCAACAGAAATTTTGCGGATTGGTCAATCCGTTCCCGAGATATGGCAGTTTGGACGTCAGAAACGCTTGAGAAACTAAAAATTTTCAAAGTTCTGAAGCTCGAAACGAATAACTAGAACGGCCTAGGGGAAAAGTACGCATACCTGAAACGGTATTGAAACATTGGGCGAGTTTCTACTTTCAGATGCATCAGAAATTTTGCGGATTGGACAATCCGTTCGCGAGATGTGGCAGTTTGTAGGTGAGAAACGCTTGAGAAACTCAAAATTTTCGCAGTTCTGATGCTCGAAACGAATAACTAGAACGGCCTAGGGGAAAAGTACGCATACCGTTGTAATCGGGCGAGTTTCTACTTTCAGATGCAACAGAAATTTTGCGGATTGGTCAATCCGTTCGCGAGATATGGCAGTTTGGAGGTAAGAAACGCTTGAGAAACTCAAAATTTTCGCGGTTCTGATGCTCGAAACGAATAACAAGAACGGCCTAGGGGAAAAGTACGCACACCGTTGTAATCGGGCGAGTTTCTACTTTCAGATGCAACAGAAATTTTGCGGACTGGTCAATCCGTTCGCGAGATATGGCAGTTTGTAGGTAAGCAACGCTTGAGAAACTCAAAATTTTCGCAGTTCTGTTGCTCGAAACGAATAACTAGAACGGGCTAGGGGAAAAGTACGCACACCGTTGTAATCGGGCGAGTTTCGACCTTCAGATGCAACAGAAATTTTGCGGATTGGTCAATCCGTTCGCGAGATATGGCAGTTTGGAAGTAAGAAACGCTTGAGAAACTCAAAATTTTCGCGGTTCTGAAGCTCGAAACGAATAACAAGAAAAGCCTAGGGGAAAAGTACGCACACCGTTGTAATCGGGCGAGTTTCTACTTTCAGATGCAACAAAAATTTTGCGGATTGGTCAATCCGTTCGCGAGATACGGCAGTTTGGAGGTAAGCAACGCTTGAGAAACTCATAATTTTCGCAGTTCTGTTGCTCGAAACGAATAACTAGAACGGCCTAGGGGATAAGTACACATACCATTGTAATCGGGCGAGTTTCGACTTTCATATGCAACAGAAATTTTGCGGATTGGTCAATCCGTTCCCGAGATATGGCAGTTTGGAGGCAAGAAACGCTTGAGAAACTAAAAATTTTCACAGTTCTGATGCTCGAAACGAATAACTAGAACGGCCTAGGGGAAAAGTACGCATACCGTTGTAATCGGACGAGTTTCTACTTTCAGATGCAACAGAAATTTTGCGGATTGGAAAATCCGTTCGCGTGATATGGCAGTTTGGACGTAAGAAACGGTTGAGAAACTCAAAATTTTTGCAGTTCTGATGCTCGAAACGAATAACTAGAACGGCCTAGGGGAAAAGTACGCATACCGTTGTAATCGGGCGAGTTTCTACTTTCAGATGCAATAGAAATTTTGCGGATTGGTCAATCCGTTCCCGAGATATGGCAGTTTGGAGGTAAGAAACGCTTGAGAAACTAAAAATTTTCACAGTTCTGATGCTCGAAACGAATAACTAGAACGGCCTAGGGGAAAAGTACGCATACCGTTGTAATCGGGCGAGTTTCTACTTTCAGATGCAACAGAAATTTTGCGGATTGGAAAATCCGTTCGCGTGATATGGCAGTTTGGAGGTAAGAAACGGTTGAGAAACTCAAAATTTGAACAGTTCTGATGCTCGAAACGAATAACTAGAATGGCCCAGGGGAAAAGCACACATACCGTTTCAATTGGGCGAGTTTCTACTTTCCGATGCATCAGAAATTTTGCGGATTGGACAATCCGTTCGCGAGATGTGGCAGTTTGTAGGTGAGAAACGCTTGAGAAACTCAAAATTTTCGCGGTTCTGATGCTCGAAACGAATAACAAGAACGGCCTAGGGGAAAAGTACGCACACCGTTGTAATCGGGCGAGTTTCTACTTTCAGATGCAACAGAAATTTTGCGGATTGGTCAATCCGTTCCCGAGATATGGCAGTTTGGAGGTAAGAAACGCTTGAGAAACTAAAAATTTTCACAGTTCTGATGCTCGAAACGAATAACTAGAACGGCCTAGGGGAAAAGTACGCATACCGTTGTAATCGGGCGAGTTTCTACTTTCAGATGCAACAGAAATTTTGCGGATTGGTCAATCCGTTCGCGAGATATGGCATTTTGGAGGTAAGAAACGCTTGAGAAACTCAAAATTTTCGCGGTTCTGATGCTCGAAACGAATAACAAGAACGGCCTAGGGGAAAAGTACGCACACCGTTGTAATCGGGCGAGTTTCTACTTTCAGATGCAACAGAAATTTTGCGGATTGGTCAATCCGTTCGCGAGATATGGCAGTTTGGAGGTAAGCAACGCTTGAGAAACTCAAAATTTTCGCAGTTCTGTTGCTCGAAACGAATAACTAGAACGGGCTAGGGGAAAAGTACGCACACCGTTGTAATCGGGCGAGTTTCGACCTTCAGATGCAACAGAAATTTTGCGGATTGGTCAATCCGTTCGCGAGATATGGCAGTTTGGAAGTAAGAAACGCTTGAGAAACTCAAAATTTTCGCGGTTCTGAAGCTCGAAACGAATAACAAGAAAAGCCTAGGGGAAAAGTACGGATACCGTTTCAATTGGGCGAGTTTCTACTTTCAGATGCAACAGAAATTTTGCGGATTGGTCAATCCGTTCGCGAGATATGGCAGTTTGGAGGTAAGAAACCCTCGAGAAACTCAAAATTTTCGCAGTTCTGATACTCGACAAGCATAACTAGAACGGCCTAGGGGAAAAGTACGCACACCGTTGTAATCGGGCGAGTTTCTACTTTCAGATGCAACAGAAATTTTGCGGATTGGACAATCCGTTCGCGAGATATGGCAGTTTGGAGGTAAGAAACGCTTGAGAAACTCAAAATTTTCGCAGTTCTGATGCTCGAAACGAATAACTAGAACGGCCTAGGGGATAAGTACACATACCATTGTAATCGGGCGAGTTTCGACTTTCATATGCAACAGAAATTTTGCGGATTGGTCAATCCGTTCCCGAGATATGGCAGTTTGGAGGCAAGAAACGCTTGAGAAACTAAAAATTTTCACAGTTCTGATGCTCGAAACGAATAACTAGAACGGCCTAGGGGAAAAGTACGCATACCGTTGTAATCGGACGAGTTTCTACTTTCAGATGCAACAGAAATTTTGCGGATTGGAAAATCCGTTCGCGTGATATGGCAGTTTGGACGTAAGAAACGGTTGAGAAACTCAAAATTTTTGCAGTTCTGATGCTCGAAACGAATAACTAGAACGGCCTAGGGGAAAAGTACGCATACCGTTGTAATCGGGCGAGTTTCTACTTTCAGATGCAATAGAAATTTTGCGGATTGGTCAATCCGTTCCCGAGATATGGCAGTTTGGAGGTAAGAAACGTTTGAGAAACTAAAAATTTTCACAGTTCTGATGCTCGAAACGAATAACTAGAACGGCCTAGGGGAAAAGTACGCATACCGTTGTAATCGGGCGAGTTTCTACTTTCAGATGCAACAGAAATTTTGCGGATTGGAAAATCCGTTCGCGTGATATGGCAGTTTGGAGGTAAGAAACGGTTGAGAAACTCAAAATTTGAACAGTTCTGATGCTCGAAACGAATAACTAGAATGGCCCAGGGGAAAAGCACACATACCGTTTCAATTGGGCGAGTTTCTACTTTCAGATGCATCAGAAATTTTGCGGATTGGACAATCCGTTCGCGAGATGTGGCAGTTTGTAGGTGAGAAACGCTTGAGAAACTCAAAATTTTTGCAGTTCTGATGCTCGAAACGAATAACTAGAACGGCCTAGGGGAAAAGTACGCATACCGTTGTAATCGGGCGAGTTTCTACTTTCAGATGCAACAGAAATTTTGCGGATTGGTCAATCCGTTCGCGAGATATGGCATTTTGGAGGTAAGCAACGCTTGAGAAACTCAAAATTTTCGCAGTTCTGTTGCTCGAAACGAATAACTAGAACGGGCTAGGGGAAAAGTACGCACACCGTTGTAATCGGGCGAGTTTCTACTTTCAGATGCAACAGAAATTTTGCGGACTGGTCAATCCGTTCGCGAGATATGGCAGTTTGTAGGTAAGCAACGCTTGAGAAACTCAAAATTTTCGCAGTTCTGTTGCTCGAAACGAATAACTAGAACGGGCTAGGGGAAAAGTACGCACACCGTTGTAATCGGGCGAGTTTCGACCTTCAGATGCAACAGAAATTTTGCGGATTGGTCAATCCGTTCGCGAGATATGGCAGTTTGGAAGTAAGAAACGCTTCAGAAACTCAAAATTTTCGCGGTTCTGAAGCTCGAAACGAATAACAAGAAAAGCCTAGGGAAAAAGTACGCACACCGTTGTAATCGGGCGAGTTTCTACTTTCAGATGCAACAAAAATTTTGCGGATTGGTCAATCCGTTCGCGAGATACGGCAGTTTGGAGGTAAGCAACGCTTGAGAAACTCATAATTTTCGCAGTTCTGTTGCTCGAAACGAATAACTAGAACGGCCTAGGGGATAAGTACACATACCATTGTAATCGGGCGAGTTTCGACTTTCATATGCAACAGAAATTTTGCGGATTGGTCAATCCGTTCCCGAGATATGGCAGTTTGGAGGCAAGAAACGCTTGAGAAACTAAAAATTTTCACAGTTCTGATGCTCGAAACGAATAACTAGAACGGCCTAGGGGAAAAGTACGCATACCGTTGTAATCGGACGAGTTTCTACTTTCAGATGCAACAGAAATTTTGCGGATTGGAAAATCCGTTCGCGTGATATGGCAGTTTGGACGTAAGAAACGGTTGAGAAACTCAAAATTTTTGCAGTTCTGATGCTCGAAACGAATAACTAGAACGGCCTAGGGGAAAAGTACGCATACCGTTGTAATCGGGCGAGTTTCTACTTTCAGATGCAATAGAAATTTTGCGGATTGGTCAATCCGTTCCCGAGATATGGCAGTTTGGAGGTAAGAAACGCTTGAGAAACTAAAAATTTTCACAGTTCTGATGCTCGAAACGAATAACTAGAACGGCCTAGGGGAAAAGTACGCATACCGTTGTAATCGGGCGAGTTTCTACTTTCAGATGCTACAGAAATTTTGCGGATTGGAAAATCCGTTCGCGTGATATGGCAGTTTGGAGGTAAGAAACGGTTGAGAAACTCAAAATTTGAACAGTTCTGATGCTCGAAACGAATAACTAGAATGGCCCAGGGGAAAAGCACACATACCGTTTCAATTGGGCGAGTTTCTACTTTCCGATGCATCAGAAATTTTGCGGATTGGACAATCCGTTCGCGAGATGTGGCAGTTTGTAGGTGAGAAACGCTTGAGAAACTCAAAATTTTCGCGGTTCTGATGCTCGAAACGAATAACAAGAACGGCCTAGGGGAAAAGTACGCACACCGTTGTAATCGGGCGAGTTTCTACTTTCAGATGCAACAGAAATTTTGCGGATTGGTCAATCCGTTCCCGAGATATGGCAGTTTGGAGGTAAGAAACGCTTGAGAAACTAAAAATTTTCACAGTTCTGATGCTCGAAACGAATAACTAGAACGGCCTAGGGGAAAAGTACGCATACCGTTGTAATCGGGCGAGTTTCTACTTTCAGATGCAACAGAAATTTTGCGGATTGGTCAATCCGTTCGCGAGATATGGCATTTTGGAGGTAAGAAACGCTTGAGAAACTCAAAATTTTCGCGGTTCTGATGCTCGAAACGAATAACAAGAACGGCCTAGGGGAAAAGTACGCACACCGTTGTAATCGGGCGAGTTTCTACTTTCAGATGCAACAGAAATTTTGCGGATTGGTCAATCCGTTCGCGAGATATGGCAGTTTGGAGGTAAGCAACGCTTGAGAAACTCAAAATTTTCGCAGTTCTGTTGCTCGAAACGAATAACTAGAACGGGCTAGGGGAAAAGTACGCACACCGTTGTAATCGGGCGAGTTTCGACCTTCAGATGCAACAGAAATTTTGCGGATTGGTCAATCCGTTCGCGAGATATGGCAGTTTGGAAGTAAGAAACGCTTGAGAAACTCAAAATTTTCGCGGTTCTGAAGCTCGAAACGAATAACAAGAAAAGCCTAGGGGAAAAGTACGCATACCGTTTCAATTGGGCGAGTTTCTACTTTCAGATGCAACAGAAATTTTGCGGATTGGTCAATCCGTTCGCGAGATATGGCAGTTTGGAGGTAAGAAACCCTCGAGAAACTCAAAATTTTCGCAGTTCTGATACTCGACAAGCATAACTAGAACGGCCTAGGGGAAAAGTACGCACACCGTTGTAATCGGGCGAGTTTCTACTTTCAGATGCAACAGAAATTTTGCGGATTGGACAATCCGTTCGCGAGATATGGCAGTTTGGAGGTAAGAAACGCTTGAGAAACTCAAAATTTTCGCAGTTCTGATGCTCGAAACGAATAACTAGAACGGCCTAGGGGATAAGTACACATACCATTGTAATCGGGCGAGTTTCGACTTTCATATGCAACAGAAATTTTGCGGATTGGTCAATCCGTTCCCGAGATATGGCAGTTTGGAGGCAAGAAACGCTTGAGAAACTAAAAATTTTCACAGTTCTGATGCTCGAAACGAATAACTAGAACGGCCTAGGGGAAAAGTACGCATACCGTTGTAATCGGACGAGTTTCTACTTTCAGATGCAACAGAAATTTTGCGGATTGGAAAATCCGTTCGCGTGATATGGCAGTTAGGACGTAAGAAACGGTTGAGAAACTCAAAATTTTTGCAGTTCTGATGCTCGAAACGAATAACTAGAACGGCCTAGGGGAAAAGTACGCATACCGTTGTAATCGGGCGAGTTTCTACTTTCAGATGCAATAGAAATTTTGCGGATTGGTCAATCCGTTCCCGAGATATGGCAGTTTGGAGGTAAGAAACGTTTGAGAAACTAAAAATTTTCACAGTTCTGATGCTCGAAACGAATAACTAGAACGGCCTAGGGGAAAAGTACGCATACCGTTGTAATCGGGCGAGTTTCTACTTTCAGATGCAACAGAAATTTTGCGGATTGGAAAATCCGTTCGCGTGATATGGCAGTTTGGAGGTAAGAAACGGTTGAGAAACTCAAAATTTGAACAGTTCTGATGCTCGAAACGAATAACTAGAATGGCCCAGGGGAAAAGCACACATACCGTTTCAATTGGGCGAGTTTCTACTTTCAGATGCATCAGAAATTTTGCGGATTGGACAATCCGTTCGCGAGATGTGGCAGTTTGTAGGTGAGAAACGCTTGAGAAACTCAAAATTTTTGCAGTTCTGATGCTCGAAACGAATAACTAGAACGGCCTAGGGGAAAAGTACGCATACCGTTGTAATCGGGCGAGTTTCTACTTTCAGATGCAACAGAAATTTTGCGGATTGGTCAATCCGTTCGCGAGATATGGCATTTTGGAGGTAAGAAACGCTTGAGAAACTCAAAATTTTCGCGGTTCTGATGCTCGAAACGAATAACAAGAACGGCCTAGGGGAAAAGTACGCACACCGTTGTAATCGGGCGAGTTTCTACTTTCAGATGCAACAGAAATTTTGCGGATTGGTCAATCCGTTCGCGAGATATGGCATTTTGGAGGTAAGCAACGCTTGAGAAACTCAAAATTTTCGCGGTTCTGAAGCTCGAAACGAATAACAAGAAAAGCCTAGGGGAAAAGTACGCATACCGTTTCAATTGGGCGAGTTTCTACTTTCAGATGCAACAGAAATTTTGCGGATTGGTCAATCCGTTCGCGAGATATGGCAGTTTGGAGGTAAGAAACCCTCGAGAAACTCAAAATTTTCGCAGTTCTGATACTCGACAAGCATAACTAGAACGGCCTAGGGGAAAAGTACGCACTCCGTTGTAATCGGGCGAGTTTCTACTTTCAGATGCAACAGAAATTTTGCGGATTGGACAATCCGTTCGCGAGATATGGCAGTTTGGAGGTAAGAAACGCTTGAGAAACTCAAAATTTTCGCAGTTCTGATGCTCGAAACGAATAACTAGAACGGCCTAGGGGATAAGTACACATACCATTGTAATCGGGCGAGTTTCGACTTTCATATGCAACAGAAATTTTGCGGATTGGTCAATCCGTTCCCGAGATATGGCAGTTTGGAGGCAAGAAACGCTTGAGAAACTAAAAATTTTCACAGTTCTGATGCTCGAAACGAATAACTAGAACGGCCTAGGGGAAAAGTACGCATACCGTTGTAATCGGACGAGTTTCTACTTTCAGATGCAATAGAAATTTTGCGGATTGGTCAATCCGTTCCCGAGATATGGCAGTTTGGAGGTAAGAAACGCTTGAGAAACTAAAAATTTTCACAGTTCTGATGCTCGAAACGAATAACTAGAACGGCCTAGGGGAAAAGTACGCATACCGTTGTAATCGGGCGAGTTTCGACCTTCAGATGCAACAGAAATTTTGCGGATTGGTCAATCCGTTCGCGAGATATGGCAGTTTGGAAGTAAGAAACGCTTGAGAAACTCAAAATTTTCGCGGTTCTGAAGCTCGAAACGAATAACAAGAAAAGCCTAGGGGAAAAGTACGCATACCGTTTCAATTGGGCGAGTTTCTACTTTCAGATGCAACAGAAATTTTGCGGATTGGTCAATCCGTTCGCGAGATATGGCAGTTTGGAGGTAAGAAACCCTCGAGAAACTCAAAATTTTCGCAGTTCTGATACTCGACAAGCATAACTAGAACGGCCTAGGGGAAAAGTACGCACACCGTTGTAATCGGGCGAGTTTCTACTTTCAGATGCAACAGAAATTTTGCGGATTGGACAATCCGTTCGCGAGATATGGCAGATTGGAGGTAAGAAACGCTTGAGAAACTCAAAATTTTCGCAGTTCTGATGCTCGAAACGAATAACTAGAACGGCCTAGGGGATAAGTACACATACCATTGTAATCGGGCGAGTTTCGACTTTCATATGCAACAGAAATTTTGCGGATTGGTCAATCCGTTCCCGAGATATGGCAGTTTGGAGGCAAGAAACGCTTGAGAAACTAAAAATTTTCACAGTTCTGATGCTCGAAACGAATAACTAGAACGGCCTAGGGGAAAAGTACGCATACCGTTGTAATCGGACGAGTTTCTACTTTCAGATGCAACAGAAATTTTGCGGATTGGAAAATCCGTTCGCGTGATATGGCAGTTTGGACGTAAGAAACGGTTGAGAAACTCAAAATTTTTGCAGTTCTGATGCTCGAAACGAATAACTAGAACGGCCTAGGGGAAAAGTACGCATACCGTTGTAATCGGGCGAGTTTCTACTTTCAGATGCAATAGAAATTTTGCGGATTGGTCAATCCGTTCCCGAGATATGGCAGTTTGGAGGTAAGAAACGCTTGAGAAACTAAAAATTTTCACAGTTCTGATGCTCGAAACGAATAACTAGAACGGCCTAGGGGAAAAGTACGCATACCGTTGTAATCGGGCGAGTTTCGACCTTCAGATGCAACAGAAATTTTGCGGATTGGTCAATCCGTTCGCGAGATATGGCAGTTTGGAAGTAAGAAACGCTTGAGAAACTCAAAATTTTCGCGGTTCTGAAGCTCGAAACGAATAACAAGAAAAGCCTAGGGGAAAAGTACGCATACCGTTTCAATTGGGCGAGTTTCTACTTTCAGATGCAACAGAAATTTTGCGGATTGGTCAATCCGTTCGCGAGATATGGCAGTTTGGAGGTAAGAAACCCTCGAGAAACTCAAAATTTTCGCAGTTCTGATACTCGACAAGCATAACTAGAACGGCCTAGGGGAAAAGTACGCACACCGTTGTAATCGGGCGAGTTTCGACTTTCATATGCAACAGAAATTTTGCGGATTGGTCAATCCGTTCCCGAGATATGGCAGTTTGGAGGCAAGAAACGCTTGAGAAACTAAAAATTTTCACAGTTCTGATGCTCGAAACGAATAACTAGAACGGCCTAGGGGAAAAGTACGCATACCGTTGTAATCGGACGAGTTTCTACTTTCAGATGCAACAGAAATTTTGCGGATTGGAAAATCCGTTCGCGTGATATGGCAGTTTGGACGTAAGAAACGGTTGAGAAACTCAAAATTTTTGCAGTTCTGATGCTCGAAACGAATAACTAGAACGGCCTAGGGGAAAAGTACGCATACCGTTGTAATCGGGCGAGTTTCTACTTTCAGATGCAATAGAAATTTTGCGGATTGGTCAATCCGTTCCCGAGATATGGCAGTTTGGAGGTAAGAAACGCTTGAGAAACTAAAAATTTTCACAGTTCTGATGCTCGAAACGAATAACTAGAACGGCCTAGGGGAAAAGTACGCATACCGTTGTAAACGGGCGAGTTTCTACTTTCAGATGCAACAGAAATTTTGCGGATTGGAAAATCCGTTCGCGTGATATGGCAGTTTGGAGGTAAGAAACGGTTGAGAAACTCAAAATTTGAACAGTTCTGATGCTCGAAACGAATAACTAGAATGGCCCAGGGGAAAAGCACACATACCGTTTCAATTGGGCGAGTTTCTACTTTCAGATGCATCAGAAATTTTGCGGATTGGACAATCCGTTCGCGAGATGTGGCAGTTTGTAGGTGAGAAACGCTTGAGAAACTCAAAATTTTTGCAGTTCTGATGCTCGAAACGAATAACTAGAACGGCCTAGGGGAAAAGTACGCATACCGTTGTAATCGGGCGAGTTTCTACTTTCAGATGAAACAGAAATTTTGCGGATTGGTCAATCCGTTCGCGAGATATGGCATTTTGGAGGTAAGCAACGCTTGAGAAACTCAAAATTTTCGCAGTTCTGTTGCTCGAAACGAATAACTAGAACGGGCTAGGGGAAAAGTACGCATACCGTTGTAAACGGGCGAGTTTCTACTTTCAGATGCAACAGAAATTTTGCGGATTGGAAAATCCGTTCGCGAGATATGGCAGTTTGGAGGTAAGAAACGCTTGAGAAACTCAAAATTTTCGCAGTTCTGATGCTCGAAACGAATAACTAGAACGGCCTAGGGGATAAGTACACATACCATTGTAATCGGGCGAGTTTCGACTTTCATATGCAACAGAAATTTTGCGGATTGGTCAATCCGTTCCCGAGATATGGCAGTTTGGAGGCAAGAAACGCTTGAGAAACTAAAAATTTTCACAGTTCTGATGCTCGAAACGAATAACTAGAACGGCCTAGGGGAAAAGTACGCATACCGTTGTAATCGGACGAGTTTCTACTTTCAGATGCAATAGAAATTTTGCGGATTGGTCAATCCGTTCCCGAGATATGGCAGTTTGGAGGTAAGAAACGCTTGAGAAACTAAAAATTTTCACAGTTCTGATGCTCGAAACGAATAACTAGAACGGCCTAGGGGAAAAGTACGCATACCGTTGTAATCGGGCGAGTTTCGACCTTCAGATGCAACAGAAATTTTGCGGATTGGTCAATCCGTTCGCGAGATATGGCAGTTTGGAAGTAAGAAACGCTTGAGAAACTCAAAATTTTCGCGGTTCTGAAGCTCGAAACGAATAACAAGAAAAGCCTAGGGGAAAAGTACGCATACCGTTTCAATTGGGCGAGTTTCTACTTTCAGATGCAACAGAAATTTTGCGGATTGGTCAATCCGTTCGCGAGATATGGCAGTTTGGAGGTAAGAAACCCTCGAGAAACTCAAAATTTTCGCAGTTCTGATACTCGACAAGCATAACTAGAACGGCCTAGGGGAAAAGTACGCACACCGTTGTAATCGGGCGAGTTTCTACTTTCAGATGCAACAGAAATTTTGCGGATTGGACAATCCGTTCGCGAGATATGGCAGATTGGAGGTAAGAAACGCTTGAGAAACTCAAAATTTTCGCAGTTCTGATGCTCGAAACGAATAACTAGAACGGCCTAGGGGATAAGTACACATACCATTGTAATCGGGCGAGTTTCGACTTTCATATGCAACAGAAATTTTGCGGATTGGTCAATCCGTTCCCGAGATATGGCAGTTTGGAGGCAAGAAACGCTTGAGAAACTAAAAATTTTCACAGTTCTGATGCTCGAAACGAATAACTAGAACGGCCTAGGGGAAAAGTACGCATACCGTTGTAATCGGACGAGTTTCTACTTTCAGATGCAACAGAAATTTTGCGGATTGGAAAATCCGTTCGCGTGATATGGCAGTTTGGACGTAAGAAACGGTTGAGAAACTCAAAATTTTTGCAGTTCTGATGCTCGAAACGAATAACTAGAACGGCCTAGGGGAAAAGTACGCATACCGTTGTAATCGGGCGAGTTTCTACTTTCAGATGCAATAGAAATTTTGCGGATTGGTCAATCCGTTCCCGAGATATGGCAGTTTGGAGGTAAGAAACGCTTGAGAAACTAAAAATTTTCACAGTTCTGATGCTCGAAACGAATAACTAGAACGGCCTAGGGGAAAAGTACGCATACCGTTGTAATCGGGCGAGTTTCGACCTTCAGATGCAACAGAAATTTTGCGGATTGGTCAATCCGTTCGCGAGATATGGCAGTTTGGAAGTAAGAAACGCTTGAGAAACTCAAAATTTTCGCGGTTCTGAAGCTCGAAACGAATAACAAGAAAAGCCTAGGGGAAAAGTACGCATACCGTTTCAATTGGGCGAGTTTCTACTTTCAGATGCAACAGAAATTTTGCGGATTGGTCAATCCGTTCGCGAGATATGGCAGTTTGGAGGTAAGAAACCCTCGAGAAACTCAAAATTTTCGCAGTTCTGATACTCGACAAGCATAACTAGAACGGCCTAGGGGAAAAGTACGCACACCGTTGTAATCGGGCGAGTTTCGACTTTCATATGCAACAGAAATTTTGCGGATTGGTCAATCCGTTCCCGAGATATGGCAGTTTGGAGGCAAGAAACGCTTGAGAAACTAAAAATTTTCACAGTTCTGATGCTCGAAACGAATAACTAGAACGGCCTAGGGGAAAAGTACGCATACCGTTGTAATCGGACGAGTTTCTACTTTCAGATGCAACAGAAATTTTGCGGATTGGAAAATCCGTTCGCGTGATATGGCAGTTTGGACGTAAGAAACGGTTGAGAAACTCAAAATTTTTGCAGTTCTGATGCTCGAAACGAATAACTAGAACGGCCTAGGGGAAAAGTACGCATACCGTTGTAATCGGGCGAGTTTCTACTTTCAGATGCAATAGAAATTTTGCGGATTGGTCAATCCGTTCCCGAGATATGGCAGTTTGGAGGTAAGAAACGCTTGAGAAACTAAAAATTTTCACAGTTCTGATGCTCGAAACGAATAACTAGAACGGCCTAGGGGAAAAGTACGCATACCGTTGTAAACGGGCGAGTTTCTACTTTCAGATGCAACAGAAATTTTGCGGATTGGAAAATCCGTTCGCGTGATATGGCAGTTTGGAGGTAAGAAACGGTTGAGAAACTCAAAATTTGAACAGTTCTGATGCTCGAAACGAATAACTAGAATGGCCCAGGGGAAAAGCACACATACCGTTTCAATTGGGCGAGTTTCTACTTTCAGATGCATCAGAAATTTTGCGGATTGGACAATCCGTTCGCGAGATGTGGCAGTTTGTAGGTGAGAAACGCTTGAGAAACTCAAAATTTTTGCAGTTCTGATGCTCGAAACGAATAACTAGAACGGCCTAGGGGAAAAGTACGCATACCGTTGTAATCGGGCGAGTTTCTACTTTCAGATGAAACAGAAATTTTGCGGATTGGTCAATCCGTTCGCGAGATATGGCATTTTGGAGGTAAGAAACGCTTGAGAAACTCAAAATTTTCGCGGTTCTGATGCTCGAAACGAATAACAAGAACGGCCTAGGGGAAAAGTACGCACACCGTTGTAATCGGGCGAGTTTCTACTTTCAGATGCAACAGAAATTTTGCGGATTGGTCAATCCGTTCGCGAGATATGGCATTTTGGAGGTAAGCAACGCTTGAGAAACTCAAAATTTTCGCAGTTCTGTTGCTCGAAACGAATAACTAGAACGGGCTAGGGGAAAAGTACGCACACCGTTGTAATCGGGCGAGTTTCGACCTTCAGATGCAACAGAAATTTTGCGGATTGGTCAATCCGTTCGCGAGATATGGCAGTTTGGAAGTAAGAAACGCTTGAGAAACTCAAAATTTTCGCGGTTCTGAAGCTCGAAACGAATAACAAGAAAAGCCTAGGGGAAAAGTACGCATACCGTTTCAATTGGGCGAGTTTCTACTTTCAGATGCAACAGAAATTTTGCGGATTGGTCAATCCGTTCGCGAGATATGGCAGTTTGGAGGTAAGAAACCCTCGAGAAACTCAAAATTTTCGCAGTTCTGATACTCGACAAGCATAACTAGAACGGCCTAGGGGAAAAGTACGCACACCGTTGTAATCGGGCGAGTTTCTACTTTCAGATGCAACAGAAATTTTGCGGATTGGACAATCCGTTCGCGAGATATGGCAGTTTGGAGGTAAGAAACGCTTGAGAAACTCAAAATTTTCGCAGTTCTGATGCTCGAAACGAATAACTAGAACGGCCTAGGGGATATGTACACATACCATTGTAATCGGGCGAGTTTCGACTTTCATATGCAACAGAAATTTTGCGGATTGGTCAATCCGTTCCCGAGATATGGCAGTTTGGAGGCAAGAAACGCTTGAGAAACTAAAAATTTTCACAGTTCTGATGCTCGAAACGAATAACTAGAACGGCCTAGGGGAAAAGTACGCATACCGTTGTAATCGGACGAGTTTCTACTTTCAGATGCAACAGAAATTTTGCGGATTGGAAAATCCGTTCGCGTGATATGGCAGTTTGGACGTAAGAAACGGTTGAGAAACTCAAAATTTTTGCAGTTCTGATGCTCGAAACGAATAACTAGAACGGCCTAGGGGAAAAGTACGCATACCGTTGTAATCGGGCGAGTTTCTACTTTCAGATGCAATAGAAATTTTGCGGATTGGTCAATCCGTTCCCGAGATATGGCAGTTTGGAGGTAAGAAACGCTTGAGAAACTAAAAATTTTCACAGTTCTGATGCTCGAAACGAATAACTAGGACGGCCTAGGGGAAAAGTACGCATACCGTTGTAATCGGGCGAGTTTCTACTTTCAGATGCAACAGAAATTTTGCGGATTGGAAAATCCGTTCGCGTGATATGGCAGTTTGGAGGTAAGAAACGGTTGAGAAATTCAAAATTTGAACAGTTCTGATGCTCGAAACGAATAACTAGATTGGCCCAGGGGAAAAGCACACATACCGTTTCAATTGGGCGAGTTTCTACTTTCAGATGCATCAGAAATTTTGCGGATTGGACAATCCGTTCGCGAGATGTGGCAGTTTGTAGGTGAGAAACGCTTGAGAAACTCAAAATTTTTGCAGTTCTGATGCTCGAAACGAATAACTAGAACGGCCTAGGGGAAAAGTACGCATACCGTTGTAATCGGGCGAGTTTCTACTTTCAGATGCAACAGAAATTTTGCGGATTGGTCAATCCGTTCGCGAGATATGGCATTTTGGAGGTAAGAAACGCTTGAGAAACTCAAAATTTTCGCGGTTCTGATGCTCGAAACGAATAACAAGAACGGCCTAGGGGAAAAGTACGCACACCGTTGTAATCGGGCGAGTTTCTACTTTCAGATGCAACAGAAATTTTGCGGATTGGTCAATCCGTTCGCGAGATATGGCATTTTGGAGGTAAGCAACGCTTGAGAAACTCAAAATTTTCGCAGTTCTGTTGCTCGAAACGAATAACTAGAACGGGCTAGGGGAAAAGTACGCACACCGTTGTAATCGGGCGAGTTTCGACCTTCAGATGCAACAGAAATTTTGCGGATTGGTCAATCCGTTCGCGAGATATGGCAGTTTGGAAGTAAGAAACGCTTGAGAAACTCAAAATTTTCGCGGTTCTGAAGCTCGAAACGAATAACAAGAAAAGCCTAGGGGAAAAGTACGCACACCGTTGTAATCGGGCGAGTTTCTACTTTCAGATGCAACAAAAATTTTGCGGATTGGTCAATCCGTTCGCGAGATATGGCAGTTTGGATGTAAGCAACGCTTGAGAAACTCATAATTTTCGCAGTTCTGTTGCTCGAAACGAATAACTAGAACGGGCTAGGGGAAAAGTACGCACACAGTTGTAATCGGGCGAATTTCTACTTTCAGATGCAACAGAAATTTTGCGGATTGGTCAATCCGTTCTCGAGATATGGCAGTTTGGATGTAAGAAACGCTCGAGAAACTCAAAATTTTCGCAGTTCTGATGCTCGACAAGCATAACTAGAACGGCCTAGGGGAAAAGTACGCACACCGTTGTAATCGGGCGAGTTTCTACTTTCAGATGCAACAGAAATTTTGCGGATTGGTCAATCCGTTCGCGAGATATGGCAGTTCGGAGGTAAGAAACGGTTGAGAAACTCAAAATTTTCACAGTTCTGATGCTCGAAACGAATAACTAGAACGGACTAGGGGAAAAGTACGCATACAGTTGTAATCGGGCGAGTTTCTACTTTCAGATGCAACAGAAATTTTGCGGATTGGTCAATCCGTTCGCGAGATATGGCAGTTTGGAGGTAAGAAACGCTTGAGAAACTGAAAATTTTCGCAGTTCTGATGCTCGAAACGAATAACTAGAACGGCCTAGTGGAAAAGTACGCTTACCGTTGTAATTGGGCGAGTTTCTACTTTCAGATGCAACAGAAATTTTGCGGATTGGTCAATCCGTTCGCGATATATGGCAGTTTGGAGGTAAGCAACGCTTGAGAAACTCAAAATTTTCACAGTTCTGTTACTCGAAACGAATAACTAGAACGGACTAGGGGAAAAGTACGCATACAGTTGTAATCGGGCGAGTTTCTACTTTCAGATGCAACAGAAATTTTGCGGATTGGTCAATCCGTTCGCGAGATATGGCAGTTTGGAGGTAAGAAACGCTTGAGAAACTGAAAATTTTCGCAGTTCTGATGCTCGAAACGAATAACTAGAACGGCCTAGTGGAAAAGTACGCTTACCGTTGTAATTGGGCGAGTTTCTACTTTCAGATGCAACAGAAATTTTGCGGATTGGTCAATCCGTTCGCGATATATGGCAGTTTGGAGGTAAGCAACGCTTGAGAAACTCAAAATTTTCACAGTTCTGTTACTCGAAACGAATAACTAGAACGGGCTAGGGGAAAAGTACGCATACAGTTGTAATCGGGCGAGTTTCTACTTTCAGATGCAACAGAAATTTTGCGGATTGGTCAATCCGTTCGCGAGATATGGCAGTTTGGAGGTAAGAAACGCTTGAGAAACTCAAAACTTTCGCGGTTCTGATGCTCGAAACGAATAACAATAACGGCCTAGGGGAAAAGTACGCACACCGTTGTAATCGGGCGAGTTTCTACTTTCAGATGCAACAGAAATTTTGCGGATTGGTCAATCCGTTCGCGAGATATGGCAGTTTGGAGGTAAGCAACGCTTGAGAAACTCAAAATTTTCGCAGTTCTGTTGCTCGAAACGAATAACTAGAACGGGCTAGGGGAAAAGTACGCATACCGTCGTAATCGGGCGAGTTTCTACTTTCAGATGCAACAGAAATTTTGCGGATTGGTCAATCCGTTCGCGAGATATGGCAGTTTGGAGGTAAGAAACGCTTGAGAAACTCAAAATTTTCGCAGTTCTGATGCTCGAAACGAATAACTAGAACGGCCTAGGGGAAAAGTACGCATACTGTCGTAATCGGGCGAGTTTCTACTTTCAGATGCAACAGAAATTTTGCTGATTGGTCAATCCGTTCGCGAGATATGGCAGTTTGGAGGTAAGAAACGCTTGAGAAACTCAAAATTTTCGCAGTTCTGATGCTCGAAACGAATAACTAGAACGGCCTAGGGGAAAAGTACGCATACCGTCGTAATCGGGCGAGTTTCTACTTTCAGATGCAACAGAAATTTTGCGGATTGGTCAATCCGTTCGCGAGATATGGCAGTTTGGAGGTAAGAAACGCTTGAGAAACTCAAAATTTTCGCAGTTCTGATGCTCGAAACGAATAACTAGAGCGGCCTAGGGGAAAAGTACGCATACCGTTGTAATCGGGCGAGTTTCTACTTTCAGATGCAACAGAAATTTTGCGGATTGGTCAAACCGTTCGCGAGATATGGCAGTTTGGAGGTAAGAAACGCTTGAGAAACTCAAAATTTTCGCGGTTCTGATGCTCGAAACGAATAACAATAACGGCATAGGGGAAAAGCACGCATACAGTTGTAATCGGGCGAACTTCTACTTTCAGATGCAACAGAAATTTTGCGGATTGGTCAAACCGTTCGCGAGATATGGCAGTTTGGAGGTAAGAAACGCTTGAGAAACTCAAAATTTTCGCGGTTCTGATGCTCGAAACGAATAACAAGAACGGCCTAGGGGAAAAGTACGCACACCGTTGTAATCGGGCGAGTTTCTACTTTCAGATGCAACAGAAATTTTGCGGATTGGTCAATCCGTTCGCGAGATATGGCAGTTTGGAGGTAAGAAACGCTTGAGAAACTCAAAACTTTCGCGGTTCTGATGCTCGAAACGAATAACAATAACGGCCTAGGGGAAAAGTACGCACACCGTTGTAATCGGGCGAGTTTCTACTTTCAGATGCAACAGAAATTTTGCGGATTGGTGAATCCGTTCGCGAGATATGGCAGTTTGGAGGTAAGAAACGCTCGAGTAACTCAAAATTTTCGCAGTTCTGATGCTCGACAAGCACAACTAGAACGGCCTAGGGGAAAAGTACGCACACCGTTGTAATCGGGCGAGTTTCTACTTTCAGATGCAACAGAAATTTTGCGGATTGGTCAATCCGTTCGCGAGATGTGGCAGTTTGTAGGTGAGAAACGCTTGAGAAACTCAAAATTTTCGCAGTTCTGTTGCTCGAAACGAATAACTACAACGGGCTAGGGGAAAAGTACGCATACAGTTGTAATCGGGCGAGTTTCTACTTTCAGATGCATCAGAAATTTTGCGGATTGGACAATCCGTTCGCGAGATGTGGCAGTTTGTAGGTGAGAAACGCTTGAGAAACTCAAAATTTTCGCAGTTCTGATGCTCGAAACGAATAACTAGAACGGCCTAGGGGAAAAGTACGCATACCGTTGTAATCGGGCGAGTTTCTACCTTCAGATGCAACAGAAATTTTGCGGATTGGTCAATCCGTTCGCGAGATATGGCAGTTTGGAAGTAAGAAACGCTTGAGAAACTCAAAATTTTCGCAGTTCTGCTGCTCGAAACGAATAAGTAGAACGGCCTAGGGGAAAAGTGCGCATACCGTTGTAATCGGGCGAGTTTCTACTTTCAGATGCAACAGAAATTTTGCGGATTGGTCAAACCGTTCGCGCGATATGGCAGTTTGGAGGTAAGCAACGCTTGAGAAACTCAAAATTTTCGCAGTTCTGTTGCTCGAAACGAATAACTAGAACGGGCTAGGGGAAAAGTACGCATACAGTTGTAATCGGGCGAATTTCTACTTTCAGATGCAACAGAAATTTTGCGGATTGGTCAATCCGTTCGCGAGATATGGCAGTTTGGAGGTAAGAAACGCTCGAGAAACTCAAAATTTTCGCAGTTCTGATGCTCGACAAGCATAACTAGAACGGCCTAGGGGAAAAGTACACATAGTGTTGTAATCGGGCGAGTTTCTACTTTCAGATGCAACAGAAATTTTGCGGATTGGTCAATCCGTTCGCGAGATATGGCAGTTTGGAGGTAAGAAACGCTTGAGAAACTCAAAATATTCACAGTTCTGATGCTCGAAACGAATAACTAGGACGGCCTAGGGGAAAAGTACGCATACCGTTGTAATCGGGCGAGTTTCTACTTTCAGATGCAACAGAAATTTTGCGGATTGGTCAATCCGTTCGCGACATATGGCAGTTTGGAAGTAAGAAACGCTTGAGAAACTCAAAATTTTTGCAGTTCTGATGCTCGAAACGAATAACTAGGGCGGCCTAGGGGAAAAGTACGCATACCGTTGTAATCGGGCGAGTTTCTACTTTCAGATGCATCAGAAATTTTGCGGATTGGACAATCCGTTCGCGAGATGTGGCAGTTTGTACGTGAGAAACGCTTGAGAAACTCAAAATTTTCGCAGTTCTGATGCTCGAAACGAATAACTAGAACGGCCTAGGGGAAAAGTACGCCTACCGTTATAATCGGGCGAGTTTCTACCTTCTGATGCAACAGAAATTTTGCGGATTGGTCAATCCGTTCGCGAGATATGGCAGTTTGGAGGTAAGAAACGCTTGAGAAACTCAAAATTTTCGCAGTTCTGATGCTCGAAACGAATAACTAGAACGGCCTAGGGGAAAAGTGCGCATAGTGTTGTAATCGGGCGAGTTTCTACTTTCAGATGCAACAGAAATTTTGCGGATTGGTCAATCCGTTCGCGAGATATGGCAGTTTGGAGGTAAGAAACGCTTGAGAAACTCAAAATTTTCGCATTTCTGATGCTCGAAACGAATAACTAGAACGGCCTAGGGGAAAAGTACGCATACCGTTGTAATCGGGCGAGTTTCTACTTTCAGATGCAACAGAAATTTTGCGGATTGGTCAAACCGTTCGCGAGATATGGCAGTTTGGAGGTAAGAAACGCTTGAGAAACTCAAAATCTTCGCGGTTCTGATGCTCGAAACGAATAACAATAACGGCCTAGGGGAAAAGTACGCACACCGTTATAATCGGGCGAGTTTCTACCTTCAGATGCAACAGAAATTTTGCGGATTGGTCAATCCGTTCGCGAGATATGGCAGTTTGGAGGTAAGAAACGCTTGAGAAACTCAAAATTTTCGCAGTTCTGATGCTCGAAACGAATAACTAGAACGGCCTAGGGGAAAAGTGCGCATAGTGTTGTAATCGGGCGAGTTTCTACTTTCAGATGCAACAGAAATTTTGCGGATTGGTCAATCCGTTCGCGAGATATGGCAGTTTGGAGGTAAGAAACGCTCGAGAAACTCAAAATTTTCGCAGTTCTGATGCTCGAAACGAATAACTAGAACAGCCTAGGGGAAAAGTACGCACACCGTTGTAATCGGGCGAGTTTCTACTTTCATATGCAACAGAAATTTTGAGGATTGGTCAATCCGTTCGCGAGATATGGCAGTTTGGAGGTAAGAAACGCTTGAGAAACTCAAAATTTTCGCGGTTCTGATGCTCGAAACGAATAACAAGAACGGCCTAGGGGAAAAGTACGCACACCGATGTAATCGGGCGAGTTTCTACTTTCAGATGCAACAGAAATTTTGCGGATTGGTCAATCCGTTCGCGAGATATGGCAGTTTGGAGGTAAGAAACGCTTGAGAAACTCAAAACTTTCGCGTTTCTGATGCTCGAAACGAATAACAATAACGGCCTAGGGGAAAAGTACGCACACCGTTGTAATCGGGCGAGTTTCTACTTTCAGATGCAACAGAAATTTTGCAGATTGGTGAATCCGTTCGCGAGATATGGCAGTTTGGAGGTAAGAAACGCTCGAGTAACTCAAAATTTTCGCAGTTCTGATGCTCGACAAGCACAACTAGAACGGCCTAGGGGAAAAGTACGCACACCGTTGTAATCGGGCGAGTTTCTACTTTCAGATGCAACAGAAATTTTGCGGATTGGTCAATCCGTTCGCGAGATGTGGCAGTTTGTAGGTGAGAAACGCTTGAGAAACTCAAAATTTTCGCAGTTCTGTTGCTCGAAACGAATAACTACAACGGGCTAGGGGAAAAGTACGCATACAGTTGTAATCGGGCGAGTTTCTACTTTCAGATGCATCAGAAATTTTGCGGATTGGACAATCCGTTCGCGAGATGTGGCAGTTTGTAGGTGAGAAACGCTTGAGAAACTCAAAATTTTCGCAGTTCTGATGCTCGAAACGAATAACTAGAACGGCCTAGGGGAAAAGTACGCATACCGTTGTAATCGGGCGAGTTTCTACCTTCAGATGCAACAGAAATTTTGCGGATTGGTCAATCCGTTCGCGAGATATGGCAGTTTGGAAGTAAGAAACGCTTGAGAAACTCAAAATTTTCGCAGTTCTGCTGCTCGAAACGAATAAGTAGAACGGCCTAGGGGAAAAGTGCGCATACCGTTGTAATCGGGCGAGTTTCTACTTTCAGATGCAACAGAAATTTTGCGGATTGGTCAAACCGTTCGCGCGATATGGCAGTTTGGAGGTAAGCAACGCTTGAGAAACTCAAAATTTTCGCAGTTCTGTTGCTCGAAACGAATAACTAGAACGGGCTAGGGGAAAAGTACGCATACAGTTGTAATCGGGCGAATTTCTACTTTCAGATGCAACAGAAATTTTGCGGATTGGTCAATCCGTTCGCGAGATATGGCAGTTTGGAGGTAAGAAACGCTCGAGAAACTCAAAATTTTCGCAGTTCTGATGCTCGACAAGCATAACTAGAACGGCCTAGGGGAAAAGTACACATAGTGTTGTAATCGGGCGAGTTTCTACTTTCAGATGCAACAGAAATTTTGCGGATTGGTCAATCCGTTCGCGAGATATGGCAGTTTGGAGGTAAGAAACGCTTGAGAAACTCAAAATATTCACAGTTCTGATGCTCGAAACGAATAACTAGGACGGCCTAGGGGAAAAGTACGCATACCGTTGTAATCGGGCGAGTTTCTACTTTCAGATGCAACAGAAATTTTGCGGATTGGTCAATCCGTTCGCGACATATGGCAGTTTGGAAGTAAGAAACGCTTGAGAAACTCAAAATTTTTGCAGTTCTGATGCTCGAAACGAATAACTAGGGCGGCCTAGGGGAAAAGTACGCATACCGTTGTAATCGGGCGAGTTTCTACTTTCAGATGCATCAGAAATTTTGCGGATTGGACAATCCGTTCGCGAGATGTGGCAGTTTGTACGTGAGAAACGCTTGAGAAACTCAAAATTTTCGCAGTTCTGATGCTCGAAACGAATAACTAGAACGGCCTAGGGGAAAAGTACGCATACCGTTATAATCGGGCGAGTTTCTACCTTCTGATGCAACAGAAATTTTGCGGATTGGTCAATCCGTTCGCGAGATATGGCAGTTTGGAGGTAAGAAACGCTTGAGAAACTCAAAATTTTCGCAGTTCTGATGCTCGAAACGAATAACTAGAACGGCCTAGGGGAAAAGTGCGCATAGTGTTGTAATCGGGCGAGTTTCTACTTTCAGATGCAACAGAAATTTTGCGGATTGGTCAATCCGTTCGCGAGATATGGCAGTTTGGAGGTAAGAAACGCTTGAGAAACTCAAAATTTTCGCATTTCTGATGCTCGAAACGAATAACTAGAACGGCCTAGGGGAAAAGTACGCATACCGTTGTAATCGGGCGAGTTTCTACTTTCAGATGCAACAGAAATTTTGCGGATTGGTCAAACCGTTCGCGAGATATGGCAGTTTGGAGGTAAGAAACGCTTGAGAAACTCAAAATTTTCGCGGTTCTGATGCTCGAAACGAATAACAATAACGGCCTAGGGGAAAAGTACGCACACCGTTATACTCGGGCGAGTTTCTACCTTCAGATGCAACAGAAATTTTGCGGATTGGTCAATCCGTTCGCGAGATATGGCAGTTTGGAGGTAAGAAACGCTTGAGAAACTCAAAATTTTCGCAGTTCTGATGCTCGAAACGAATAACTAGAACGGCCTAGGGGAAAAGTGCGCATAGTGTTGTAATCGGGCGAGTTTCTACTTTCAGATGCAACAGAAATTTTGCGGATTGGTCAATCCGTTCGCGAGATATGGCAGTTTGGAGGTAAGAAACGCTCGAGAAACTCAAAATTTTCGCAGTTCTGATGCTCGAAACGAATAACTAGAACAGCCTAGGGGAAAAGTACGCACACCGTTGTAATCGGGCGAGTTTCTACTTTCATATGCAACAGAAATTTTGAGGATTGGTCAATCCGTTCGCGAGATATGGCAGTTTGGAGGTAAGAAACGCTTGAGAAACTCAAAATTTTCGCAGTTCTGATGCTCGAAACGAATAACTAGAACGGCCTAGGGGAAAAGTACGCATAGTGTTGTAATCGGGCGAGTTTCTACTATCAGATGCAACAGAAATTTTGCGGATTGGTCAATCCGTTCGCGAGATATGGCAGTTTGGAAGTAAGAAACGCTTGAGAAACTCAAAATTTTCACAGTTCTGATGCTCGAAACGAATAACTAGAACGGCCTAGGGGAAAAGTACGCATACCGTTGTAATCGGGCGAGTTTCTACTTTCAGATGCAACAGAAATTTTGCGGATTGGTAAATCCGTTCGCGAGATATGGCAGTTTGGATGTAAGAAACGCTTGAGAAACTCAAAATTTTCACAGTTCTGATGCTCGAAACGAATAACTAGAACGGCCTAGGGGAAAAGTACGCATACCGTTGTAATCGGGCGAGTTTCTACTTTCAGATGCAACAGAAATTTTGCGGATGGGTCAATCCGTTCGCGAGACATGGCAGTTTGGAAGTAAGAAACGCTTGAGAAACTCAAAATTTTCGCAGTTCTGATGCTCGAAACGAATAACTAGGACGGCCTAGGGGAAAAGTACGCATAGTGTTGTAATCGGGCGAGTTTCTACTTTCAGATGCAACAGAAATTGTGCGGATTGGTCAATCCGTTCGCGAGATATGGCAGTTTGGAGGTAAGAAACGCTTGAGAAACTCAAAATTTTCGCAGTTCTGATGCTCGAAACGAATAACTAGAACGGCCTAGGGGAAAAGTACGCATACTGTCGTAATCGGGCGAGTTTCTACTTTCAGATGCAACAGAAATTTTGCGGATTGGTCATTCCGTTCGCGAGATATGGCAGTTTGGAGGTAAGAAACGCTTGAGAAACTCAAAATTTTCGCAGTTCTGATGCTCGAAACGAATAACTAGAACGGCCTAGGGGAAAAGTACGCATACTGTCGTAATCGGGCGAGTTTCTAATTTCAGATGCAACAGAAATTTTGCGGATTGGTCAATCCGTTCGCGAGATATGGCAGTTTGGAGGTAAGAAACGCTTGAGAAACTCAAAATTTTCGCAGTTCTGATGCTCGAAACGAATGACTAGAACGGCCTAGGGGAAAAGTACGCATACCGTCGTAATCAGGCGAGTTTCTACTTTCAGATGCAACAGAAATTTTGCGGATTGGTCAATCCGTTCGCGAGATATGGCAGTTTGGAGGTAAGAAACGCTTGAGAAACTCAAAATTTTCGCAGTTCTGATGCTCGAAACGAATAACTAGAACGGCCTAGGGGAAAAGTGCGCATAGTGTTGTAATCGGGCGAGTTTCTACTTTCAGATGCAACAGAAATTTTGCGGATTGGTCAATCCGTTCGCGAGATATGGCAGTTTGGAGGTAAGAAACGCTCGAGAAACTCAAAATTTTCGCAGTTCTGATGCTCGAAACGAATAACTAGAACAGCCTAGGGGAAAAGTACGTACACCGTTGTAATCGGGCGAGTTTCTACTTTCAGATGCAACAGAAATTTTGAGGATTGGTCAATCCGTTCGCGAGATATGGCAGTTTGGAGGTAAGAAACGCTTGAGAAACTCAAAATTTTCGCAGTTCTGATGCTCGAAACGAATAACTAGAACGGCCTAGGGGAAAAGTACGCATACCGTTGTAATCGGGCGAGTTTCTACTTTCAGATGCAACAGAAATTTTGCGGATTGGTAAATCCGTTCGCGAGATATGGCAGTTTGGATGTAAGAAACGCTTGAGAAACTCAAAATTTTCACAGTTCTGATGCTCGAAACGAATAACTAGAACGGCCTAGGGGAAAAGTACGCATACCGTTGTAATCGGGCGAGTTTCTACTTTCAGATGCAACAGAAATTTTGAGGATTGGTCAATCCGTTCGCGAGATATGGCAGTTTGGAGGTAAGAAACGCTTGAGAAACTCAAAATTTTCGCAGTTCTGATGCTCGAAACGAATAACTAGAACGGCCTAGGGGAAAAGTACGCATAGTGTTGTAATCGGGCGAGTTTCTACTATCAGATGCAACAGAAATTTTGCGGATTGGTCAATCCGTTCGCGAGATATGGCAGTTTGGAAGTAAGAAACGCTTGAGAAACTCAAAATTTTCACAGTTCTGATGCTCGAAACGAATAACTAGAACGGCCTAGGGGAAAAGTACGCATACCGTTGTAATCGGGCGAGTTTCTACTTTCAGATGCAACAGAAATTTTGCGGATTGGTAAATCCGTTCGCGAGATATGGCAGTTTGGATGTAAGAAACGCTTGAGAAACTCAAAATTTTCACAGTTCTGATGCTCGAAACGAATAACTAGAACGGCCTAGGGGAAAAGTACGCATACCGTTGTAATCGGGCGAGTTTCTACTTTCAGATGCAACAGAAATTTTGCGGATGGGTCAATCCGTTCGCGAGACATGGCAGTTTGGAAGTAAGAAACGCTTGAGAAACTCAAAATTTTCGCAGTTCTGATGCTCGAAACGAATAACTAGAACGGCCTAGGGGAAAAGTACGCATAGTGTTGTAATCGGGCGAGTTTCTACTTTCAGATGCAACAGAAATTGTGCGGATTGGTCAATCCGTTCGCGAGATATGGCAGTTTGGAGGTAAGAAACGCTTGAGAAACTCAAAATTTTCGCAGTTCTGATGCTCGAAACGAATAACTAGAACGGCCTAGGGGAAAAGTACGCATACTGTCGTAATCGGGCGAGTTTCTACTTTCAGATGCAACAGAAATTTTGCGGATTGGTCAATCCGTTCGCGAGATATGGCAGTTTGGAGGTAAGAAACGCTTGAGAAACTCAAAATTTTCGCAGTTCTGATGCTCGAAACGAATAACTAGAACGGCCTAGGGGAAAAGTACGCATACTGTCGTAATCGGGCGAGTTTCTACTTTCAGATGCAACAGAAATTTTGCGGATTGGTCAATCCGTTCGCGAGATATGGCAGTTTGGAGGTAAGAAACGCTTGAGAAACTCAAAATTTTCGCAGTTCTGATGCTCGAAACGAATAACTAGAACGGCCTAGGGGAAAAGTACGCATACCGTCGTAATCGGGCGAGTTTCTACTTTCAGATGCAACAGAAATTTTGCGGATTGGTCAATCCGTTCGCGAGATATGGCAGTTTGGAGGTAAGAAACGCTTGAGAAACTCAAAATTTTCGCAGTTCTGATGCTCGAAACGAATAACTAGAGCGGCCTAGGGGAAAAGTACGCATACCGTTGTAATCGGGCGAGTTTCTACTTTCAGATGCAACAGAAATTTTGCTGATTGGTCAAACCGTTCGCGAGATATGGCAGTTTGGAGGTAAGAAACGCTTGAGAAACTCAAAATTTTCGCGGTTCTGATGCTCGAAACGAATAACAATAACGGCCTAGGGGAAAAGTACGCACACCGTTGTAATGGGGCGAGTTTCTACTTTCAGATGCAACAGAAATTTTGCGGATTGGTCAATCCGTTCGCGAGATATGGCAGTTTGGAGGTAAGCAACGCTTGAGAAACTCAAAATTTTCGCAGTTCTGTTGCTCGAAACGAATAACTAGAACGGGCTAGGAGAAAAGTACGCATACAGTTGTAATCGGGCGAACTTCTACTTTCAGATGCAACAGAAATTTTGCGGATTGGTCAAACCGTTCGCGAGATATGGCAGTTTGGAGGTAAGAAACGCTTGAGAAACTCAAAATTTTCGCGGTTCTGATGCTCGAAACGAATAACAAGAACGGCCTAGGGGAAAAGTACGCACACCGTTGTATTCGGGCGAGTTTCTACTTTCAGATGCAACAGAAATTTTGCGGATTGGTGAATCCGTTCGCGAGATATGGCAGTTTGGAGGTAAGAAACGCTCGAGTAACTCAAAATTTTCGCAGTTCTGATGCTCGACAAGCACAACTAGAACGGCCTAGGGGAAAAGTACGCACACCGTTGTAATCGGGCGAGTTTCTACTTTCAGATGCAACAGAAATTTTGCGGATTGGTCAATCCGTTCGCGAGATGTGGCAGTTTGTAGGTGAGAAACGCTTGAGAAACTCAAAATTTTCGCAGTTCTGTTGCTCGAAACGAATAACTACAACGGGCTAGGGGAAAAGTACGCATACAGTTGTAATCGGGCGAGTTTCTACTTTCAGATGCATCAGAAATTTTGCGGATTGGACAATCCGTTCGCGAGATGTGGCAGTTTGTAGGTGAGAAACGCTTGAGAAACTCAAAATTTTCGCAGTTCTGATGCTCGAAACGAATAACTAGAACGGCCTAGGGGAAAAGTACGCATACCGTTGTAATCGGGCGAGTTTCTACCTTCAGATGCAACAGAAATTTTGCGGATTGGTCAATCCGTTCGCGAGATATAGCAGTTTGGAAGTAAGAAACGCTTGAGAAACTCAAAATTTTCGCAGTTCTGCTGCTCGAAACGAATAAGTAGAACGGCCTAGGGGAAAAGTGCGCATACCGTTGTAATCGGGCGAGTTTCTACTTTCAGATGCAACAGAAATTTTGCGGATTGGTCAATCCGTTCGCGCGATATGGCAGTTTGGAGGTAAGCAACGCTTGAGAAACTCAAAATTCTCGCAGTTCTGTTGCTCGAAACGAATAACTAGAACGGGCTAGGGGAAAAGTACGCATACAGTTGTAATCGGGCGAATTTCTACTTTCAGATGCAACAGAAATTTTGCGGATTGGTCAATCCGTTCGCGAGATATGGCAGTTTGGAGGTAAGAAACGCTCGAGAAACTCAAAATTTTCGCAGTTCTGATGCTCGACAAGCATAACTAGAACGGCCTAGGAGAAAAGTACACATAGTGTTGTAATCGGGCGAGTTTCTACTTTCAGATGCAACAGAAATTTTGCGGATTGGTCAATCCGTTCGCGAGATATGGCAGTTTGGAGGTAAGAAACGCTTGAGAAACTCAAAATATTCACAGTTCTGATGCTCGAAACGAATAACTAGGACGGCCTAGGGGAAAAGTACGCATACCGTTGTAATCGGGCGAGTTTCTACTTTCAGATGCAACAGAAATTTTGCGGATTGGTCAATCCGTTCGCGACATATGGCAGTTTGGAAGTAAGAAACGCTTGAGAAACTCAAAATTTTTGCAGTTCTGATGCTCGAAACGAATAACTAGGGCGGCCTAGGGGAAAAGTACGCATACCGTTGTAATCGGGCGAGTTTCTACTTTCAGATGCATCAGAAATTTTGCGGATTGGACAATCCGTTCGCGAGATGTGGCAGTTTGTACGTGAGAAACGCTTGAGAAACTCAAAATTTTCGCGGTTCTGATGCTCGAAACGAATAACTAGAACGGCCTAGGGGAAAAGTACGCATACCGTTATAATCGGGCGAGTTTCTACCTTCAGATGCAACAGAAATTTTGCGGATTGGTCAATCCGTTCGCGAGATATGGCAGTTTGGAGGTAAGAAACGCTTGAGAAACTCAAAATTTTCGCAGTTCTGATGCTCGAAACGAATAACTAAAACGGCCTAGGGGAAAAGTGCGCATAGTGTTGTAATCGGGCGAGTTTCTACTTTCAGATGCAACAGAAATTTTGCGGATTGGTCAATCCGTTCGCGAGATATGGCAGTTTGGAGGTAAGAAACGCTTGAGAAACTCAAAATTTTCGCATTTCTGATGCTCGAAACGAATAACTAGAACGGCCTAGGGGAAAAGCACGCATACCGTTGTAATCGGGCGAGTTTCTACTTTCAGATGCAACAGAAATTTTGCGGATTGGTCAATCCGTTCGCGAGATATGGCAGTTTGGAGGTAAGAAACGCTTGAGAAACTCAAAATTTTCGCAGTTCTGATGCTCGAAACGAATAACTAGAACGGCCTAGGGGAAAAGTGCGCATAGTGTTGTAATCGGGCGAGTTTCTACTTTCAGATGCAACAGAAATTTTGCGGATTGGTCAATCCGTTCGCGAGATATGGCAGTTTGGAGGTAAGAAACGCTCGAGAAACTCAAAATTTTCGCTGTTCTGATGCTCGAAACGAATAACTAGAACAGCCTAGGGGAAAAGTACGCACACCGTTGTAATCGGGCGAGTTTCTACTTTCAGATGCAACAGAAATTTTGAGGATTGGTCAATCCGTTCGCGAGATATGGCAGTTTGGAGGTAAGAAACGCTTGAGAAACTCAAAATTTTCGCAGTTCTGATGCTCGAAACGAATAACTAGAACGGCCTAGGGGAAAAGTACGCATAGTGTTGTAATCGGGCGAGTTTCTACTTTCAGATGCAACAGAAATTTTGCGGATTGGTCAATCCGTTCGCGAGATATGGCAGTTTGGAAGTAAGAAACGCTTGAGAAACTCAAAATTTTCACAGTTCTGATGCTCGAAACGAATAACTAGAACGGCCTAGGGGAAAAGTACGCATACCGTTGTAATCGGGCGAGTTTCTACTTTCAGATGCAACAGAAATTTTGCGGATTGGTAAATCCGTTCGCGAGATATGGCAGTTTGGATGTAAGAAACGCTTGAGAAACTCAAAATTTTCACAGTTCTGATGCTCGAAACGAATAACTAGAACGGCCTAGGGGAAAAGTACGCATACCGTCGTAATCGGGCGAGTTTCTACTTTCAGATGCAACAGAAATTTTGCGGATGGGTCAATCCGTTCGCGAGACATGGCAGTTTGGAAGTAAGAAACGCTTGAGAAACTCAAAATTTTCGCAGTTCTGATGCTCGAAACGAATAACTAGAACGGCCTAGGGGAAAAGTACGCATAGTGTTGTAATCGGGCGAGTTTCTACTTTCAGGTGCAACAGAAATTGTGCGGATTGGTCAATCCGTTCGCGAGATATGGCAGTTTGGAAGTAAGAAACGCTTGAGAAACTCAAAATTTTCGCAGTTCTGTTGCTCGAAACGAATAACTAGAACGGCCTAGGGGAAAAGTACGCATAGTGTTGTAATCGGGCGAGTTTCTACTTTCAGATGCAACAGAAATTTTGCGGATTGGTCAATCCGTTCGCGAGATATGGCAGTTTGGAAGTAAGAAACGCTTGAGAAACTCAAAATTTTTGCAGTTCTGATGCTCGAAACGAATAACTAGGGCGGCCTAGGGGAAAAGTACGCATAGTGTTGTAATCGGGCGAGTTTCTACTTTCAGATGCAACAGAAATTTTGCGGATTGGTCAATCCGTTCGCGAGATATGGCAGTTTGGAAGTAAGAAACGCTTGAGAAACTCAAAATTTTTGCAGTTCTGATGCTCGAAACGAATAACTAGGGCGGCCTAGGGGAAAAGTACGCATAGTGTTGTAATCGGGCGAGTTTCTACTTTCAGATGCAACAGAAATTTTGCGGATTGGTCAATCCGTTCGCGAGATATGGCAGTTTGGAGGTAAGAAACGCCTGAGAAACTCAAAATTTTCGCAGTTCTGATGCTCGAAACGAATAACTAGAACGGCCTAGGGGAAAAGTACGAACAGTGTTGTAATCGGGCGAGTTTCTACTTTCAGATGCAACAGAAATTGTGCGAATTGGTCAATCCGTTCGCGAGATATGGCAGTTTGGAAGTAAGAAACGCTTGAGAAACTCAAAATTTTCGCAGTTCTGTTGCTCGAAACGAATAACTAGAACGGGCTAGGGGAAAAGTACGCATACCGTTGTAATCGGGCGAGTTTCTACTTTCAGATGCAACAGAAATTTTGCGGATTGGTCAATCCGTTCGCGAGATATGGCAGTTTGGAGGTAAGAAACGCTTGAGAAACTCAAAATTTTCGCAGTTCTGATGCTCGAAACGAATAACTAGAACGGCCTAGGGGAAAAGTGCGCATAGTGTTGTAATCGGGCGAGTTTCTACTTTCAGATGCAACAGAAATTTTGCGGATTGGTCAATCCGTTCGCGACATATGGCAGTTTGGAGGTAAGCAACGCTTGGGAAACTCAAAATTTTCGCAGTTCTGTTGCTCGAAACGAATATCTAGAACGGGCTAGGGGAAAAGTACGCATACCGTTGTAATCGGGCGAGTTTCTACTTTCAGATGCAACAGAAATTTTGCGGATTGGTCAATCCGTTCGCGAGATATGGCAGTTTGGAGGTAAGAAACGCTTGAGAAACTCAAAATTTTCGCATTTCTGATGCTCGAAACGAATAACTAGAACGGCCTAGGGGAAAAGTACGCATACCGTTGTAATCGGGCGAGTTTCTACTTTCAGATGCAACAGAAATTTTGCGGATTGGTCAAACCGTTCGCGAGATATGGCAGTTTGGAGGTAAGAAACGCTTGAGAAACTCAAAATTTTCGCGGTTCTGATGCTCGAAACGAATAACAAGAACGGTCTAGGGGAAAAGTACGCACACCGTTGTAATCGGGCGAGTTTCTACTTTCAGATGCATCAGAAATTTTGCGGATTGGACAATCCGTTCGCGAGATGTGGCAGTTTGTACGTGAGAAACGCTTGAGAAACTCAAAATTTTCGCAGTTCTGATGCTCGAAACGAATAACTAGAACGGCCTAGGGGAAAAGTACGCATACCGTTATAATCGGGCGAGTTTCTACCTTCAGATGCAACAGAAATTTTGCGGATTGGTCAATCCGTTCGCGAGATATGGCAGTTTGGAGGTAAGAAACGCTTGAGAAACTCAAAATTTTCGCAGTTCTGATGCTCGAAACGAATAACTCGAACGGCCTAGGGGAAAGGTGCGCATAGTGTTGTAATCGGGCGAGTTTCTACTTTCAGATGCAACAGAAATTTTGCGGATTGGTCAATCCGTTCGCGAGATATGGCAGTTTGGAGGTAAGAAACGCTCGAGAAACTCAAAATTTTCGCAGTTCTGATGCTCGAAACGAATAACTAGAACAGCCTAGGGGAAAAGTACGCACACCGTTGTAATCGGGCGAGTTTCTACTTTCAGATGCAACAGAAATTTTGCGGATTGGTCAATCCGTTCGCGAGATATGGCAGTTTGGAGGTAAGAAACGCTTGAGAAACTCAAAATTTTCGCAGTTCTGATGCTCGAAACGAATAACTAGAACGGCCTAGGGGAAAAGTACGCATAGTGTTGTAATCGGGCGAGTTTCTACTTTCAGATGCAACAGAAATTTTGCGGATTGGTCAATCCGTTCGCGAGATATGGCAGTTTGGAAGTAAGAAACGCTTGAGAAACTCAAAATTTTCACAGTTCTGATGCTCGAAACGAATAACTAGAACGGCCTAGGGGAAAAGTACGCACACCGTTGTAATCGGGCGAGTTTCTACTTTCAGATGCAACAGAAATTTTGCGGATTGGTCAATCCGTTCGCGAGATATGGCAGTTTGGAAGTAAGAAACGCTTGAGAAACTCAAAATTTTTGCAGTTCTGATGCTCGAAACGAATAACTAGGGCGGCCTAGGGGAAAAGTATGCATAGTGTTATAATCGGGCGAGTTTCTACTTTCAGATGCAACAGAAATTTTGCGGATTGTTCAATCCGTTCGCGAGATATGGCAGTTTGGAGGTAAGAAACGCTTGAGAAACTCAAAATTTTCGCAGTTCTGTTGCTCGAAACGAATAACTAGAACGGGCTAGGGGAAAAGCACGCATACAGTTGTAATCGGGCGAGTTTCTACTTTCAGATGCAACAGAAATTTTGCGGATTGGTAAATCCGTTCGCGAGATATGGCAGTTTGGATGTAAGAAACGCTTGAGAAACTCAAAATTTTCACAGTTCTGATGCTCGAAACGAATAACTAGAACGGCCTAGGGGAAAAGTACGCATACCGTTGTAATCGGGCGAGTTTCTACTTTCAGATGCAACAGAAATTTTGCGGATTGGTCAATCCGTTCGCGAGATATGGCAGTTTGGAAGTAAGAAACGCTTGAGAAACTCAAATTTTCGCAGTTCTGATGCTCGAAACGAATAACTAGAACGGCCTAGGGGAAAAGTACGCATAGTGTTGTAATCGGGCGAGTTTCTACTTTCAGATGCAACTGAAATTGTGCGGATTGGTTAATCCGTTCGCGAGATATGGCAGTTTGGAAGTAAGAAACGCTTGAGAAACTCAAAATTTTCGCAGTTCTGTTGCTCGAAACGAATAACTAGAACGGGCTAGGGGAAAAGTATGCATACAGTTGTAATCGGGCGAGTTTCTACTTTCAGATGCAACAGAAATTTTGCGGATTGGTAAATCCGTTCGCGAGATATGGCAGTTTGGATGTAAGAAACGCTTGAGAAACTCAAAATTTTCGCAGTTCTGATGCTCGAAACGAATAACTAGAACGGCCTAGGGGAAAAGTACGCATAGTGCTGTAATCGGGCGAGTTTCTACTTTCAGATGCAACAGAAATTTTGCGGATTGGTCAATCCGTTCGCGAGATATGGCAGTTTGGAAGTAAGAAACGCTTGAGAAACTCAAAATTTTCGCAGTTCTGATGCTCGACAAGCATAACTAGAACGGCCTAGGGGAAGAGTACGCATAGTGTTGTAATCGGGCGAGTTTCTACTTTCAGATGCAACAGAAATTTTGGGGATTGGTCAATCCGTTCGCGAGATATGGCAGTTTGGAGGTAAGAAACGCTTGAGAAACTCAAAATATTCACAGTTCTGATGCTCGAAACGAATAACTAGGACGGCCTAGGGGAAAAGTACGCATACCGTTGTAATCGGGCGAGTTTCTACTTTCAGATGCAACAGAAATTTTGCGGATTGGTCAATCCGTTCGCGAGATATGGCAGTTTGGAAGTAAGAAACGCTTGAGAAACTCAAAATTTTTGCAGTTCTGATGCTCGAAACGAATAACTAGAACGGCCTAGGGGAAAAGTACGCATACAGTTGTAATCGGGCGAGTTTCTACTTTCAGATGCAACAGAAATTTTGCGGATTGGTAAATCCGTTCGCGAGATATGGCAGTTTGGATGTAAGAAACGCTTGAGAAACTCAAAATTTTCACAGTTCTGATGCTCGAAACGAATAACTAGAACGGCCTAGGGGAAAAGTACGCATACCGTTGTAATCGGGCGAGTTTCTACTTTCAGATGCAACAGAAATTTTGCGGATTGGTCAATCCGTTCGCGAGATATGGCAGTTTGGAAGTAAGAAACGCTTGAGAAACTCAAAATTTTCGCAGTTCTGATGCTCGAAACGAATAACTAGAACGGCCTAGGGGAAAAGTACGCATAGTGTTGTAATCGGGCGAGTTTCTACTTTCAGATGCAACAGAAATTGTGCGGATTGGTTAATCCGTTCGCGAGATATGGCAGTTTGGAAGTAAGACACGCTTGAGAAACTCAAAATTTTCGCAGTTCTGTTGCTCGAAACGAATAACTAGAACGGGCTAGGGGAAAAGTACGCATACAGTTGTAATCGGGCGAGTTTCTACTTTCAGATGCAACAGAAATTTTGCGGATTGGTAAATCCGTTCGCGAGATATGGCAGTTTGGATGTAAGAAACGCTTGAGAAACTCAAAATTTTCACAGTTCTGATGCTCGAAACGAATAACTAGAACGGCCTAGGGGAAAAGTACGCATACCGTTGTAATCGGGCGAGTTTCTACTTTCAGATGCAACAGAAATTTTGCGGATTGGTCAATCCGTTCGCGAGATATGGCAGTTTGGAAGTAAGAAACGCTTGAGAAACTCAAAATATTCGCAGTTCTGATGCTCGAAACGAATAACTAGAACGGCCTAGAGGAAAAGTACGCACACCGTTGTAATCGGGCGCGTTTCTACTTTCAGATGCAACAGAAATTTTGCGGATTGGTCAATCCGTTCGCGAGATATGGCAGTTTGGAGGTAAGAAACGCTTGAGAAACTCAAAATATTCACAGTTCTGATGCTCGAAACGAATAACTAGGACGGCCTGGGGGAAAAGTACGCATACCGTTGTAATCGGGCGAGTTTCTACTTTCAGATGCAACAGAAATTTTGCGGATTGGTCAATCCGTTCGCGAGATATGGCAGTTTGGAAGTAAGAAACGCTTGAGAAACTCAAAATTTTTGCAGTTCTGATGCTCGAAACGAATAACTAGAACGGCCTAGGGGAAAAGTACGCATACAGTTGTAATCGGGCGAGTTTCTACTTTCAGATGCAACAGAAATTTTGCGGATTGGTAAATCCGTTCGCGAGATATGGCAGTTTGGATGTAAGAAACGCTTGAGAAACTCAAAATTTTCACAGTTCTGATGCTCGAAACGAATAACTAGAACGGGCTAGGGGAAAAGTACGCATACAGTTGTAATCGGGCGAGTTTCTACTTTTAGATGCAACAGAAATTTTGCGGATTGGTAAATCCGTTCGCGAGATATGGCAGTTTGGATGTAAGAAACGCTTGAGAAACTCAAAATTTTCGCAGTTCTGATGCTCGAAACGAATAACTAGAACGGCCTAGGGGAAAAGTACGCACACCGTTGTAATCGGGCGAGTTTCTGCTTTCAGATGCAACAGAAATTTTGCGGATTGGTCATTCCGTTCGCGAGATATGGCAGTTTGGAGGTAAGAAACGCTTGAGAAACTCAAAATTTTCGCAGTTCTGATGCTCGAAACGAATAACTAGAACGGCCTAGGGAAAAGTACGCATAGTGTTGTAATCGGGCGAGTTTCTACTTTCAGATGCAACAGAAATTTTGCGGATTGGTCAATCCGTTCGCGAGATATGGCAGTTTGGAAGTAAGAAACGCTTGAGAAACACAAAATTTTTGCAGTTCTGATGCTCGAAACGAATAACTACTGCGGCCTAGGGGAAAAGTACGCATACCGTTGTAATCGGGCGAGTTTCTACTTTCAGATGCATCAGAAATTTTGCGGATTGGACAATCCGTTCGCGAGATGTGGCAGTTTGTACGTGAGAAACGCTTGAGAAACTCAAAATTTTCGCAGTTCTGATGCTCGAAACGAATAACTAGAACGGCCTAGGGGAAAAGTACGCATACCGTTATAATCGGGCGAGTTTCTACCTTCAGATGCAACAGAAATTTTGCGGATTGGTCAATCCGTTCGCGAGATATGGCAGTTTGGAGGTAAGAAACGCTTGAGAAACTCAAAATTTTCGCAGTTCTGATGCTCGAAACGAATAACTAGAACGGCCTAGGGGAAAAGTGCGCATAGTGTTGTAATCGGGCGAGTTTCTACTTTCAGATGCAACAGAAATTTTGCGGATTGGTCAATCCGTTCGCGACATATGGCAGTTTGGAGGTAAGCAACGCTTGGGAAACTCAAAATTTTCGCAGTTCTGTTGCTCGAAACGAATATCTAGAATGGGCTAGGGGAAAAGTACGCACACCGTTGTAATCGGGCGAGTTTCTACTTTCAGATGCATCAGAAATTTTGCGGATTGGACAATCCGTTCGCGAGATGTGGCAGTTTGTACGTGAGAAACGCTTGAGAAACTCAAAATTTTCGCAGTTCTGATGCTCGAAACGAATAACTAGAACGGCCTAGGGGAAAAGTACGCATACCGTTATAATCGGGCGAGTTTCTACCTTCAGATGCAACAGAAATTTTGCGGATTGGTCAATCCGTTCGCGAGATATGGCAGTTTGGAGGTAAGAAACGCTTGAAAAACTCAAAATTTTCGCAGTTCTGAAGCTCGAAACGAATAACTAGAACGGCCTAGGGGAAAGGTGCGCATAGTGTTGTAATCGGGCGAGTTTCTACTTTCAGATGCAACAGAAATTTTGCGGATTGGTCAATCCGTTCGCGAGATATGGCAGTTTGGAGGTAAGAAACGCTCGAGAAACTCAAAATTTTCGCAGTTCTGATGCTCGAAACGAATAACTAGAACAGCCTAGGGGAAAAGTAGGCACACCGTTGTAATCGGGCGAGTTTCTACTTTCAGATGCAACAGAAATTTTGCGGATTGGTCAATCCGTTCGCGAGATATGGCAGTTTGGAGGTAAGAAACGCTTGAGAAACTCAAAATTTTCGCAGTTCTGATGCTCGAAACGAATAACTAGAACGGCCTAGGGGAAAAGTACGCATAGTGTTGTAATCGGGCGAGTTTCTACTTTCAGATGCAACAGAAATTTTGCGGATTGGTCAATCCGTTCGCGAGATATGGCAGTTTGGAAGTAAGAAACGCTTGAGAAACTCAAAATTTTCACAGTTCTGATGCTCGAAACGAATAACTAGAACGGCCTAGGGGAAAAGTACGCACACCGTTGTAATCGGGCGAGTTTCTACTTTCAGATGCAACAGAAATTTTGCGGATTGGTCAATCCGTTCGCGAGATATGGCAGTTTGGAAGTAAGAAACGCTTGAGAAACTCAAAATTTTTGCAGTTCTGATGCTCGAAACGAATAACTAGGGCGGCCTAGGGGAAAAGTATGCATAGTGTTGTAATCGGGCGAGTTTCTACTTTCAGATGCAACAGAAATTTTGCGGATTGGTCAATCCGTTCGCGAGATATGGCAGTTTGGAGGTAAGGAACGCTTGAGAAACTCAAAATTTTCGCAGTTCTGTTGCTCGAAACGAATAACTAGAACGGGCTAGGGGAAAAGTACGCATACAGTTGTAATCGGGCGAGTTTCTACTTTCAGATGCAACAGAAATTTTGCGGATTGGTAAATCCGTTCGCGAGATATGGCAGTTTGGATGTAAGAAACGCTTGAGAAACTCAAAATTTTCACAGTTCTGATGCTCGAAACGAATAACTAGAACGGCCTAGGGGAAAAGTACGCATACCGTTGTAATCGGGCGAGTTTCTACTTTCAGATGCAACAGAAATTTTGCGGATTGGTCAATCCGTTCGCGAGATATGGCAGTTTGGAAGTAAGAAACGCTTGAGAAACTCAAAATTTTCGCAGTTCTGATGCTCGAAACGAATAACTAGAACGGCCTAGGGGAAAAGTACGCATAGTGTTGTAATCGGGCGAGTTTCTACTTTCAGATGCAACAGAAATTGTGCGGATTGGTTAATCCGTTCGCGAGATATGGCAGTTTGGAAGTAAGAAACGCTTGAGAAACTCAAAATTTTCGCAGTTCTGTTGCTCGAAACGAATAACTAGAACGGGCTAGGGGAAAAGTACGCATACAGTTGTAATCGGGCGAGTTTCTACTTTCAGATGCAACAGATATTTTGCGGATTGGTAAATCCGTTCGCGAGATATGGCAGTTTGGATGTAAGAAGCGCTTGAGAAACTCAATATTTTCGCAGTTCTGATGCTCGAAACGAATAACTAGAACGGCCTAGGGGAAAAGTACGCACACCGTTGTAATCGGGCGAGTTTCTACTTTCAGATGCAACAGAAATTTTGCGGATTGGTCATTCCGTTCGCGAGATATGGCAGTTTGGAGGTAAGAAATGCATGAGAAACTCAAAATTTTCGCAGTTCTGATGCTCGAAACGAATAACTAGAACGGCCTAGGGGAAAAGTACGCATAGTGTTGTAATCGGGCGAGTTTCTACTTTCAGATGCAACAGAAATTTTGCGGATTGGTCAATCCGTTCGCGAGATATGGCAGTTTGGAAGTAAGAAACGCTTGAGAAACTCAAAATTTTCGCAGTTCTGATGCTCGACAAGCATAACTAGAACGGCCTGGGGGAAAAGTACGCATAGTGTTGTAATCGGGCGAGTTTCTACTTTCAGATGCAACAGAAATTTTGCGGATTGGTCAATCCGTTCGCGAGATATGGCAGTTTGGAGGTAAGAAACGCTTGAGAAACTCAAAATATTCACAGTTCTGATGCTCGAAACGAATAACTAGGACGGCCTAGGGGAAAAGTACGCATACCGTTGTAATCGGGCGAGTTTCTACTTTCAGATGCAACAGAAATTTTGCGGATTGGTCAATCCGTTCGCGAGATATGGCAGTTTGGAAGTAAGAAACGCTTGAGAAACTCAAAATTTTTGCAGTTCTGATGCTCGAAACGAATAACTACGGCGGCCTAGGGGAAAAGTACGCATACCGTTGTAATCGGGCGAGTTTCTACTTTCAGATGCATCAGAAATTTTGCGGATTGGACAATCCGTTCGCGAGATGTGGCAGTTTGTACGTGAGAAACGCTTGAGAAACTCAAAATTTTCGCAGATCTGATGCTCGAAACGAATAACTAGAACGGCCTAGGGGAAAAGTACGCATACCGTTATAATCGGGCGAGTTTCTACCTTCAGATGCAACAGAAATTTTGCGGATTGGTCAATCCGTTCGCGAGATATGGCAGTTTGGAGGTAAGAAACGCTTGAGAAACTCAAAATTTTCGCAGTTCTGATGCTCGAAACGAATAACTAGAACGGCCTAGGGGAAAAGTACGCATAGTGTTGTAATCGGGCGAGTTTCTACTTTCAGATGCAACAGAAATTTTGCGGATTGGTCAATCCGTTCGCGAGATATGGCAGTTTGGAAGTAAGAAACGCTTGAGAAACTCAAAATTTTCACAGTTCTGATGCTCGAAACGAATAACTAGAACGGCCTAGGGGAAAAGTACGCATACCGTTGTAATCGGGCGAGTTTCTACTTTCAGATGCAACAGAAATTTTGCGGATTGGTCAAACCGTTCGCGAGATATGGCAGTTTGGAAGTAAGAAACGCTTGAGAAACTCAAAATTTTTGCAGTTCTGATGCTCGAAACGAATAACTAGGGCTGCCTAGGGGAAAAGTATGCACAGTGTTGTAATCGGGCGAGTTTCTACTTTCAGATGCAACAGAAATTTTGCGGATTGGTCAATCCGTTCGCGAGATATGGCAGTTTGGAGGTAAGAAACGCTTGAGAAACTCAAAATATTCGCAGTTCTGTTGCTCGAAACGAATAACTAGAACGGGCTAGGGGAAATGTACGCATACAGTTGTAATCGGGCGAGTTTCTACTTTCAGATGCAACAGAAATTTTGCGGATTGGTAAATCCGTTCGCGAGATATGGCAGTTTGGATGTAAGAAACGCTTGAGAAACTCAAAATTTTCACAGTTCTGATGCTCGAAACGAATAACTAGAACGGCCTAGAGGAAAAGTACGCATACCATTGTAATCGGGCGAGTTTCTACTTTCAGATGCAACAGAAATTTTGCGGATTGGTAAATCCGTTCGCGAGATATGGCAGTTTGGATGTAAGAAACGCTTGAGAAACTCAAAATTTTCGCAGTTCTGATGCTCGAAACGAATAACTAGAACGGCCTAGGGGAAAAGTACGCACACCGTTGTAATCGGGCGAGTTTCTACTTTCAGATGCAACAGAAATTTTGCGGATTGGTCATTCCGTTCGCGAGATATGGCAGTTTGGAGGTAAGAAACGCTTGAGAAACTCAAAATTTTCGCAGTTCTGATGCTCGAAACGAATAACTAGAACGGCCTAGGGGAAAAGTACGCATAGTGTTGTAATCGGGCGAGTTTCTACTTTCAGATGCAACAGAAATTTTGCGGATTGGTCAATCCGTTCGCGAGATATGGCAGTTTGGAAGTAAGAAACGCTTGAGAAACTCAAAATTTTCACAGTTCTGATGCTCGAAACGAATAACTAGAACGGCCTAGGGGAAAAGTACGCATACCGTTATAATCGGGCGAGTTTCTACCTTCAGATGCAACAGAAATTTTGCGGATTGGTCAATCCGTTCGCGAGATATGGCAGTTTGGAGGTAAGAAACGCTTGAGAAACTCAAAATTTTCGCAGTTCTGATGCTCGAAACGAATAACTAGAACGGCCTAGGGGAAAAGTACGCATAGTGTTGTAATCGGGCGAGTTTCTACTTTCAGATGCAACAGAAATTTTGCGGATTGGTCAATCCGTTCGCGAGATATGGCAGTTTGGAAGTAAGAAACGCTTGAGAAACTCAAAATTTTCACAGTTCTGATGCTCGAAACGAATAACTAGAACGGCCTAGGGGAAAAGTACGCATACCGTTGTAATCGGGCGAGTTTCTACTTTCAGATGCAACAGAAATTTTGCGGATTGGTCAAACCGTTCGCGAGATATGGCAGTTTGGAAGTAAGAAACGCTTGAGAAACTCAAAATTTTTGCAGTTCTGATGCTCGAAACGAATAACTAGGGCTGCCTAGGGGAAAAGTATGCATAGTGTTGTAATCGGGCGAGTTTCTACTTTCAGATGCAACAGAAATTTTGCGGATTGGTCAATCCGTTCGCGAGATATGGCAGTTTGGAGGTAAGAAACGCTTGAGAAACTCAAAATATTCGCAGTTCTGTTGCTCGAAACGAATAACTAGAACGGGCTAGGGGAAATGTACGCATACAGTTGTAATCGGGCGAGTTTCTACTTTCAGATGCAACAGAAATTTTGCGGATTGGTAAATCCGTTCGCGAGATATGGCAGTTTGGATGTAAGAAACGCTTGAGAAACTCAAAATTTTCACAGTTCTGATGCTCGAAACGAATAACTAGAACGGCCTAGGGGAAAAGTACGCATACCATTGTAATCGGGCGAGTTTCTACTTTCAGATGCAACAGAAATTTTGCGGATTGGTAAATCCGTTCGCGAGATATGGCAGTTTGGAGGTAAGAAACGCTTGAGAAACTCAAAATTTTCGCAGTTCTGATGCTCGAAACGAATAACTAGAACGGCCTAGGGGAAAAGTACGCATAGTGTTGTAATCGGGCGAGTTTCTACTTTCAGATGCAACAGAAATTGTGCGGATTGGTTAATCCGTTCGCGAGATATGGCAGTTTGGAAGTAAGAAACGCTTGAGAAACTCAAAATTTTCGCAGTTCTGTTGCTCGAAACGAATAACTAGAACGGGCTAGGGGAAAAGTACGCATACAGTTGTAATCGGGCGAGTTTCTACTTTCAGATGCAACAGAAATTTTGCGGATTGGTAAATCCGTTCGCGAGATATGGCAGTTTGGATGTAAGAAACGCTTGAGAAACTCAAAATTTTCACAGTTCTGATGCTCGAAACGAATAACTAGAACGGCCTAGGGGAAAAGTACGCATACCGTTGTAATCGGGCGAGTTTCTACTTTCAGATGCAACAGAAATTTTGCGGATTGGTCAATCCGTTCGCGAGATATGGCAGTTTGGAGGTAAGAAACGCTTGAGAAACTCAAAATATTCACAGTTCTGATGCTCGAAACGAATAACTAGGACGGCCTAGGGGAAAAGTACGCATACCGTTGTAATCGGGCGAGTTTCTACTTTCAGATGCAACAGAAATTTTGCGGATTGGTCAATCCGTTCGCGAGATATGGCAGTTTGGAAGTAAGAAACGCTTGAGAAACTCAAAATTTTTGCAGTTCTGATGCTCGAAACGAATAACTAGAACGGCCTAGGGGAAAAGTACGCATACAGTTGTAATCGGGCGAGTTTCTACTTTCAGATGCAACAGAAATTTTGCGGATTGGTAAATCCGTTCGCGAGATATGGCAGTTTGGATGTAAGAAACGCTTGAGAAACTCAAAATTTTCACAGTTCTGATGCTCGAAACGAATAACTAGAACGGGCTAGGGGAAAAGTACGCATACAGTTGTAATCGGGCGAGTTTCTACTTTTAGATGCAACAGAAATTTTGCGGATTGGTAAATCCGTTCGCGAGATATGGCAGTTTGGATGTAAGAAACGCTTGAGAAACTCAAAATTTTCGCAGTTCTGATGCTCGAAACGAATAACTAGAACGGCCTAGGGGAAAAGTACGCACACCGTTGTAATCGGGCGAGTTTCTGCTTTCAGATGCAACAGAAATTTTGCGGATTGGTCATTCCGTTCGCGAGATATGGCAGTTTGGAGGTAAGAAACGCTTGAGAAACTCAAAATTTTCGCAGTTCTGATGCTCGAAACGAATAACTAGAACGGCCTAGGGGAAAAGTACGCATAGTGTTGTAATCGGGCGAGTTTCTACTTTCAGATGCAACAGAAATTTTGCGGATTGGTCAATCCGTTCGCGAGATATGGCAGTTTGGAAGTAAGAAACGCTTGAGAAACACAAAATTTTTGCAGTTCTGATGCTCGAAACGAATAACTACTGCGGCCTAGGGGAAAAGTACGCATACCGTTGTAATCGGGCGAGTTTCTACTTTCAGATGCATCAGAAATTTTGCGGATTGGACAATCCGTTCGCGAGATGTGGCAGTTTGTACGTGAGAAACGCTTGAGAAACTCAAAATTTTCGCAGTTCTGATGCTCGAAACGAATAACTAGAACGGCCTAGGGGAAAAGTACGCATACCGTTATAATCGGGCGAGTTTCTACCTTCAGATGCAACAGAAATTTTGCGGATTGGTCAATCCGTTCGCGAGATATGGCAGTTTGGAGGTAAGAAACGCTTGAGAAACTCAAAATTTTCGCAGTTCTGATGCTCGAAACGAATAACTAGAACGGCCTAGGGGAAAAGTGCGCATAGTGTTGTAATCGGGCGAGTTTCTACTTTCAGATGCAACAGAAATTTTGCGGATTGGTCAATCCGTTCGCGACATATGGCAGTTTGGAGGTAAGCAACGCTTGGGAAACTCAAAATTTTCGCAGTTCTGTTGCTCGAAACGAATATCTAGAATGGGCTAGGGGAAAAGTACGCACACCGTTGTAATCGGGCGAGTTTCTACTTTCAGATGCATCAGAAATTTTGCGGATTGGACAATCCGTTCGCGAGATGTGGCAGTTTGTACGTGAGAAACGCTTGAGAAACTCAAAATTTTCGCAGTTCTGATGCTCGAAACGAATAACTAGAACGGCCTAGGGGAAAAGTACGCATACCGTTATAATCGGGCGAGTTTCTACCTTCAGATGCAACAGAAATTTTGCGGATTGGTCAATCCGTTCGCGAGATATGGCAGTTTGGAGGTAAGAAACGCTTGAGAAACTCAAAATTTTCGCAGTTCTGAAGCTCGAAACGAATAACTAGAACGGCCTAGGGGAAAGGTGCGCATAGTGTTGTAATCGGGCGAGTTTCTACTTTCAGATGCAACAGAAATTTTGCGGATTGGTCAATCCGTTCGCGAGATATGGCAGTTTGGAGGTAAGAAACGCTCGAGAAACTCAAAATTTTCGCAGTTCTGATGCTCGAAACGAATAACTAGAACAGCCTAGGGGAAAAGTAGGCACACCGTTGTAATCGGGCGAGTTTCTACTTTCAGATGCAACAGAAATTTTGCGGATTGGTCAATCCGTTCGCGAGATATGGCAGTTTGGAGGTAAGAAACGCTTGAGAAACTCAAAATTTTCGCAGTTCTGATGCTCGAAACGAATAACTAGAACGGCCTAGGGGAAAAGTACGCATAGTGTTGTAATCGGGCGAGTTTCTACTTTCAGATGCAACAGAAATTTTGCGGATTGGTCAATCCGTTCGCGAGATATGGCAGTTTGGAAGTAAGAAACGCTTGAGAAACTCAAAATTTTCACAGTTCTGATGCTCGAAACGAATAACTAGAACGGCCTAGGGGAAAAGTACGCATACCGTTGTAATCGGGCGAGTTTCTACTTTCAGATGCAACAGAAATTTTGCGGATTGGTCAATCCGTTCGCGAGATATGGCAGTTTGGAAGTAAGAAACGCTTGAGAAACTCAAAATTTTTGCAGTTCTGATGCTCGAAACGAATAACTAGGGCGGCCTAGGGGAAAAGTATGCATAGTGTTGTAATCGGGCGAGTTTCTACTTTCAGATGCAACAGAAATTTTGCGGATTGGTCAATCCGTTCGCGAGATATGGCAGTTTGGAGGTAAGAAACGCTTGAGAAACTCAAAATTTTCGCAGTTCTGTTGCTCGAAACGAATAACTAGAACGGGCTAGGGGAAAAGTACGCATACAGTTGTAATCGGGCGAGTTTCTACTTTCAGATGCAACAGAAATTTTGCGGATTGGTAAATCCGTTCGCGAGATATGGCAGTTTGGATGTAAGAAACGCTTGAGAAACTCAAAATTTTCACAGTTCTGATGCTCGAAACGAATAACTAGAACGGCCTAGGGGAAAAGTACGCATACCGTTGTAATCGGGCGAGTTTCTACTTTCAGATGCAACAGAAATTTTGCGGATTGGTCAATCCGTTCGCGAGATATGGCAGTTTGGAAGTAAGAAACGCTTGAGAAACTCAAAATTTTCGCAGTTCTGATGCTCGAAACGAATAACTAGAACGGCCTAGGGGAAAAGTACGCATAGTGTTGTAATCGGGCGAGTTTCTACTTTCAGATGCAACAGAAATTGTGCGGATTGGTTAATCCGTTCGCGAGATATGGCAGTTTGGAAGTAAGAAACGCTTGAGAAACTCAAAATTTTCGCAGTTCTGTTGCTCGAAACGAATAACTAGAACGGGCTAGGGGAAAAGTACGCATACAGTTGTAATCGGGCGAGTTTCTACTTTCAGATGCAACAGATATTTTGCGGATTGGTAAATCCGTTCGCGAGATATGGCAGTTTGGATGTAAGAAGCGCTTGAGAAACTCAATATTTTCGCAGTTCTGATGCTCGAAACGAATAACTAGAACGGCCTAGGGGAAAAGTACGCACACCGTTGTAATCGGGCGAGTTTCTACTTTCAGATGCAACAGAAATTTTGCGGATTGGTCATTCCGTTCGCGAGATATGGCAGTTTGGAGGTAAGAAATGCATGAGAAACTCAAAATTTTCGCAGTTCTGATGCTCGAAACGAATAACTAGAACGGCCTAGGGGAAAAGTACGCATAGTGTTGTAATCGGGCGAGTTTCTACTTTCAGATGCAACAGAAATTTTGCGGATTGGTCAATCCGTTCGCGAGATATGGCAGTTTGGAAGTAAGAAACGCTTGAGAAACTCAAAATTTTCGCAGTTCTGATGCTCGACAAGCATAACTAGAACGGCCTGGGGGAAAAGTACGCATAGTGTTGTAATCGGGCGAGTTTCTACTTTCAGATGCAACAGAAATTTTGCGGATTGGTCAATCCGTTCGCGAGATATGGCAGTTTGGAGGTAAGAAACGCTTGAGAAACTCAAAATATTCACAGTTCTGATGCTCGAAACGAATAACTAGGACGGCCTAGGGGAAAAGTACGCATACCGTTGTAATCGGGCGAGTTTCTACTTTCAGATGCAACAGAAATTTTGCGGATTGGTCAATCCGTTCGCGAGATATGGCAGTTTGGAAGTAAGAAACGCTTGAGAAACTCAAAATTTTTGCAGTTCTGATGCTCGAAACGAATAACTACGGCGGCCTAGGGGAAAAGTACGCATACCGTTGTAATCGGGCGAGTTTCTACTTTCAGATGCATCAGAAATTTTGCGGATTGGACAATCCGTTCGCGAGATGTGGCAGTTTGTACGTGAGAAACGCTTGAGAAACTCAAAATTTTCGCAGATCTGATGCTCGAAACGAATAACTAGAACGGCCTAGGGGAAAAGTACGCATACCGTTATAATCGGGCGAGTTTCTACCTTCAGATGCAACAGAAATTTTGCGGATTGGTCAATCCGTTCGCGAGATATGGCAGTTTGGAGGTAAGAAACGCTTGAGAAACTCAAAATTTTCGCAGTTCTGATGCTCGAAACGAATAACTAGAACGGCCTAGGGGAAAAGTACGCATAGTGTTGTAATCGGGCGAGTTTCTACTTTCAGATGCAACAGAAATTTTGCGGATTGGTCAATCCGTTCGCGAGATATGGCAGTTTGGAAGTAAGAAACGCTTGAGAAACTCAGAATTTTCACAGTTCTGATGCTCGAAACGAATAACTAGAACGGCCTAGGGGAAAAGTACGCATACCGTTGTAATCGGGCGAGTTTCTACTTTCAGATGCAACAGAAATTTTGCGGATTGGTCAAACCGTTCGCGAGATATGGCAGTTTGGAAGTAAGAAACGCTTGAGAAACTCAAAATTTTTGCAGTTCTGATGCTCGAAACGAATAACTAGGGCTGCCTAGGGGAAAAGTATGCACAGTGTTGTAATCGGGCGAGTTTCTACTTTCAGATGCAACAGAAATTTTGCGGATTGGTCAATCCGTTCGCGAGATATGGCAGTTTGGAGGTAAGAAACGCTTGAGAAACTCAAAATATTCGCAGTTCTGTTGCTCGAAACGAATAACTAGAACGGGCTAGGGGAAATGTACGCATACAGTTGTAATCGGGCGAGTTTCTACTTTCAGATGCAACAGAAATTTTGCGGATTGGTAAATCCGTTCGCGAGATATGGCAGTTTGGATGTAAGAAACGCTTGAGAAACTCAAAATTTTCACAGTTCTGATGCTCGAAACGAATAACTAGAACGGCCTAGGGGAAAAGTACGCATACCATTGTAATCGGGCGAGTTTCTACTTTCAGATGCAACAGAAATTTTGCGGATTGGTAAATCCGTTCGCGAGATATGGCAGTTTGGATGTAAGAAACGCTTGAGAAACTCAAAATTTTCGCAGTTCTGATGCTCGAAACGAATAACTAGAACGGCCTAGGGGAAAAGTACGCACACCGTTGTAATCGGGCGAGTTTCTACTTTCAGATGCAACAGAAATTTTGCGGATTGGTCATTCCGTTCGCGAGATATGGCAGTTTGGAGGTAAGAAACGCTTGAGAAACTCAAAATTTTCGCAGTTCTGATGCTCGAAACGAATAACTAGAACGGCCTAGGGAAAAGTACGCATAGTGTTGTAATCGGGCGAGTTTCTACTTTCAGATGCAACAGAAATTTTGCGGATTGGTCAATCCGTTCGCGAGATATGGCAGTTTGGAAGTAAGAAACGCTTGAGAAACTCAAAATTTTCACAGTTCTGATGCTCGAAACGAATAACTAGAACGGCCTAGGGGAAAAGTACGCATACCGTTATAATCGGGCGAGTTTCTACCTTCAGATGCAACAGAAATTTTGCGGATTGGTCAATCCGTTCGCGAGATATGGCAGTTTGGAGGTAAGAAACGCTTGAGAAACTCAAAATTTTCGCAGTTCTGATGCTCGAAACGAATAACTAGAACGGCCTAGGGGAAAAGTACGCATAGTGTTGTAATCGGGCGAGTTTCTTACTTTCAGATGCAACAGAAATTTTGCGGATTGGTCAATCCGTTCGCGAGATATGGCAGTTTGGAAGTAAGAAACGCTTGAGAAACTCAAAATTTTCACAGTTCTGATGCTCGAAACGAATAACTAGAACGGCCTAGGGGAAAAGTACGCATACCGTTGTAATCGGGCGAGTTTCTACTTTCAGATGCAACAGAAATTTTGCGGATTGGTCAAACCGTTCGCGAGATATGGCAGTTTGGAAGTAAGAAACGCTTGAGAAACTCAAAATTTTTGCAGTTCTGATGCTCCAAACGAATAACTAGGGCTGCCTAGGGGAAAAGTATGCATAGTGTTGTAATCGGGCGAGTTTCTACTTTCAGATGCAACAGAAATTTTGCGGATTGGTCAATCCGTTCGCGAGATATGGCAGTTTGGAGGTAAGAAACGCTTGAGAAACTCAAAATATTCGCAGTTCTGTTGCTCGAAACGAATAACTAGAACGGGCTAGGGGAAATGTACGCATACAGTTGTAATCGGGCGAGTTTCTACTTTCAGATGCAACAGAAATTTTGCGGATTGGTAAATCCGTTCGCGAGATATGGCAGTTTGGATGTAAGAAACGCTTGAGAAACTCAAAATTTTCACAGTTCTGATGCTCGAAACGAATAACTAGAACGGCCTAGGGGAAAAGTACGCATACCATTGTAATCGGGCGAGTTTCTACTTTCAGATGCAACAGAAATTTTGCGGATTGGTAAATCCGTTCGCGAGATATGGCAGTTTGGATGTAAGAAACGCTTGAGAAACTCAAAATTTTCGCAGTTCTGATGCTCGAAACGAATAACTAGAACGGCCTAGGGGAAAAGTACGCACACCGTTGTAATCGGGCGAGTTTCTACTTTCAGATGCAACAGAAATTTTGCGGATTGGTCATTCCGTTCGCGAGATATGGCAGTTTGGAGGTAAGAAACGCTTGAGAAACTCAAAATTTTCGCAGTTCTGATGCTCGAAACGAATAACTAGAACGGCCTAGGGGAAAAGTACGCATAGTGTTGTAATCGGGCGAGTTTCTACTTTCAGATGCAACAGAAATTTTGCGGATTGGTCAATCCGTTCGCGAGATATGGCAGTTTGGAAGTAAGAAACGCTTGAGAAACTCAAAATTTTCACAGTTCTGATGCTCGAAACGAATAACTAGAACGGCCTAGGGGAAAAGTACGCATACCGTTGTAATCGGGCGAGTTTCTACTTTCAGATGCAACAGAAATTTTGCGGATTGGTCAATCCGTTCGCGAGATATGGCAGTTTGGAAGTAAGAAACGCTTGAGAAACTCAAAATTTTTGCAGTTCTGATGCTCGAAACGAATAACTAGGGCGGCCTAGGGGAAAAGTACGCATACCGTTGTAATCGGGCGAGTTTCTACTTTCAGATGCAACAGAAATTTTGCGGATTGGTCAATCCGTTCGCGAGATATGGCAGTTTGGAAGTAAGAAACGCTTGAGAGACTCAAAATTTTTGCAGTTCTGATGCTCGAAACGAATAACTAGGGCGGCCTAGGGGAAAAGTACGCATAGTGTTGTAATCGGGCGAGTTTCTACTTTCAGATGCAACAGAAATTTTGCGGATTGGTCAATCCGTTCGCGAGATATGGCAGTTTGGAGGTAAGAAACGCCTGAGAAACTCAAAATTTTCGCAGTTCTGATGCTCGAAACGAATAACTAGAACGGCCTAGGGGAAAAGTACGAACAGTGTTGTAATCGGGCGAGTTTCTACTTTCAGATGCAACAGAAATTTTGCGGATTGGTCAATCCGTTCGCGAGATATGGCAGTTTGGAGGTAAGAAACGCTTGAGAAACTCAAAATTTTCGCAGTTCTGTTGCTCGAAACGAATAACTAGAACGGGCTAGGGGAAAAGTACGCATACAGTTGTAATCGGGCGAGTTTCTACTTTCAGATGCAACAGAAATTTTGCGGATTGGTAAATCCGTTCGCGAGATATGGCAGTTTGGATGTAAGAAACGCTTGAGAAACTCAAAATTTTCACAGTTCTGATGCTCGAAACGAATAACTAGAACGGCCTAGGGGAAAAGTACGCATACCGTTGTAATCGGGCGAGTTTCTACTTTCAGATGCAACAGAAATTTTGCGGATTGGTCAATCCGTTCGCGAGATATGGCAGTTTGGAAGTAAGAAACGCTTGAGAAACTCAAAATTTTCGCAGTTCTGATGCTCGAAACGAATAACTAGAACGGCCTAGGGGAAAAGTACGCATAGTGTTGTAATAGGGCGAGTTTCTACTTTCAGATGCAACAGAAATTGTGCGGATTGGTTATTCCGTTCGCGAGATATGGCAGTTTGGAAGTAAGAAACGCTTGAGAAACTCAAAATTTTCGCAGTTCTGTTGCTCGAAACGAATAACTAGAACGGGCTAGGGGAAAAGTACGCATACAGTTGTAATCGGGCGAGTTTCTACTTTCAGATGCAACAGAAATTTTGCGGATTGGTAAATCCGTTCGCGAGATATGGCAGTTTGGATGTAAGAAACGCTTGAGAAACTCAAAATTTTCGCAGTTCTGATGCTCGAAACGAATAACTAGAACGGCCTAGGTGAAAAGTACGCACACCGTTGTAATCGGGCGAGTTTCTACTTTCAGATGCAACAGAAATTTTGCGGATTGGTCATTCCGTTCGCGAGATATGGCAGTTTGGAGGTAAGAAACGCTTGAGAAACTCAAAATTTTCGCAATTCTGATGCTCGAAACGAATAACTAGAACGGCCTAGGGGAAAAGTACGCATAGTGTTGTAATCGGGCGAGTTTCTACTTTCAGATGCAACAGAAATTTTGCGGATTGGTCAATCCGTTCGCGAGATATGGCAGATTGGAAGTAAGAAACGCTTGAGAAACTCAAAATTTTCAAAGTTCTGATGCTCGAAACGAATAACTAGAACGGCCTAGGGGAAAAGTACGCATACCGTTGTAATCGGGCGAGTTTCTACTTTCAGATGCAACAGAAATTTTGCGGATTGGTCAATCCGTTCGCGAGATATGGCAGTTTGGAAGTAAGAAACGCTTGAGAAACTCAAAATTTTTGCAGTTCTGATGCTCGAAACGAATAACTAGGGCGGCCTAGGGGAAAAGTACGCATACCGTTGTAATCGGGCGAGTTTCTACTTTCAGATGCAACAGAAATTTTGCGGATTGGTCAATCCGTTCGCGAGATATGGCAGTTTGGAAGTAAGAAACGCTTGAGAAACTCAAAATTTTTGCAGTTCTGATGCTCGAAACGAATAACTAGGGCGGCCTAGGGGAAAAGTACGCATAGTGTTGTAATCGGGCGAGTTTCTACTTTCAGATGCAACAGAAATTTTGCGGATTGGTCAATCCGTTCGCGAGATATGGCAGTTTGGAGGTAAGAAACGCCTGAGAAACTCAAAATTTTCGCAGTTCTGATGCTCGAAACGAATAACTAGAACGGCCTAGGGGAAAAGTACGAACAGTGTTGTAATCGGGCGAGTTTCTACTTTCAGATGCAACAGAAATTGTGCGGATTGGTCAATCCGTTCGCGAGATATGGCAGTTTGGAAGTAAGAAACGCTTGAGAAACTCAACATTTTCGCAGTTCTGTTGCTCGAAACGAATAACTAGAACGGGCTAGGGGAAAAGTACGCATACAGTTGTAATCGGGCGAGTTTCTACTTGCAGATGCAACAGAAATTTTGCGGATTGGTAAATCCGTTCGCGAGATATGGCAGTTTGGATGTAAGAAACGCTTGAGAAACATAAAATTTTCGCAGATCTGATGCTCGAAACGAATAACTAGAACGGCCTAGTGGAAAAGTACGCATACCGTTGTAATCGGGCGAGTTTCTACTTTCAGATGCAACAGAAATTTTGCGGATTGGTCAATCCGTTCGCGAGATATGGCAGTTTGGAGGTAAGAAACGTTTGAGAAACTCAAAATTTTCGCAGTTCTCATGCTCGAAACGAATAACTAGAACGGCCTAGGGGAAAAGTGCGCATAGTGTTGTAATCGGGCGAGTTTCTACTTTCAGATGCAACAGAAATTTTGCGGATTGATCAATCCGTTCGCGAGATATGGCAGTTTGGAGGTAAGAAACGCTCGAGAAACTCAAAATTTTCGTAGTTCTGATGCTCGAAACGAAAAACTAGAACGGCCTAGGGGAAAAGTACGCACACCGTTGTAATCGGGCGAGTTTCTACTTTCAGATGCAACAGAAATTTTGCGGATTGGTCAATCCGTTCGCGACATATGGCAGTTTGGATGTAAGAAACGCTTGAGAAACTCAAAATTTTCGCAGTTCTGATGCTCGAAACGAATAACTAGAACGGCCTAGGGGAAAAGTACGCATAGTGTTGTAATCGGGCGAGTTTCTACTTTCAGATGCAACAGAAATTTTGCGGATTGGTCAATCCGTTCGCGAGATATGGCAGTTTGGAAGTAAGAAACGCTTGAGAAATTCAACATTTTCGCAGTTCTGTTGCTCGAAACGAATAACTAGAACGGGCTAGGGGAAAAGTACGCATACAGTTGTAATCGGGCGAGTTTCTACTTGCAGATGCAACAGAAATTTTGCGGATTGGTAAATCCGTTCGCGAGATATGGCAGTTTGGATGTAAGAAACGCTTGAGAAACATAAAATTTTCGCAGATCTGATGCTCGAAACGAATAACTAGAACGGCCTAGTGGAAAAGTACGCATACCGTTGTAATCGGGCGAGTTTCTACTTTCAGATGCAACAGAAATTTTGCGGATTGGTCAATCCGTTCGCGAGATATGGCAGTTTGGAGGTAAGAAACGTTTGAGAAACTCAAAATTTTCGCAGTTCTCATGCTCGAAACGAATAACTAGAACGGCCTAGGGGAAAAGTGCGCATAGTGTTGTAATCGGGCGAGTTTCTACTTTCAGATGCAACAGAAATTTTGCGGATTGATCAATCCGTTCGCGAGATATGGCAGTTTGGAGGTAAGAAACGCTCGAGAAACTCAAAATTTTCGTAGTTCTGATGCTCGAAACGAAAAACTAGAACGGCCTAGGGGAAAAGTACGCACACCGTTGTAATCGGGCGAGTTTCTACTTTCAGATGCAACAGAAATTTTGCGGATTGGTCAATCCGTTCGCGACATATGGCAGTTTGGAGGTAAGAAACGCTTGAGAAACTCAAAATTTTCGCAGTTCTGATGCTCGAAACGAATAACTAGAACGGCCTAGGGGAAAAGTACGAATAGTGTTGTAATCGGGCGAGTTTCTACTTTCAGATGCAACAGAAATTGTGCGGATTGGTCAATCCGTTCGCGAGATATGGCAGTTTGGAAGTAAGAAACGCTTGAGAAACTCAAAATTTTCGCAGTTCTGTTGCTCGAAACGAATAACTAGAACGGGCTAGGGGAAAAGTACGCATACAGTTGTAATCGGGCGAGTTTCTACTTTCAGATGCAACAGAAATTTTGCGGATTGGTAAATCCGTTCGCGAGATATGGCAGTTTGGATGTAAGAAACGCTTGAGAAACTCAAAATTTTCGCAGTTCTGATGCTCGAAACGAATAACTAGAACGGCCTAGGGGAAAAGTACGCACACCGTTGTAATCGGGCGAGTTTCTACTTTCAGATGCAACAGAAATTTTGCGGATTGGTCATTCCGTTCGCGAGATATGGCAGTTTGGAGGTAAGAAACGCTTGAGAAACTCAAAATTTTCGCAGTTCTGATGCTCGAAACGAATAACTAGAACGGCCTAGGGAAAAGTACGCATAGTGTTGTAATCGGGCGAGTTTCTACTTTCAGATGCAACAGAAATTTTGCGGATTGGTCAATCCGTTCGCGAGATATGGCAGTTTGGAAGTAAGAAACGCTTGAGAAACTCAAAATTTTCACAGTTCTGATGCTCGAAACGAATAACTAGAACGGCCTAGGGGAAAAGTACGCATACCGTTGTAATCGGGCGAGTTTCTACTTTCATATGCAACAGAAATTTTGCGGATTGGTCAAACCGTTCGCGAGATATGGCAGTTTGGAGGTAAGAAACGCTTGAGAAACTCAAAATTTTCGCGGTTCTGATGCTCGAAACGAATAACAAGAACGGCCTAGGGGAAAAGTACGCACACCGTTGTAATCGGGCGAGTTTCTACTTTCAGATGCATCAGAAATTTTGCGGATTGGACAATCCGTTCGCGAGATGTGGCAGTTTGTACGTGAGAAACGCTTGAGAAACTCAAAATTTTCGCAGTTCTGATGCTCGAAACGAATAACTAGAACGGCCTAGGGGAAAAGTACGCATACCGTTATAATCGGGCGAGTTTCTACCTTCAGATGCAACAGAAATTTTGCGGATTGGTCAATCCGTTCGCGAGATATGGCAGTTTGGAGGTAAGAAACGCTTGAGAAACTCAAAATTTTCGCAGTTCTGATGCTCGAAACGAATAACTAGAACGGCCTAGGGGAAAGGTGCGCATAGTGTTGTAATCGGGCGAGTTTCTACTTTCAGATGCAACAGAAATTTTGCGGATTGGTCAATCCGTTCGCGAGATATGGCAGTTTGGAGGTAAGAAACGCTCGAGAAACTCAAAATTTTCGCAGTTCTGATGCTCGAAACGAATAACTAGTACAGCCTAGGGGAAAAGTACGCACACCGTTGTAATCGGGCGAGTTTCTACTTTCAGATGCAACAGAAATTTTGCGGATTGGTCAATCCGTTCGCGAGATATGGCAGTTTGGAGGTAAGAAACGCTTGAGAAACTCAAAATTTTCGCAGTTCTGATGCTCGAAACGAATAACTAGAACGGCTTAGGGGAAAAGTACGCATAGTGTTGTAATCGGGCGAGTTTCTACTTTCAGATGCAACAGAAATTTTGCGGATTGGTCAATCCGTTCGCGAGATATGGCAGTTTGGAAGTAAGAAACGCTTGAGAAACTCAAAATTTTCACAGTTCTGATGCTCGAAACGAATAACTAGAACGGCCTAGGGGAAAAGTACGCATACCGTTGTAATCGGGCGAGTTTCTACTTTCAGATGCAACAGAAATTTTGCGGATTGGTCAATCCGTTCGCGAGATATGGCAGTTTGGAAGTAAGAAACGCTTGAGAAACTCAAAATTTTTGCAGTTCTGATGCTCGAAACGAATAACTAGGGCTGCCTAGGGGAAAAGTATGCATAGTGTTGTAATCGGGCGAGTTTCTACTTTCAGATGCAACAGAAATTTTGCGGATTGGTCAATCCGTTCGCGAGATATGGCAGTTTGGAGGTAAGAAACGCTTGAGAAACTCAAAATTTTCGCAGTTCTGTTGCTCGAAACGAATAACTAGAACGGGCTAGGGGAAATGTACGCATACAGTTGTAATCGGGCGAGTTTCTACTTTCAGATGCAACAGAAATTTTGCGGATTGGTAAATCCGTTCGCGAGATATGGCAGTTTGGATGTAAGAAACGCTTGAGAAACTCAAAATTTTCACAGTTCTGATGCTCGAAACGAATAACTAGAACGGCCTAGGGGAAAAGTACGCATACCGTTGTAATCGGGCGAGTTTCTACTTTCAGATACAACAGAAATTTTGCGGATTGGTCAATCCGTTCGCGAGATATGGCAGTTTGGAAGTAAGAAACGCTTGAGAAACTCAAAATTTTCGCAGTTCTGATGCTCGAAACGAATAACTAGAACGGCCTAGGGGAAAAGTACGCATAGTGTTGTAATAGGGCGAGTTTCTACTTTCAGATGCAACAGAAATTGTGCGGATTGGTTAATCCGTTCGCGAGATATGGCAGTTTGGAAGTAAGAAACGCTTGAGAAACTCAAAATTTTCGCAGTTCTGTTGCTCGAAACGAATAACTAGAACGGGCTAGGGGAAAAGTACGCATACAGTTGTAATCGGGCGAGTTTCTACTTTCAGATGCAACAGAAATTTTGCGGATTGGTAAATCCGTTCGCGAGATATGGCAGTTTGGATGTAAGAAACGCTTGAGAAACTCAAAATTTTCGCAGTTCTGATGCTCGAAACGAATAACTAGAACGGCCTAGGGGAAAAGTACGCACACCGTTGTAATCGGGCGAGTTTCTACTTTCAGATGCAACAGAAATTTTGCGGATTGGTCATTCCGTTCGCGAGATATGGCAGTTTGGAGGTAAGAAACGCTTGAGAAACTCAAAATTTTCGCAGTTCTGATGCTCGAAACGAATAACTAGAACGGCCTAGGGGAAAAGTACGCATAGTGTTGTAATCGGGCGAGTTTCTACTTTCAGATGCAACAGAAATTTTGCGGATTGGTCAATCCGTTCGCGAGATATGGCAGTTTGGAAGTAAGAAACGCTTGAGAAACTCAAAATTTTCACAGTTCTGATGCTCGAAACGAATAACTAGAACGGCCTAGGGGAAAAGTACGCATAGTGTTGTAATCGGGCGAGTTTCTACTTTCAGATGCAACAGAAATTTTGGGGATTGGTCAATCCGTTCGCGAGATATGGCAGTTTGGAGGTAAGAAACGCTTGAGAAACTCAAAATATTCACAGTTCTGATGCTCGAAACGAATAACTAGAACAGCCTAGGGGAAAAGTACGCACACCGTTATAATCGGGCGAGTTTCTAACTTCAGATGCAACAGAAATTTTGCGGATTGGTCAATCCGTTCGCGAGATATGGCAGTTTGGAGGTAAGAAACGCTTGAGAAACTCAAAATTTTCGCAGTTCTGATGCTCGAAACGAATAACTAGAACGGCCTAGGGAAAGGTGCGCATAGTGTTGTAATCGGGCGAGTTTCTACTTTCAGATGCAACAGAAATTTTGCGGATTGGTCAATCCGTTCGCGAGATATGGCAGTTTGGAGGTAAGAAACGCTCGAGAAACTCAAAATTTTCGCAGTTCTGATGCTCGAAACGAATAACTAGAACAGCCTAGGGGAAAAGTACGCACACCGTTGTAATCGGGCGAGTTTCTACTTTCAGATGCAACAGAAATTTTGCGGATTGGTCAATCCGTTCGCGAGATATGGCAGTTTGGAGGTAAGAAACGCTTGAGAAACTCAAAATTTTCGCAGTTCTGATGCTCGAAACGAATAACTAGAACGGCCTAGGGGAAAAGTACGCATAGTGTTGTAATCGGGCGAGTTTCTACTTTCAGATGCAACAGAAATTTTGCGGATTGGTCAATCCGTTCGCGAGATATGGCAGTTTGGAAGTAAGAAACGCTTGAGAAACTCAAAATTTTCACAGTTCTGATGCTCGAAACGAATAACTAGAACGGCCTAGGGGAAAAGTACGCATACCGTTGTAATCGGGCGAGTTTCTACTTTCAGATGCAACAGAAATTTTGCGGATTGGTCTATCCGTTCGCGAGATATGGCAGTTTGGAAGTAAGAAACGCTTGAGAAACTCAAAATTTTTGCAGTTCTGATGCTCGAAACGAATAACTAGGGCTGCCTAGGGGAAAAGTATGCATAGTGTTGTAATCGGGCGAGTTTCTACTTTCAGATGCAACAGAAATTTTGCGGATTGGTCAATCCGTTCGCGAGATATGGCAGTTTGGAGGTAAGAAACGCTTGAGAAACTCAAAATTTTCGCAGTTCTGTTGCTCGAAACGAATAACTAGAACGGGCTAGGGGAAATGTACGCATACAGTTGTAATCGGGCGAGTTTCTACTTTCAGATGCAACAGAAATTTTGCGGATTGGTAAATCCGTTCGCGAGATATGGCAGTTTGGATGTAAGAAACGCTTGAGAAACTCAAAATTTTCACAGTTCTGATGCTCGAAACGAATAACTAGAACGGCCTAGGGGAAAAGTACGCATACCGTTGTAATCGGGCGAGTTTCTACTTTCAGATGCAACAGAAATTTTGCGGATTGGTCAATCCGTTCGCGAGATATGGCAGTTTGGAAGTAAGAAACGCTTGAGAAACTCAAAATTTTCGCAGTTCTGATGCTCGAAACGAATAACTAGAACAGCCTAGGGGAAAAGTACGCATAGTGTTGTAATAGGGCGAGTTTCTACTTTCAGATGCAACAGAAATTGTGCGGATTGGTTAATCCGTTCGCGAGATATGGCAGTTTGAAGTAAGAAACGCTTGAGAAACTCAAAATTTTCGCAGTTCTGTTGCTCGAAACGAATAACTAGAACGGGCTAGGGGAAAAGTACGCATACAGTTGTAATCGGGCGAGTTTCTACTTTCAGATGCAACAGAAATTTTGCGGATTGGTAAATCCGTTCGCGAGATATGGCAGTTTGGATGTAAGAAACGCTTGAGAAACTCAAAATTTTCGCAGTTCTGATGCTCGAAACGAATAACTAGAACGGCCTAGGGAAAAGTACGCACACCGTTGTAATCGGGCGAGTTTCTACTTTCAGATGCAACAGAAATTTTGCGGATTGGTCATTCCGTTCGCGAGATATGGCAGTTTGGAGGTAAGAAACGCTTGAGAAACTCAAAATTTTCGCAGTTCTGATGCTCGAAACGAATAACTAGAACGGCCTAGGGGAAAAGTACGCATAGTGTTGTAATCGGGCGAGTTTCTACTTTCAGATGCAACAGAAATTTTGCGGATTGGTCAATCCGTTCGCGAGATATGGCAGTTTGGAAGTAAGAAACGCTTGAGAAACTCAAAATTTTCACAGTTCTGATGCTCGAAACGAATAACTAGAACGGCCTAGGGGAAAAGTACGCATACCGTTGTAATCGGGCGAGTTTCTACTTTCAGATGCAACAGAAATTTTGCGGATTGGTCAATCCGTTCGCGAGATATGGCAGTTTGGAAGTAAGAAACGCTTGGGAAACTCAAAATTTTTGCAGTTCTGATGCTCGAAACGAATAACTAGGGCGGCCTAGGGGAAAAGTACGCATACCGTTGTAATCGGGCGAGTTTCTACTTTCAGATGCAACAGAAATTTTGCGGATTGGTCAATCCGTTCGCGAGATATGGCAGTTTGGAAGTAAGAAACGCTTGAGAAACTAAAAATTTTTGCAGTTCTGATGCTCGAAACGAATAACTAGGGCGGCCTAGGGGAAAAGTACGCATAGTGTTGTAATCGGGCGAGTTTCTACTTTCAGATGCAACAGAAATTTTGCGGATTGGTCAATCCGTTCGCGAGATATGGCAGTTTGGAAGTAAGAAACGCTTGAGAAACTCAAAATTTTTGCAGTTCTGATGCTCGAAACGAATAACTAGGGCGGCCTAGGGGAAAAGTACGCATACAGTTGTAATCGGGCGAGTTTCTACTTTCAGATGCATCAGAAATTTTGCGGATTGGACAATCCGTTCGCGAGATGTGGCAGTTTGTAGGTGAGAAACGCTTGAGAAACTCAAAATTTTCGCAGTTCTGATGCTCGAAACGAATAACTAGAACGGCCTAGGGGAAAAGTACGCATACCGTTGTAATCGGGCGAGTTTCTACCTTCAGATGCAACAGAAATTTTGCGGATTGGTCAATCCTTTCGCGAGATATGGCAGTTTGGAAGTAAGAAACATTGAGAAACTCAAAATTTTCGCAGTTCTGATGCTCGAAACGAATAACTAGAACGGCCTAGGGGAAAAGTGCGCATACCGTTGTAATCGGGCGAGTTTCTACTTTCAGATGCAACTGAAATTTTGCGGATTGGTCAATCCGTTCGCGCGATATGGCAGTTTGGAGGTAAGCAACGCTTGAGAAACTCAAAATTTTCGCAGTTCTGTTGCTCGAAACGAATAACTAGAACGGGCTAGGGGAAAAGTACGCATACCGTTGTAATCGGGCGAGTTTCTACTTTCAGATGCAACAGAAATTTTGCGGATTGGTCAATCCGTTCGCGAGATATGGCAGTTTGGAGGTAAGAAACGCTCGAGAAACTCAAAATTTTCGCAGTTCTGATGCTCGAAACGAATAACTAGAACGGCCTAGGGGAAAAGTACGCACACCGTTGTAATCGGGCGAGTTTCTACTTTCAGATGCAACAGAAATTTTGCGGATTGGTCAAACCGTTCGCGAGATATGGCAGTTTGGAGGTAAGAAACGCTTGAGAAACTCAAAATTTTCGCAGTTCTGATGCTCGAAACGAATAACTAGAACGGCCTAGGGGAAAAGTACGCATAGTGTTGTAATCGGGCGAGTTTCTACTTTCAGATGCAACAGAAATTTTGCGGATTGGTCAATCCGTTCGCGAGATATGGCAGTTTGGAAGTAAGAAACGCTTGAGAAACTCAAAATTTTCACAGTTCTGATGCTCGAAACGAATAACTAGAACGGCCTAGGGGAAAAGTACGCATACCGTTGTAATCGGGCGAGTTTCTACTTTCAGATGCAACAGAAATTTTGCGGATTGGTCAATCCGTTCGCGAGATATGGCAGTTTGGAAGTAAGAAACGCTTGAGAAACTCAAAATTTTTGCAGTTCTGATGCTCGAAACGAATAACTAGGTCGGCCTAGGGGAAAAGTACGCATAGTGTTGTAATCGGGCAAGTTTCTACTTTCAGATGCAACAGAAATTTTGCGGATTTGTCAATCCGTTCGCGAGATATGGCAGTTTGGAAGTAAGAAACGCTTGAGAAACTCAAAATTTTCACAGTTCTGATGCTCGAAACGAATAACTAGAACGGCCTAGGGGAAAAGTACGCATGCCGTTGTAATCGGGCGAGTTTCTACTTTCAGATGCAACAGAAATTTTGCGGATTGGTCAATCCGTTCGCGAGATATGGCAGTTTGGAAGTAAGAAACGCTTGAGAAACTCAAAATTTTTGCAGTTCTGATGCTCGAAACGAATAACTAGGGCGGCCTAGGGGAAATGTACGCATAGTGTTGTAATCGGGCGAGTTTCTACTTTCAGATGCAACAGAAATTTTGCGGATTGGTCAATCCGTTCGCGAGATGTCGCAGTTTGGAGGTAAGAAACGCTTGAGAAACTCAAAATTTTCGCAGTTCTGATGCTCGAAACGAATAACTAGAACGGCCTAGGGGAAAAGTACGAATAGTGTTGTAATCGGGCGTGTTTCTACTTTCAGATGCAACAGAAATTTTGCGGATTGGTCAATCCGTTCGCGAGATATGGCAGTTTGGAAGTAAGAAACGCTTGAGAAACTCAAAATTTTTGCAGTTCTGATGCTCGAAACGAATAACTAGGGCGGCCTAGGGGAAAAGTACGCATAGTGTTGTAATCGGGCGAGTTTCTACTTTCAGATGCAACAGAAATTTTGCGGATTTGTCAATCCGTTCGCGAGATATGGCAGTTTGGAGGTAAGAAACGCTTGAGAAACTCAAAATTTTCGCAGTTCTGATGCTCGAAACGAATAACTAGAACGGCCTAGGGGAAAAGTACGAATAGTGTTGTAATCGGGCGTGTTTCTACTTTCAGATGCAACAGAAATTGTGCGGATTGGTCAATCCGTTCGCGAGATACGGCAGTTTGGAAGTAAGAAACGCTTGAGAAACTCAAAATTTTTGCAGTTCTGATGCTCGAAACGAATAACTAGGGCGGCCTCGGGGAAAAGTACGCATAGTGTTGTAATCGGGCGAGTTTCTACTTTCAGATGCAACAGAAATTTTGCGGATTGGTCAATCCGTTCGCGAGATATGGCAGTTTGGAGGTAAGAAACGCTTGAGAAACTCAAAATTTTCGCAGTTCTGATGCTCGAAACGAATAATTAGAACGGCCTAGGGGAAAAGTACGCATAGTGTTGTAATCGGGCGAGTTTCTACTTTCAGATGCAACAGAAATTTTGCGGATTGGTCAATCCGTTCGCGAGATATGGCAGTTTGGAAGTAAGAAACGCTTGAGAAACTCAAAATTTTCAAAGTTCTGATGCTCGAAACGAATAACTAGAACGGCCTAGGGGAAAAGTACGCATACAGTTGTAATCGGGCGAGTTTCTACTTTCAGATGCAACAGAAATTTTGCGGATTGGTAAATCCGTTCGCGAGATATGGCAGTTTGGATGTAAGAAACGCTTGAGAAACTCAAAATTTTCGCAGTTCTGATGCTCGAAACGAATAACTAGAACGGCCTAGGGGAAAAGTACGCACACCGTTGTAATCGGGCGAGTTTCTACTTTCAGATGCAACAGAAATTTTGCGGATTGGTCATTCCGTTCGCGAGATATGGCAGTTTGGAGGTAAGAAACGCTTGAGAAACTCAAAATTTTCGCAGTTCTGATGCTCGAAACGAATAACTAGAACGGCCTAGGGGAAAAGTACGCATAGTGTTGTAATCGGGCGAGTTTCTACTTTCAGATGCAACAGAAATTTTGCGGATTGGTCAATCCGTTCGCGAGATATGGCAGTTTGGAAGTAAGAAACGCTTGAGAAACTCAAAATTTTCACAGTTCTGATGCTCGAAACGAATAACTAGAACGGCATAGGGGAAAAGTACGCATACCGTTGTAATCGGGCGAGTTTCTACTTTCAGATGCAACAGAAATTTTGCGGATTGGTCAATCCGTTCGCGAGATATGGCAGTTTGGAAGTAAGAAACGCTTGGGAAACTCAAAATTTTTGCAGTTCTGATGCTCGAAACGAATAACTAGGGCGGCCTAGGGGAAAAGTACGCATACCGTTGTAATCGGGCGAGTTTCTACTTTCAGATGCAACAGAAATTTTGCGGATTGGTCAATCCGTTCGCGAGATATGGCAGTTTGGAAGTAAGAAACGCTTGAGAAACTCAAAATTTTCAAAGTTCTGATGCTCGAAACGAATAACTAGAACGGCCTAGGGGAAAAGTACGCATACAGTTGTAATCGGGCGAGTTTCTACTTTCAGATGCAACAGAAATTTTGCGGATTGGTAAATCCGTTCGCGAGATATGGCAGTTTGGATGTAAGAAACGCTTGAGAAACTCAAAATTTTCGCAGTTCTGATGCTCGAAACGAATAACTAGAACGGCCTAGGGGAAAAGTACGCACACCGTTGTAATCGGGCGAGTTTCTACTTTCAGATGCAACAGAAATTTTGCGGATTGGTCAATCCGTTCGCGAGATATGGCAGTTTGGAAGTAAGAAACGCTTGAGAAACTCAAAATTTTCACAGTTCTGATGCTCGAAACGAATAACTAGAACGGCATAGGGGAAAAGTACGCATAGTGTTGTAATCGGGCGAGTTTCTACTTTCAGATGCAACAGAAATTTTGCGGATTGGTCAATCCGTTCGCGAGATATGGCAGTTTGGAAGTAAGAAACGCTTGGGAAACTCAAAATTTTTGCAGTTCTGATGCTCGAAACGAATAACTAGGGCGGCCTAGGGGAAAAGTACGCATACCGTTGTAATCGGGCGAGTTTCTACTTTCAGATGCAACAGAAATTTTGCGGATTGGTCAATCCGTTCGCGAGATATGGCAGTTTGGAAGTAAGAAACGCTTGAGAAACTCAAAATTTTTGCAGTTCTGATGCTCGAAACGAATAACTAGGGCGGCCTAGGGGAAAAGTACGCATAGTGTTGTAATCGGGCGAGTTTCTACTTTCAGATGCAACAGAAATTTTGCGGATTGGTCAATCCGTTCGCGAGATATGGCAGTTTGGAGGTAAGAAACGCCTGAGAAACTCAAAATTTTCGCAGTTCTGATGCTCGAAACGAATAACTAGAACGGCCTAGGGGAAAAGTACGAACAGTGTTGTAATCGGGCGAGTTTCTACTTTCAGATGCAACAGAAATTTTGCGGATTGGTCAATCCGTTCGCGAGATATGGCAGTTTGGAGGTAAGAAACGCTTGAGAAACTCAAAATTTTCGCAGTTCTGTTGCTCGAAACGAATAACTAGAACGGGCTAGGGGAAAAGTACGCATACAGTTGTAATCGGGCGAGTTTCTACTTTCAGATGCAACAGAAATTTTGCCGATTGGTAAATCCGTTCGCGAGATATGGCAGTTTGGATGTAAGAAACGCTTGAGAAACTCAAAATTTTCACAGTTCTGATGCTCGAAACGAATAACTAGAACGGCCTAGGGGAAAAGTACGCATACCGTTGTAATCGGGCGAGTTTCTACTTTCAGATGCAACAGAAATTTTGCGGATGGGTCAATCCGTTCGCGAGATATGGCAGTTTGGAAGTAAGAAACGCTTGAGAAACTCAAAATTTTCGCAGTTCTGATGCTCGAAACGAATAACTAGAACGGCCTAGGGGAAAAGTACGCATAGTGTTGTAATAGGGCGAGTTTCTACTTTCAGATGCAACAGAAATTGTGCGGATTGGTTAATCCGTTCGCGAGATATGGCAGTTTGGAAGTAAGAAACGCTTGAGAAACTCAAAATTTTCGCAGTTCTGTTGCTCGAAACGAATAACTAGAACGGGCTAGGGGAAAAGTACGCATACAGTTGTAATCGGGCGAGTTTCTACTTTCAGATGCAACAGAAATTTTGCGGATTGGTAAATCCGTTCGCGAGATATGGCAGTTTGGATGTAAGAAACGCTTGAGAAACTCAAAATTTTCGCAGTTCTGATGCTCGAAACGAATAACTAGAACGGCCTAGGGGAAAAGTACGCACACCGTTGTAATCGGGCGAGTTTCTACTTTCAGATGCAACAGAAATTTTGCGGATTGGTCATTCCGTTCGCGAGATATGGCAGTTTGGAGGTAAGAAACGCTTGAGAAACTCAAAATTTTCGCAGTTCTGATGCTCGAAACGAATAACTAGAACGGCCTAGGGGAAAAGTACGCATAGTGTTGTAATCGGGCGAGTTTCTACTTTCAGATGCAACAGAAATTTTGCGGATTGGTCAATCCGTTCGCGAGATATGGCAGTTTGGAAGTAAGAAACGCTTGAGAAACTCAAAATTTTCAAAGTTCTGATGCTCGAAACGAATAACTAGAACGGCCTAGGGGAAAAGTACGCATACAGTTGTAATCGGGCGAGTTTCTACTTTCAGATGCAACAGAAATTTTGCGGATTGGTAAATCCGTTCGCGAGATATGGCAGTTTGGATGTAAGAAACGCTTGAGAAACTCAAAATTTTCGCAGTTCTGATGCTCGAAACGAATAACTAGAACGGCCTAGGGGAAAAGTACGCACACCGTTGTAATCGGGCGAGTTTCTACTTTCAGATGCAACAGAAATTTTGCGGATTGGTCAATCCGTTCGCGAGATATGGCAGTTTGGAAGTAAGAAACGCTTGAGAAACTCAAAATTTTCACAGTTCTGATGCTCGAAACGAATAACTAGAACGGCATAGGGGAAAAGTACGCATAGTGTTGTAATCGGGCGAGTTTCTACTTTCAGATGCAACAGAAATTTTGCGGATTGGTCAATCCGTTCGCGAGATATGGCAGTTTGGAAGTAAGAAACGCTTGGGAAACTCAAAATTTTTGCAGTTCTGATGCTCGAAACGAATAACTAGGGCGGCCTAGGGGAAAAGTACGCATACCGTTGTAATCGGGCGAGTTTCTACTTTCAGATGCAACAGAAATTTTGCGGATTGGTCAATCCGTTCGCGAGATATGGCAGTTTGGAAGTAAGAAACGCTTGAGAAACTCAAAATTTTTGCAGTTCTGATGCTCGAAACGAATAACTAGGGCGGCCTAGGGGAAAAGTACGCATAGTGTTGTAATCGGGCGAGTTTCTACTTTCAGATGCAACAGAAATTTTGCGGATTGGTCAATCCGTTCGCGAGATATGGCAGTTTGGAGGTAAGAAACGCCTGAGAAACTCAAAATTTTCGCAGTTCTGATGCTCGAAACGAATAACTAGAACGGCCTAGGGGAAAAGTACGAACAGTGTTGTAATCGGGCGAGTTTCTACTTTCAGATGCAACAGAAATTTTGCGGATTGGTCAATCCGTTCGCGAGATATGGCAGTTTGGAGGTAAGAAACGCTTGAGAAACTCAAAATTTTCGCAGTTCTGTTGCTCGAAACGAATAACTAGAACGGGCTAGGGGAAAAGTACGCATACAGTTGTAATCGGGCGAGTTTCTACTTTCAGATGCAACAGAAATTTTGCCGATTGGTAAATCCGTTCGCGAGATATGGCAGTTTGGATGTAAGAAACGCTTGAGAAACTCAAAATTTTCACAGTTCTGATGCTCGAAACGAATAACTAGAACGGCCTAGGGGAAAAGTACGCATACCGTTGTAATCGGGCGAGTTTCTACTTTCAGATGCAACAGAAATTTTGCGGATTGGTCAATCCGTTCGCGAGATATGGCAGTTTGGAAGTAAGAAACGCTTGAGAAACTCAAAATTTTCGCAGTTCTGATGCTCGAAACGAATAACTAGAACGGCCTAGGGGAAAAGTACGCATAGTGTTGTAATAGGGCGAGTTTCTACTTTCAGATGCAACAGAAATTGTGCGGATTGGTTAATCCGTTCGCGAGATATGGCAGTTTGGAAGTAAGAAACGCTTGAGAAACTCAAAATTTTCGCAGTTCTGTTGCTCGAAACGAATAACTAGAACGGGCTAGGGGAAAAGTACGCATACAGTTGTAATCGGGCGAGTTTCTACTTTCAGATGCAACAGAAATTTTGCGGATTGGTAAATCCGTTCGCGAGATATGGCAGTTTGGATGTAAGAAACGCTTGAGAAACTCAAAATTTTCGCAGTTCTGATGCTCGAAACGAATAACTAGAACGGCCTAGGGGAAAAGTACGCACACCGTTGTAATCGGGCGAGTTTCTACTTTCAGATGCAACAGAAATTTTGCGGATTGGTCATTCCGTTCGCGAGATATGGCAGTTTGGAGGTAAGAAACGCTTGAGAAACTCAAAATTTTCGCAGTTCTGATGCTCGAAACGAATAACTAGAACGGCCTAGGGGAAAAGTACGCATAGTGTTGTAATCGGGCGAGTTTCTACTTTCAGATGCAACAGAAATTTTGCGGATTGGTCAATCCGTTCGCGAGATATGGCAGTTTGGAAGTAAGAAACGCTTGAGAAACTCAAAATTTTCACAGTTCTGATGCTCGAAACGAATAACTAGAACGGCATAGGGGAAAAGTACGCATACCGTTGTAATCGGGCGAGTTTCTACTTTCAGATGCAACAGAAATTTTGCGGATTGGTAAATCCGTTCGCGAGATATGGCAGTTTGGATGTAAGAAACGCTTGAGAAACTCAAAATTTTCGCAGTTCTGATGCTCGAAACGAATAACTAGAACGGCCTAGGGGAAAAGTACGCACACCGTTGTAATCGGGCGAGTTTCTACTTTCAGATGCAACAGAAATTTTGCGGATTGGTCATTCCGTTCGCGAGATATGGCAGTTTGGAGGTAAGAAACGCTTGAGAAACTCAAAATTTTCGCAGTTCTGATGCTCGAAACGAATAACTAGAACGGCCTAGGGGAAAAGTACGCATAGTGTTGTAATCGGGCGAGTTTCTACTTTCAGATGCAACAGAAATTTTGCGGATTGGTCAATCCGTTCGCGAGATATGGCAGTTTGGAAGTAAGAAACGCTTGAGAAACTCAAAATTTTAACAGTTCTGATGCTCGAAACGAATAACTAGAACGGCATAGGGGAAAAGTACGCATACCGTTGTAATCGGGCGAGTTTCTACTTTCAGATGCAACAGAAATTTTGCGGATTGGTCAATCCGTTCGCGAGATATGGCAGTTTGGAAGTAAGAAACGCTTGGGAAACTCAAAATTTTTGCAGTTCTGATGCTCGAAACGAATAACTAGGGCGGCCTAGGGGAAAAGTACGCATACCGTTGTAATCGGGCGAGTTTCTACTTTCAGATGCAACAGAAATTTTGCGGATTGGTCAATCCGTTCGCGAGATATGGCAGTTTGGAAGTAAGAAACGCTTGAGAAACTCAAAATTTTTGCAGTTCTGATGCTCGAAACGAATAACTAGGGCGGCCTAGGGGAAAAGTACGCATAGTGTTGTAATCGGGCGAGTTTCTACTTTCAGATGCAACAGAAATTTTGCGGATTGGTCAATCCGTTCGCGAGATATGGCAGTTTGGAGGTAAGAAACGCCTGAGAAACTCAAAATTTTCGCAGTTCTGATGCTCGAAACGAATAACTAGAACGGCCTAGGGGAAAAGTACGAACAGTGTTGTAATCGGGCGAGTTTCTACTTTCAGATGCAACAGAAATTTTGCGGATTGGTCAATCCGTTCGCGAGATATGGCAGTTTGGAGGTAAGAAACGCTTGAGAAACTCAAAATTTTCGCAGTTCTGTTGCTCGAAACGAATAACTAGAACGGGCTAGGGGAAAAGTACGCATACAGTTGTAATCGGGCGAGTTTCTACTTTCAGATGCAACAGAAATTTTGCCGATTGGTAAATCCGTTCGCGAGATATGGCAGTTTGGATGTAAGAAACGCTTGAGAAACTCAAAATTTTCACAGTTCTGATGCTCGAAACGAATAACTAGAACGGCCTAGGGGAAAAGTACGCATACCGTTGTAATCGGGCGAGTTTCTACTTTCAGATGCAACAGAAATTTTGCGGATTGGTCAATCCGTTCGCGAGATATGGCAGTTTGGAAGTAAGAAACGCTTGAGAAACTCAAAATTTTCGCAGTTCTGATGCTCGAAACGAATAACTAGAACGGCCTAGGGGAAAAGTACGCATAGTGTTGTAATAGGGCGAGTTTCTACTTTCAGATGCAACAGAAATTGTGCGGATTGGTTAATCCGTTCGCGAGATATGGCAGTTTGGAAGTAAGAAACGCTTGAGAAACTCAAAATTTTCGCAGTTCTGTTGCTCGAAACGAATAACTAGAACGGGCTAGGGGAAAAGTACGCATACAGTTGTAATCGGGCGAGTTTCTACTTTCAGATGCAACAGAAATTTTGCGGATTGGTAAATCCGTTCGCGAGATATGGCAGTTTGGATGTAAGAAACGCTTGAGAAACTCAAAATTTTCGCAGTTCTGATGCTCGAAACGAATAACTAGAACGGCCTAGGGGAAAAGTACGCACACCGTTGTAATCGGGCGAGTTTCTACTTTCAGATGCAACAGAAATTTTGCGGATTGGTCATTCCGTTCGCGAGATATGGCAGTTTGGAGGTAAGAAACGCTTGAGAAACTCAAAATTTTCGCAGTTCTGATGCTCGAAACGAATAACTAGAACGGCCTAGGGGAAAAGTACGCATAGTGTTGTAATCGGGCGAGTTTCTACTTTCAGATGCAACAGAAATTTTGCGGATTGTTCAATCCGTTCGCGAGATATGGCAGTTTGGAAGTAAGAAACGCTTGAGAAACTCAAAATTTTCAAAGTTCTGATGCTCGAAACGAATAACTAGAACGGCCTAGGGGAAAAGTACGCATACCGTTGTAATCGGGCGAGTTTCTACTTTCAGATGCAACAGAAATTTTGCGGATTGGTCAATCCGTTCGCGAGATATGGCAGTTTGGAAGTAAGAAACGCTTGAGAAACTCAAAATTTTTGCAGTTCTGATGCTCGAAACGAATAACTAGGGCGGCCTAGGGGAAAAGTACGCATACCGTTGTAATCGGGCGAGTTTCTACTTTCAGATGCAACAGAAATTTTGCGGATTGGTCAATCCGTTCGCGAGATATGGCAGTTTGGAAGTAAGAAACGCTTGAGAAACTCAAAATTTTTGCAGTTCTGATGCTCGAAACGAATAACTAGGGCGGCCTAGGGGAAAAGTACGCATAGTGTTGTAATCGGGCGAGTTTCTACTTTCAGATGCAACAGAAATTTTGCGGATTGGTCAATCCGTTCGCGAGATATGGCAGTTTGGAGGTAAGAAACGCCTGAGAAACTCAAAATTTTCGCAGTTCTGATGCTCGAAACGAATAACTAGAACGGCCTAGGGGAAAAGTACGAACAGTGTTGTAATCGGGCGAGTTTCTACTTTCAGATGCAACAGAAATTGTGCGGATTGGTCAATCCGTTCGCGAGATATGGCAGTTTGGAAGTAAGAAACGCTTGAGAAACTCAACATTTTCGCAGTTCTGTTGCTCGAAACGAATAACTAGAACGGGCTAGGGGAAAAGTACGCATACAGTTGTAATCGGGCGAGTTTCTACTTGCAGATGCAACAGAAATTTTGCGGATTGGTAAATCCGTTCGCGAGATATGGCAGTTTGGATGTAAGAAACGCTTGAGAAACATAAAATTTTCGCAGATCTGATGCTCGAAACGAATAACTAGAACGGCCTAGTGGAAAAGTACGCATACCGTTGTAATCGGGCGAGTTTCTACTTTCAGATGCAACAGAAATTTTGCGGATTGGTCAATCCGTTCGCGAGATATGGCAGTTTGGATGTAAGAAACGCTTGAGAAACATAAAATTTTCGCAGATCTGATGCTCGAAACGAATAACTAGAACGGCCTAGTGGAAAAGTACGCATACAGTTGTAATCGGGCGAGTTTCTACTTTCAGATGCAACAGAAATTTTGCGGATTGATCAATCCGTTCGCGAGATATGGCAGTTTGGAGGTAAGAAACGCTCGAGAAACTCAAAATTTTCGTAGTTCTGATGCTCGAAACGAAAAACTAGAACGGCCTAGGGGAAAAGTGCGCATAGTGTTGTAATCGGGCGAGTTTCTACTTTCAGATGCAACAGAAATTTTGCGGATTGATCAATCCGTTCGCGAGATATGGCAGTTTGGAGGTAAGAAACGCTCGAGAAACTCAAAATTTTCGTAGTTCTGATGCTCGAAACGAAAAACTAGAACGGCCTAGGGGAAAAGTACGAATAGTGTTGTAATCGGGCGAGTTTCTACTTTCAGATGCAACAGAAATTTTGCGGATTGGTCAATCCGTTCGCGACATATGGCAGTTTGGAGGTAAGAAACTCTTGAGAAACTCAAAATTTTCGCAGTTCTGTTGCTCGAAACGAATAACTAGAACGGGCTAGGGGAAAAGTACGCATACAGTTGTAATCGGGCGAGTTTCTACTTTCAGATGCAACAGAAATTTTGCGGATTGGTAAATCCGTTCGCGAGATATGGCAGTTTGGAAGTAAGAAACGCTTGAGAAACTCAAAATTTTCGCAGTTCTGTTGCTCGAAACGAATAACTAGAACGGGCTAGGGGAAAAGTACGCATACAGTTGTAATCGGGCGAGTTTCTACTTTCAGATGCAACAGAAATTTTGCGGATTGGTAAATCCGTTCGCGAGATATGGCAGTTTGGATGTAAGAAACGCTTGAGAAACTCAAAATTTTCGCAGTTCTCATGCTCGAAACGAATAACTAGAACGGCCTAGGGGAAAAGTACGAATAGTGTTGTAATCGGGCGAGTTTCTACTTTCAGATGCAACAGAAATTTTGCGGATTGGTAAATCCGTTCGCGAGATATGGCAGTTTGGATGTAAGAAACGCTTGAGAAACTCAAAATTTTCGCAGTTCTGATGCTCGAAACGAATAACTAGAACGGCCTAGGGGAAAAGTACGCACACCGTTGTAATCGGGCGAGTTTCTACTTTCAGATGCAACAGAAATTTTGCGGATTGGTCATTCCGTTCGCGAGATATGGCAGTTTGGAGGTAAGAAACGCTTGAGAAACTCAAAATTTTCGCAGTTCTGATGCTCGAAACGAATAACTAGAACGGCCTAGGGGAAAAGTACGCACACCGTTGTAATCGGGCGAGTTTCTACTTTCAGATGCAACAGAAATTTTGCGGATTGGTCATTCCGTCCGCGAGATATGGCAGTTTGGAGGTAAGAAACGCTTGAGAAACTCAAAATTTTCGCAGTTCTGATGCTCGAAACGAATAACTAGAACGGCCTAGGGGAAAAGTACGCATAGTGTTGTAATCGGGCGAGTTTCTACTTTCAGATGCAACAGAAATTTTGCGGATTGGTCAATCCGTTCGCGAGATATGGCAGTTTGGAAGTAAGAAACGCTTGAGAAACTCAAAATTTTCACAGTTCTGATGCTCGAAACGAATAACTAGAACGGCCTAGGGGAAAAGTACGCATACCGTTGTAATCGGGCGAGTTTCTACTTTCAGATGCAACAGAAATTTTGCGGATTGGTCAATCCGTTCGCGAGATATGGCAGTTTGGAAGTAAGAAACGCTTGAGAAACTCAAAATTTTTGCAGTTCTGATGCTCGAAACGAATAACTAGGGCGGCCTAGGGGAAAAGAACGCATAGTGTTGTAATCGGGCGAGTTTCTACTTTCAGATGCAACAGAAATTTTGCGGATTGGTCAATCCGTTCGCGAGATATGGCAGTTTGGAGGTAAGAAACGCCTGAGAAACTCAAAATTTTCGCAGTTCTGATGCTCGAAACGAATAACTAGAACGGCCTAGGGGAAACGTACGAACAGTGTTGTAATCGGGCGAGTTTCTACTTTCAGATGCAACAGAAATTTTGCGGATTGGTCAATCCGTTCGCGAGATATGGCAGTTTGGAAGTAAGAAACGCTTGAGAAACTCAAAATTTTCACAGTTCTGATGCTCGAAACGAATAACTAGAACGGCCTAGGGGAAAAGTACGCATACCGTTGTAATCGGGCGAGTTTCTACTTTCAGATGCAACAGAAATTTTGCGGATTGGTCAATCCGTTCGCGAGATATGGCAGTTTGGAAGTAAGAAACGCTTGAGAAACTCAAAATTTTTGCAGTTCTGATGCTCGAAACGAATAACTAGGGCGGCCTAGGGGAAAAGAACGCATAGTGTTGTAATCGGGCGAGTTTCTACTTTCAGATGCAACAGAAATTTTGCGGATTGGTCAATCCGTTCGCGAGATATGGCAGTTTGGAGGTAAGAAACGCCTGAGAAACTCAAAATTTTCGCAGTTCTGATGCTCGAAACGAATAACTAGAACGGCCTAGGGGAAACGTACGAACAGTGTTGTAATCGGGCGAGTTTCTACTTTCAGATGCAACAGAAATTGTGCGGATTGGTCAATCCGTTCGCGAGATATGGCAGTTTGGAAGTAAGAAACGCTTGAGAAACTCAAAATTTTCGCAGTTCTGTTGCTCGAAACGAATAACTAGAACGGCCTAGGGGAAAAGTACGCATACCGTTGTAATCGGGCTCGTTTCTACATTCAGATGCAACAGAAATTCTGCGGATTGGTGAATCCGTTCGCGAGATATGGCAGTTTGGATGTAAGAAACGCTTGAGAAACTCAAAATTTTCGCGGTTCTGATGCTCGAAAGGAATAACAAGAACGGTCTAGGGGAAAAGTGCGCATACCGTTGTAATCGGGCGAGTTTCTACTTTCAGATGCAACTGAAATTTTGCGGATTGGTTAATCCGTTCGCGCGATATGGCAGTTTGGAGGTAAGCAACGCTTGAGAAACTCAAAATTTTCGCAGTTCTGTTGCTCGAAACGAATAACTAGAACGGCCTAGGGGAAAAGTACGAACAGTGTTGTAATCGGGCGAGTTTCTACTTTCAGATGCAACAGAAACTGTGCGGATTGGTCAATCCGTTCCCGAGATATGGCAGTTTGGAAGTAAGAAACGCTTGAGAAACTCAAAATTTTCGCAGTTCTGATGCTCGAAACGAATAACTAGAACGGCCTAGGGGAAACGTACGAACAGTGTTGTAATCGGGCGAGTTTCTACTTTCAGATGCAACAGAAACTGTGCGGATTGGTCAATCCGTTCCCGAGATATGGCAGTTTGGAGGTAAGAAACGCTTGAGAAACTCAAAATTTTCGCAGTTCTGATGCTCGAAACGAATAACTAGAACGGCCTAGGGGAAAAGTACGAACAGTGTTGTAATCGGGCGAGTTTCTACTTTCAGATGCAACAGAAACTGTGCGGATTGGTCAATCCGTTCCCGAGATATGGCAGTTTGGAAGTAAGAAACGCTTGAGAAACTCAAAATTTTCGCAGTTCTGTTGCTCGAAACGAATAACTAGAACGGGCTAGGGGAAAAGTACGCATACAGCTGTAATCGGGCGAGTTTCTACTTTCAGATGCAACAGAAATTTTGCGGATTGGTAAATCCGTTCGCGAGATATGGCAGTTTGGATGTAAGAAACGCTTGAGAAACTCAAAATTTTCGCAGTTCTGTTGCTCGAAACGAATAACTAGAACGGGCTAGGGGAAAAGTACGCATACAGTTGTAATCGGGCGAGTTTCTACTTTCAGATGCATCAGAAATTTTGCGGATTGGACAATCCGTTCGCGAGGTGTGGCAGTTTGTAGGTGAGAAACGCTTGAGAAACTCAAAATTTTCGCAGTTCTGATGCTCGAAACGAATAACTAGAACGGCCTAGGGGAAAAGTACGCATACCGTTGTAATCGGGCGAGTTTCTACCTTCAGATGCAACAGAAATTTTGCGGATTGGTCAATCCTTTCGCGAGATATGGCAGTTTGGAAGTAAGAAACATTGAGAAACACAAAATTTTCGCAGTTCTGATGCTCGAAACGAATAACTAGAACGGCCTAGGGGAAAAGTGCGCATACCGTTGTAATCGGGCGAGTTTCTACTTTCAGATGCAACTGAAATTTTGCGGATTGGTCAATCCGTTCGCGCGATATGGCAGTTTGGAGGTAAGCAACGCTTGAGAAACTCAAAATTTTCGCAGTTCTGTTGCTCGAAACGAATAACTAGAACGGGCTAGGGGAAAAGTACGCATACCGTTGTAATCGGGCGAGTTTCTACTTTCAGATGCAACAGAAATTTTGCGGATTGGTCAATCCGTTCGCGAGATATGGCAGTTTGGAGGTAAGAAACGCTCGAGAAACTCAAAATTTTCGCAGTTCTGATGCTCGAAACGAATAACTAGAACGGCCTAGGGGAAAAGTACGCACACCGTTGTAATCGGGCGAGTTTCTACTTTCAGATGCAACAGAAATTTTGCGGATTGGTCAAACCGTTCGCGAGATATGGCAGTTTGGAGGTAAGAAACGCTTGAGAAACTCAAAATTTTCGCAGTTCTGATGCTCGAAACGAATAACTAGAACGGCCTAGGGGAAAAGTACGCATAGTGTTGTAATCGGGCGAGTTTCTACTTTCAGATGCAACAGAAATTTTGCGGATTGGTCAATCCGTTCGCGAGATATGGCAGTTTGGAAGTAAGAAACGCTTGAGAAACTCAAAATTTTCACAGTTCTGATGCTCGAAACGAATAACTAGAACGGCCTAGGGGAAAAGTACGCATACCGTTGTAATCGGGCGAGTTTCTACTTTCAGATGCAACAGAAATTTTGCGGATTGGTCAATCCGTTCGCGAGATATGGCAGTTTGGAAGTAAGAAACGCTTGAGAAACTCAAAATTTTTGCAGTTCTGATGCTCGAAACGAATAACTAGGTCGGCCTAGGGGAAAAGTACGCATAGTGTTGTAATCGGGCAAGTTTCTACTTTCAGATGCAACAGAAATTTTGCGGATTTGTCAATCCGTTCGCGAGATATGGCAGTTTGGAAGTAAGAAACGCTTGAGAAACTCAAAATTTTCACAGTTCTGATGCTCGAAACGAATAACTAGAACGGCCTAGGGGAAAAGTACGCATGCCGTTGTAATCGGGCGAGTTTCTACTTTCAGATGCAACAGAAATTTTGCGGATTGGTCAATCCGTTCGCGAGATATGGCAGTTTGGAAGTAAGAAACGCTTGAGAAACTCAAAATTTTTGCAGTTCTGATGCTCGAAACGAATAACTAGGGCGGCCTAGGGGAAAAGTACGCATAGTGTTGTAATCGGGCGAGTTTCTACTTTCAGATGCAACAGAAATTTTGCGGATTTGTCAATCCGTTCGCGAGATATGGCAGTTTGGAGGTAAGAAACGCTTGAGAAACTCAAAATTTTCGCAGTTCTGATGCTCGAAACGAATAACTAGAACGGCCTAGGGGAAAAGTACGAATAGTGTTGTAATCGGGCGTGTTTCTACTTTCAGATGCAACAGAAATTGTGCGGATTGGTCAATCCGTTCGCGAGATACGGCAGTTTGGAAGTAAGAAACGCGTGAGAAACTCAAAATTTTTGCAGTTCTGATGCTCGAAACGAATAACTAGGGCGGCCTCGGGGAAAAGTACGCATAGTGTTGTAATCGGGCGAGTTTCTACTTTCAGATGCAACAGAAATTTTGCGGATTGGTCAATCCGTTCGCGAGATATGGCAGTTTGGAGGTAAGAAACGCTTGAGAAACTCAAAATTTTCGCAGTTCTGATGCTCGAAACGAATAATTAGAACGGCCTAGGGGAAAAGTACGAATAGTGTTGTAATCGGGCGAGTTTCTACTTTCAGATGCAACAGAAATTGTGCGGATTGGTCAATCCGTTCGCGAGATGTGGCAGTTTGTAGGTGAGAAACGATTGAGAAACTCAAAATTTTCGCAGTTCTGATGCTCGAAACGAATAACTAGAACGGCCTAGGGGAAAAGTACGCATACCGTTGTAATCGGGCGAATTTCTACCTTCAGATGCAACAGAAATTTTGCGGATTGGTCAATCCTTTCGCGAGATATGGCAGTTTGGAAGTAAGAAACGCTTGAGAAACTCAAAATTTTCGCAGTTCTGATGATCGAAACGAATAACTAGAACGGCCTAGGGGAAAAGTGCGCATACCGTTGTAATCGGGCGAGTTTCTACTTTCAGATGCAACTGAAATTTTGCGGATTGGTCAATCCGTTCGCGAGATATGGCAGTTTGGAGGTAAGAAACGCTCGAGTAACTCAAAATTTTCGCTGTTCTGATGCTCGACAAGCATAACTAGAACGGCCTAGGGGAAAAGTACGCATAGTGTTGTAATCGGGCGAGTTTCTACTTTCAGATGCAACAGAAATTTTGCGGATTGGTCAATCCGTTCGCGAGATATGGCAGTTTGGAGGTAAGAAACGCTCGAGAAACTCAAAATTTTCGCAGTTCTGATGCTCGAAACGAATAACTAGAACGGCCTAGGGGAAAAGTACGCACACCGTTGTAATCGGGCGAGTTTCTACTTTCAGATGCAACAGAAATTTTGCGGATTGGTCAAACCGTTCGCGAGATATGGCAGTTTGGAGGTAAGAAACGCTTGAGAATCTCAAAATTTTCGCAGTTCTGATGCTCGAAACGAATAACTAGAACGGCCTAGGGGAAAAGTACGCATAGTGTTGTAATCGGGCGAGTTTCTACTTTCAGATGCAACAGAAATTTTGCGGATTGGTCAATCCGTTCGCGAGATATGGCAGTTTGGAAGTAAGAAACGCTTGAGAAACTCAAAATTTTCACAGTTCTGATGCTCGAAACGAATAACTAGAACGGCCTAGGGGAAAAGTACGCATACCGTTGTAATCGGGCGAGTTTCTACTTTCAGATGCAACAGAAATTTTGCGGATTGGTCAATCCGTTCGCGAGATATGGCAGTTTGGAAGTAAGAAACGCATGAGAAACTCAAAATTTTTGCAGTTCTGATGCTCGAAACGAATAACTAGGGCGGCCTAGGGGAAAAGTACGCATAGTGTTGTAATCGGGCGAGTTTCTACTTTCAGATGCAACAGAAATTTTGCGGATTTGTCAATCCGTTCGCGAGATATGGCAGTTTGGAAGTAAGAAACGCTTGAGAAACTCAAAATTTTCACAGTTCTGATGCTCGAAACGAATAACTAGAACGGCCTAGGGGAAAAGTACGCATACCGTTGTAATCGGGCGAGTTTCTACTTTCAGATGCAACAGAAATTTTGCGGATTGGTCAATCCGTTCGCGAGATATGGCAGTTTGGAAGTAAGAAACGCTTGAGAAACTCAAAATTTTTGCAGTTCTGATGCTCGAAACGAATAACTAGGGCGGCCTAGGGGAAATGTACGCATAGTGTTGTAATCGGGCGAGTTTCTACTTTCAGATGCAACAGAAATTTTGCGGATTGGTCAATCCGTTCGCGAGATATGGCAGTTTGGAGGTAAGAAACGCTTGAGAAACTCAAAATTTTCGCAGTTCTGATGCTCGAAACGAATAACTAGAACGGCCTAGGGGAAAAGTACGAATAGTGTTGTAATCGGGCGTGTTTCTACTTTCAGATGCAACAGAAATTGTGCGGATTGGTCAATCCGATCCCGAGATATGGCAGTTTGGATGTAAGAAACGCTTGAGAAACTCAAAATTTTCGCAGTTCTGTGGCTCGAAACGAATAACTAGAACGGGCTAGGGGAAAATTACGCATACAGTTGTAATCGGGCGAGTCTCTACTTTCAGATGCGACCGAAATTTTGCGGATTGGTAAATCCGTTCGCGAGATATGGCAGTTTGGATGTAAGAAACGCTTGAGAAACTCAAAATTTTCGCAGTTCTGTTGCTCGAAACGAATAACTAGAACGGGCTAGGGGAAAATTACGCATACAGTTGTAATCGGGCGAGTTTCTACTTTCAGATGCAACAGAAATTTTGCGGATTGGTAAATCCGTTCGCGAGATATGGCAGTTTGGATGTAAGAAACGCTTGAGAAACTCAAAATTTTCGCGGTTCTGATGCTCGAAACGAATAACAAGAATGGCCTAGGGGAAAAGTACGCACACCGTTGTAATCGGGCGAGTTTCTACTTTCAGGTGCAACAGAAATTTTGCGGATTGGTCAATCCGTTCGCGAGATATGGCAGTTTGGAAGTAAGAAACGCTTGAGAAACTCAAAATTTTCACAGTTCTGATGCTCGAAACGAATAACTAGAACGGCCTAGGGGAAAAGTACGCATACAGTTGTAATCGGGCGAGTTTCTACTTTCAGATGCAACAGAAATTTTGCGGATTGGTCAATCCGTTCGCGAGATATGGCAGTTTGGAGGTAAGAAACGCTTGAGAAACTCAAAATTTTCGCAGTTCTGATGCTCGAAACGAATAACTAGAACGGCCTAGGGGAAAAGTACGCATAGTGTTGTAATCGGGCGAGTTTCTACTTTCAGATGCAACAGAAATTTTGCGGATTGGTCAATCCGTTCGCGAGATATGGCAGTTTGGAAGTAAGAAACGCTTGAGAAACTCAAAATTTTCACAGTTCTGATGCTCGAAACGAATAACTAGAACGGCCTAGGGGAAAAGTACGCATACCGTTGTAATCGGGCGAGTTTCTACTTTCAGATGCAACAGAAATTTTGCGGATTGGTCAATCCGTTCGCGAGATATGGCAGTTTGGAAGTAAGAAACGCTCGAGAAACTCAAAATTTTCGCAGTTCTGATGCTCGACAAGCATAACTAGAACGGCCTAGGGGAAAAGTACGCATAGTGTTGTAATCGGGCGAGTTTCTACTTTCAGATGCAACTGAAATTTTGCGGATTGGTCAATCCGTTCGCGAGATATGGCAGTTTGGAGGTAAGAAACGCTCGAGAAACTCAAAATTTTCGCAGTTCTGATGCTCGACAAGCATAACTAGAACGGCCTAGGGGAAAAGTACGCATAGTGTTGTAATCGGGCGAGTTTCTACTTTCAGATGCAACAGAAATTTTGCGGATTGGTCAATCCGTTCGCGAGATATGGCAGTTTGGAGGTAAGAAACGCTCGAGAAACTCAAAATTTTCGCAGTTCTGATGCTCGAAACGAATAACTAGAACGGCCTAGGGGGAAAGTACGCACACCGTTGTAATCGGGCGAGTTTCTACTTTCAGATGCAACAGAAATTTTGCGGATTGGTCAAACCGTTCGCGAGATATGGCTGTTTGGAGGTAAGAAACGCTTGAGAATCTCAAAATTTTCGCAGTTCTGATGCTCGAAACGAATAACTAGAACGGCCTAGGGGAAAAGTACGCATAGTGTTGTAATCGGGCGAGTTTCTACTTTCAGATGCAACAGAAATTTTGCGGATTGGTCAATCCGTTCGCGAGATATGGCAGTTTGGAAGTAAGAAACGCTTCAGAAACTCAAAATTTTCGCAGTTCTGTTGCTCGAAACGAATAACTAGAACGGGCTAGGGGAAAATTACGCATACAGTTGTAATCGGGCGAGTCTCTACTTTCAGATGCGACCGAAATTTTGCGGATTGGTAAATCCGTTCGCGAGATATGGCAGTTTGGATGTAAGAAACGCTTGAGAAACTCAAAATTTTCGCAGTTCTGTTGCTCGAAACGAATAACTAGAACGGGCTAGGGGAAAATTACGCATACAGTTGTAATCGGGCGAGTTTCTACTTTCAGATGCAACAGAAATTTTGCGGATTGGTAAATCCGTTCGCGAGATATGGCAGTTTGGATGTAAGAAACGCTTGAGAAACTCAAAATTTTCGCGGTTCTGATGCTCGAAACGAATAACAAGAATGGCCTAGGGGAAAAGTACGCACACCGTTGTAATCGGGCGAGTTTCTACTTTCAGGTGCAACAGAAATTTTGCGGATTGGTCAATCCGTTCGCGAGATATGGCAGTTTGGAAGTAAGAAACGCTTGAGAAACTCAAAATTTTCACAGTTCTGATGCTCGAAACGAATAACTAGAACGGCCTAGGGGAAAAGTACGCATACAGTTGTAATCGGGCGAGTTTCTACTTTCAGATGCAACAGAAATTTTGCGGATTGGTCAATCCGTTCGCGAGAAATGGCAGTTTGGAGGTAAGAAACGCTTGAGAAACTCAAAATTTTCGCCGTTCTGATGCTCGAAACGAATAACTAGAACGGCCTAGGGGAAAAGTACGCATAGTGTTGTAATCGGGCGAGTTTCTACTTTCAGATGCAACAGAAATTTTGCGGATTGGTCAATCCGTTCGCGAGATATGGCAGTTTGGAAGTAAGAAACGCTTGAGAAACTCAAAATTTTCACAGTTCTGATGCTCGAAACGAATAACTAGAACGGCCTAGGGGAAAAGTACGCATACCGTTGTAATCGGGCGAGTTTCTACTTTCAGATGCAACAGAAATTTTGCGGATTGGTCAATCCGTTCGCGAGATATGGCAGTTTGGAAGTAAGAAACGCTCGAGAAACTCAAAATTTTCGCAGTTCTGATGCTCGACAAGCATAACTAGAACGGCCTAGGGGAAAAGTACGCATAGTGTTGTAATCGGGCGAGTTTCTACTTTCAGATGAAACTGAAATTTTGCGGATTGGTCAATCCGTTCGCGAGATATGGCAGTTTGGAGGTAAGAAACGCTCGAGAAACTCAAAATTTTCGCAGTTCTGATGCTCGACAAGCATAACTAGAACGGCCTAGGGGAAAAGTACGCATAGTGTTGTAATCGGGCGAGTTTCTACTTTCAGATGCAACAGAAATTTTGCGGATTGGTCAATCCGTTCGCGAGATATGGCAGTTTGGAGGTAAGAAACGCTCGAGAAACTCAAAATTTTCGCAGTTCTGATGCTCGAAACGAATAACTAGAACGGCCTAGGGGAAAAGTACGCACACCGTTGTAATCGGGCGAGTTTCTACTTTCAGATGCAACAGAAATTTTGCGGATTGGTCAAACCGTTCGCGAGATATGGCAGTTTGGAGGTAAGAAACGCTTGAGAATCTCAAAATTTTCGCAGTTCTGATGCTCGAAACGAATAACTAGAACGGCCTAGGGGAAAAGTACGCATAGTGTTGTAATCGGGCGAGTTTCTACTTTCAGATGCAACAGAAATTTTGCGGATTGGTCAATCCGTTCGCGAGATATGGCAGTTTGGAAGTAAGAAACGCTTGAGAAACTCAAAATTTTCACAGTTCTGATGCTCGAAACGAATAACTAGAACGGCCTAGGGGAAAAGTACGCATACCGTTGTAATCGGGCGAGTTTCTACTTTCAGATGCAACAGAAATTTTGCGGATTGGTCAATCCGTTCGCGAGATATGGCAGTTTGGAAGTAAGAAACGCATGAGAAACTCAAAATTTTTGCAGTTCTGATGCTCGAAACGAATAACTAGGGCGGCCTAGGGGAAAAGTACGCATAGTGTTGTAATCGGGCGAGTTTCTACTTTCAGATGCAACAGAAATTTTGCGGATTTGTCAATCCGTTCGCGAGATATGGCAGTTTGGAAGTAAGAAACGCTTGAGAAACTCAAAATTTTCACAGTTCTGATGCTCGAAACGAATAACTAGAACGGCCTAGGGGAAAAGTACGCATACCGTTGTAATCGGGCGAGTTTCTACTTTCAGATGCAACAGAAATTTTGCGGATTGGTCAATCCGTTCGCGAGATATGGCAGTTTGGAAGTAAGAAACGCTTGAGAAACTCAAAATTTTTGCAGTTCTGATGCTCGAAACGAATAACTAGGGCGGCCTAGGGGAAATGTACGCATAGTGTTGTAATCGGGCGAGTTTCTACTTTCAGATGCAACAGAAATTTTGCGGATTGGTCAATCCGTTCGCGAGATATGGCAGTTTGGAGGTAAGAAACGCTTGAGAAACTCAAAATTTTCGCAGTTCTGATGCTCGAAACGAATAACTAGAACGGCCTAGGGGAAAAGTACGAATAGTGTTGTAATCGGGCGTGTTTCTACTTTCAGATGCAACAGAAATTGTGCGGATTGGTCAATCCGATCCCGAGATATGGCAGTTTGGATGTAAGAAACGCTTGAGAAACTCAAAATTTTCGCAGTTCTGTTGCTCGAAACGAATAACTAGAACGGGCTAGGGGAAAATTACGCATACAGTTGTAATCGGGCGAGTCTCTACTTTCAGATGCAACAGAAATTTTGCGGATTGGTAAATCCGTTCGCGAGATATGGCAGTTTGGATGTAAGAAACGCTTGAGAAACTCAAAATTTTCGCAGTTCTGTTGCTCGAAACGAATAACTAGAACGGGCTAGGGGAAAATTACGCATACAGTTGTAATCGGGCGAGTTTCTACTTTCAGATGCAACAGAAACTTTGCGGATTGGTAAATCCGTTCGCGAAATATGGCAGTTTGGATGTAAGAAACGCTTGAGAAACTCAAAATTTTCGCGGTTCTGATGCTCGAAACGAATAACAAGAATGGCCTAGGGGAAAAGTACGCACACCGTTGTAATCGGGCGAGTTTCTACTTTCAGGTGCAACAGAAATTTTGCGGATTGGTCAATCCGTTCGCGAGATATGGCAGTTTGGAAGTAAGAAACGCTTGAGAAACTCAAAATTTTCACAGTTCTGATGCTCGAAACGAATAACTAGAACGGCCTAGGGGAAAAGTACGCATACAGTTGTAATCGGGCGAGTTTCTACTTTCAGATGCAACAGAAATTTTGCGGATTGGTCAATCCGTTCGCGAGATATGGCAGTTTGGAGGTAAGAAACGCTTGAGAAACTCAAAATTTTCGCAGTTCTGATGCTCGAAACGAATAACTAGAACGGCCTAGGGGAAAAGTACGCATAGTGTTGTAATCGGGCGAGCTTCTACTTTCAGATGCAACAGAAATTTTGCGGATTGGTCAATCCGTTCGCGAGATATGGCAGTTTGGAAGTAAGAAACGCTTGAGAAACTCAAAATTTTCACAGTTCTGATGCTCGAAACGAATAACTAGAACGGCCTAGGGGAAAAGTACGCATACCTTTGTAATCGGGCGAGTTTCTACTTTCAGATGCAACAGAAATTTTGCGGATTGGTCAATCCGTTCGCGAGATATGGCAGTTTGGAAGTAAGAAACGCTTGAGAAACTCAAAATTTTTGCAGTTCTGATGCTCGAAACGAATAACTAGGGCGGCCTAGGGGAAAAGTACGCATAGTGTTGTAATCGGGCGAGTTTCTACTTTCAGATGCAACAGAAATTTTGCGGATTTGTCAATCCGTTCGCGAGATATGGCAGTTTGGAAGTAAGAAACGCTTGAGAATCTCAAAATTTTCACAGTTCTGATGCTCGAAACGAATAACTAGAACGGCCTAGGGGAAAAGTACACATGCCGTTGTAATCGGGCGAGTTTCTACTTTCAGATGCAACAGTAATTTTGCGGATTGGTCAATCCGTTCGCGAGATATGGCAGTTTGGAGGTAAGAAACGCTCGAGAAACTCAAAATTTTCGCAGTTCTGATGCTCGACAAGCATAACTAGAACGGCCTAGGGGAAAAGTACGCATAGTGTTGTAATCGGGCGAGTTTCTACTTTCAGATGCAACAGAAATTTTGCGGATTGGTCAATCCGTTCTCGAGATATGGCAGTTTGGAGGTAAGAAACGCTTGAGAAACTCAAAATTTTCACAGTTCTGATGCTCGAAACGAATAACTAGAACGGCCTAGGGGAAAAGTACGCATACCGTTGTAATCGGGCGAGTTTCTACTTTCAGATGCAACAGAAATTTTGCGGATTGGTCAATCCGTTCGCGAGATATGGCAGTTTGGAAGTAAGAAACGCTTGAGAAACTCAAAATTTTTGCAGTTCTGATGCTCGAAACGAATAACTAGGGCGGCCTAGGGGAAATGTACGCATAGTGTTGTAATCGGGCGAGTTTCTACTTTCAGATGCAACAGAAATTTTGCGGATTGGTCAATCCGTTCGCGAGATATGGCAGTTTGGAGGTAAGAAACGCTTGAGAAACTCAAAATTTTCACAGTTCTGATGCTCGAAACGAATAACTAGAACGGCCTAGGGGAAAAGTAAGCATACCGTTGTAATCGGGCGAGTTTCTACTTTCAGATGCAACAGAAATTTTGCGGATTGGTCAATCCGTTCGCGAGTTATGGCAGTTTGGAGGTAAGAAACGCTTGAGAAACTCAAAATTTTCGCAGTTCTGATGCTCGAAACGAATAACTAGAACGGCCTAGGGGAAAAGTACGCATAGTATTGTAATCGGGCGAGTTTCTACTTTCAGATGCAACAGAAATTGTGCGGATTGGTCAATCCGTTCGCGAGATATGGCAGTTTGGAAGTAAGAAACGCTTGAGAAACTCAAAATTTTCGCAGTTCTGATGCTCGAAACGAATAACTAGAACGGCCTAGGGGAAAAGTACGCATAGTGTTGTAATCGGGCGAGTTTCTACTTTCAGATGCAACAGAAATATTGCGGATTGGTCAATCCGTTCGCGAGATATGGCAGTTTGGAGGTAAGAACCGCTCGAGAAACTCAAAATTTTCGCAGTTCTGATGCTCGACAAGCATAACTAGAACGGCCTAGGGGAAAAGTACGCACACCGTTGCAATCGGGCGAGTTTCTTCTTTCAGATGCAACAGAAATTTTGCGGATTGGTCAATCCGTTCGCGAGATATGGCAGTTTGGAAGTAAAAACCGCTCGAGAAACTCAAAATTTTCGCAGTTCTGTTGCTCGAAACGAATAACTAGAACGGGCTAGGGGAAAAGTACGCACACCGTTGTAATCGGGCGAGTTTCTACTTTCAGATGCAACAGAAATTTTGCGGATTGGTCAAACCGTTCGCGAGATATGGCAGTTTGGAGGTAAGAAACGCTTGAGAATCTCAAAATTTTCGCAGTTCTGATGCTCGAAACGAATAACTAGAACGGCCTAGGGGAAAAGTACGCATACCGTTGTAATCGGGCGAGTTTCTACTTTCAGATGCAACAGAAATTTTGCGGATTGGTCAATCCGTTCGCGAGATATGGGAGTTTGGAAGTAAGAAACGCTTGAGAAACTCAAAATTTTTGCAGTTCTGATGCTCGAAACGAATAACTAGGGCGGCCTAGGGGAAATGTACGCATAGTGTTGTAATCGGGCGAGTTTCTACTTTCAGATGCAACAGAAATTTTGCGGATTGGTCAATCCGTTCGCGAGATATGGCAGTTTGGAGGTAAGAAACGCTTGAGAAACTCAAAATTTTCGCAGTTCTGATGCTCGAAACGAATAACTAGAACGGCCTAGGGGAAAAGTACGCATAGTGTTGTAATCGGGCGAGTTTCTACTTTCAGATGCAACAGAAATTTTGCGGATTGGTCAATCCGTTCGCGAGTTATGGCAGTTTGTAGGTAAGAAACGCTTGAGAAACTCAAAATTTTCGCAGTTCTGATGCTCGAAACGAATAACTAGAACGGCCTAGGGGAAAAGTACGCATAGTATTGTAATCGGGCGAGTTTCTACTTTCAGATGCAACAGAAATTGTGCGGATTGGTCAATCCGTTCGCGAGATATGGCAGTTTGGAAGTAAGAAACGCTTGAGAAACTCAAAATTTTCGCAGTTCTGATGCTCGAAACGAATAACTAGAACGGCCTAGGGGAAAAGTACGCATAGTGTTGTAATCGGGCGAGTTTCTACTTTCAGATGCAACAGAAATGTTGCGGATTGGTCAATCCGTTCGCGAGATATGGCAGTTTGGAGGTAAGAACCGCTCGAGAAACTCAAAATTTTCGCAGTTCTGATGCTCGACAAGCATAACTAGAACGGCCTAGGGGAAAAGTACGCACACCGTTGCAATCGGGCGAGTTTCTTCTTTCAGATGCAACAGAAATTTTGCGGATTGGTCAATCCGTTCGCGAGATATAGCAGTTTGGAAGTAAAAACCGCTCGAGAAACTCAAAATTTTCGCAGTTCTGTTGCTCGAAACGAATAACTAGAACGGCCTAGGGGAAAAGTACGCATAGTGTTGTAATCGGGCGAGTTTCTACTTTCAGATGCAACAGAAATTTTGCGGATTGGTCAAACCGTTCGCGAGATATGGCAGTTTGGAGGTAAGAAACGCTTGAGAATCTCAAAATTTTCGCAGTTCTGATGCTCGAAACGAATAACTAGAACGGCCTAGGGGAAAAGTACGCATAGTGTTGTAATCGGGCGAGTTTCTACTTTCAGATGCAACAGAAATTTTGCGGATTGGTCAATCCGTTCGCGAGATATGGCAGTTTGGAAGTAAGAAACGCTTGAGAAACTCAAAATTTTCACAGTTCTGATGCTCGAAACGAATAACTAGAACGGCCTAGGGGAAAAGTACGCATACCGTTGTAATCGGGCGAGTTTCCACTTTCAGATGCAACAGAAATTTTGCGGATTGGTCAATCCGTTCGCGAGATATGGCAGTTTGGAAGTAAGAAACGCATGAGAAACTCAAAATTTTTGCAGTTCTGATGCTCGAAACGAATAACTAGGGCGGCCTAGGGGAAAAGTACGCATAGTGTTGTAATCGGGCGAGTTTCTACTTTCAGATGCAACAGAAATTTTGCGGATTTGTCAATCCGTTCGCGAGATATGGCAGTTTGGATGTAAGAAACGCTTGAGAAACTCAAAATTTTCACAGTTCTGATGCTCGAAACGAATAACTAGAACGGCCTAGGGGAAAAGTACGCATACCGTTGTAATCGGGCGAGTTTCTACTTTCAGATGCAACAGAAATTTTGCGGATTGGTCAATCCGTTCGCGAGATATGGCAGTTTGGATGTAAGAAACGCTTGAGAAACTCAAAATTTTTGCAGTTCTGATGCTCGAAACGAATAACTAGGGCGGCCTAGGGTAAATGTACGCATAGTGTTGTAATCGGGCGAGTTTCTACTTTCAGATGCAACAGAAATTTTGCGGATTGGTCAATCCGTTCGCGAGATATGGCAGTTTGGAGGTAAGAAACGCTTGAGAAACTCAAAATTTTCGCAGTTCTGATGCTCGAAACGAATAACTAGAACGGCCTAGGGGAAAAGTACGAATAGTGTTGTAATCGGGCGTGTTTCTACTTTCAGATGCAACAGAAATTGTGCGGATTGGTCAATCCGATCCCGAGATATGGCAGTTTGGATGTAAGAAACGCTTGAGAAACTCAAAATTTTCGCAGTTCTGTTGCTCGAAACGAATAACTAGAACGGGCTAGGGGAAAATTACGCATACAGTTGTAATCGGGCGAGTCTCTACTTTCAGATGCAACAGAAATTTTGCGGATTGGTAAATCCGTTCGCGAGATATGGCAGTTTGGATGTAAGAAACGCTTGAGAAACTCAAAATTTTCGCAGTTCTGTTGCTCGAAACGAATAACTAGAACGGGCTAGGGGAAAATTACGCATACAGTTGTAATCGGGCGAGTTTCTACTTTCAGATGCAACAGAAATTTTGCGGATTGGTAAATCCGTTCGCGAGATATGGCAGTTAGGATGTAAGAAACGCTTGAGGAACTCAAAATTTTCGCGGTTCTGATGCTCGAAACGAATAACAAGAATGGCCTAGGGGAAAAGTACGCACACCGTTGTAATCGGGCGAGTTTCTACTTTCAGGTGCAACAGAAATTTTGCGGATTGGTCAATCCGTTCGCGAGATATGGCAGTTTGGAAGTAAGAAACGCTTGAGAAACTAAAAATTTTCACAGTTCTGATGCTCGAAACGAATAACTAGAACGGCCTAGGGGAAAAGTACGCATACCGTTGTAATCGGGCGAGTTTCTACTTTCAGATGCAACAGAAATTTTGCGGATTGGTCAATCCGTTCGCGAGATATGGCAGTTTGGAAGTAAGAAACGCTTGAGAAACTCAAAATTTTTGCAGTTCTGATGCTCGAAACGAATAACTAGGGCGGCCTAGGGGAAAAGTACGCATAGTGTTGTAATCGGGCGAGTTTCTACTTTCAGATGCAACAGAAATTTTGCGGATTTGTCAATCCGTTCGCGAGATATGGCAGTTTGGAAGTAAGAAACGCTTGAGAAACTCAAAATTTTCACAGTTCTGATGCTCGAAACGAATAACTAGAACGGCCTAGGGGAAAAGTACGCATGCCGTTGTAATCGGGCGAGTTTCTACTTTCAGATGCAACAGAAATTTTGCGGATTGGTCAATCCGTTCGCGAGATATGGCAGTTTGGAAGTAAGAAACGCTTGAGAAACTCAAAATTTTTGCAGTTCTGATGCTCGAAACGAATAACTAGAACGGCCTAGGGGAAAAGTACGCATAGTGTTGTAATCGGGCGAGTTTCTACTTTCAGATGCAACAGAAATTTTGCGGATTGGTCAATCCGTTCGCGAGTTATGGCAGTTTGGAGGTAAGAAACGCTTGAGAAACTCAAAATTTTCGCAGTTCTGATGCTCGAAACGAATAACTAGAACGGCCTAGGGGAAAAGTACGCATAGTATTGTAATCGGGCGAGTTTCTACTTTCAGATGCAACAGAAATTGTGCGGATTGGTCAATCCGTTCGCGAGATATGGCAGTTTGGAAGTAAGAAACGCTTGAGAAACTCAAAATTTTCGCAGTTCTGATGCTCGAAACGAATAACTAGAACGGCCTAGGGGAAAAGTACGCATAGTGTTGTAATCGGGCGAGTTTCTACTTTCAGATGCAACAGAAATGTTGCGGATTGGTCAATCCGTTCGCGAGATATGGCAGTTTGGAGGTAAGAACCGCTCGAGAAACTCAAAATTTTCGCAGTTCTGATGCTCGACAAGCATAACTAGAACGGCCTAGGGGAAAAGTACGCACACCGTTGCAATCGGGCGAGTTTCTTCTTTCAGATGCAACAGAAATTTTGCGGATTGGTCAATCCGTTCGCGAGATATGGCAGTTTGGAAGTAAAAACCGCTCGAGAAACTCAAAATTTTCGCAGTTCTGTTGCTGGAAACGAATAACTAGAACGGGCTAGGGGAAAAGTACGCACACCGTTGTAATCGGGCGAGTTTCTACTTTCAGATGCAACAGAAATTTTGCGGATTGGTCAATCCGTTCGCGAGTTATGGCAGTTTGGAGGTAAGAAACGCTTGAGAAACTCAAAATTTTCGCAATTCTGATGCTCGAAACGAATAACTAGAACGGCTTAGGGGAAAAGTACGCATAGTGTTGTAATCGGGCGAGTTTCTACTTCCAGATGCAACAGAAATTTTGCGTATTGGTCAATCCGTTTGCGAGATATGGCAGTTTGGAAGTAAGAAACGATTGAGAAACTCAAAATTTTCGCAGTTCTGATGCTCGAAACGAATAACTAGAACGGCCTAGGGGAAAAGTACGCATAGTGTTGTAGTCGGGGGAGTTTCTACTTTCAGATGCAACAGTAATTTTGCGGATTGGTCAATCCGTTCGCGAGATATGGCAGTTTGGAGGTAAGAAACGCTCGAGAAACTCAAAATTTTCGCAGTTCTGATGCTCGACAAGCATAACTAGAACGGCCTAGGGGAAAAGTACGCACACCGTTGTAATCGGGCGAGTTTCTACTTTCAGATGCAACAGAAATTTTGCGGATTGGTCAATCCGTTCGTGAGATATGGCAGTTTGGAGGTAAGCAACGCTTGAAAAACTCAAAATTTTCGCAGTTCTGTTGCTCGAAACGAATAACTAGAACGGGCTAGGGGAAAAGTACGCATACCGTTGTAATCGGGCGAGTTTCTACTTTCAGATGCAACAGAAATTTTGCGGATTGGTCAATCCGTTCGCGAGATATGGCAGTTTGGAGGTAAGAAACGCTCGAGAAACTCAAAATTTTCGCAGTTCTGATGCTCGACAAGCATAACTAGAACGGCCTAGGGGAAAAGTACGCATAGTGTTGTAATCGGGCGAGTTTCTACTTTCAGATGCAACAGAAATTTTGCGGATTGGTCAATCCGTTCTCGAGATATGGCAGTTTGGAGGTAAGAAACGCTTGAGAAACTCAAAATTTTCACAGTTCTGATGCTCGAAACGAATAACTAGAACGGCCTAGGGGAAAAGTACGCATACCGTTGTAATCGGGCGATTTTCTACTTTCAGATGCAACAGAAATTCTGCGGATTGGTCAATCCGTTCGCGAGTTATGGCAGTTTGGAGGTAAGAAACGCTTGAGAAACTCAAAATTTTCGCAGTTCTGATGCTCGAAACGAATAACTAGAACGGCCTAGGGGAAAAGTACGCATAGTATTGTAATCGGGCGAGTTTCTACTTTCAGATGCAACAGAAATTTTGCGGATTGGTCAATCCGTTCGCGAGATATGGCAGTTTGGAGGTAAGCAACGCTTGAAAAACTCAAAATTTTCGCAGTTCTGTTGCTCGACAGGCACAACTAGAACGGCCTAGGGGAAAAGTACGCATACCGTTGTAATAGGGCGAGTTTCTACTTTCAGATGCAACAGAAATTTTGCGGATTGGTCAATTCGTTCGCGAGATATGGCAGTTTGGAGGTAAGAAACGCTTGAGAAACTAAAAATTTTCGCAGTTCTGATGCTTGAAACGAATAACTATAACGGACTAGGGGAAAAGTACGCATACAGTTGTAATGGGGCGGGTTTCTACTCTCAGATGCAACAGAAATTTTGCGGATTGGTCAATCCGTTCGCGAGATATGGCAGTTTGGAAGTAAGAAACGCTTGAGAAACTCAAAATTTTTGCAGTTCTGATGCTCGAAACGAATAACTAGGGCGGCCTAGGGGAAAAGTACGCATAGTGTTGTAATCGGGCGAGTTTCTACTTTCAGATGCAACAGAAATTTTGCGGATTGGTCAATCCGTTCGCGAGATATGGCAGTTTGGAGGTAAGAAACGCTTGAGAAACTCAAAATTTTCGCAGTTCTGATGCTCGAAACGAATAACTAGACGGCCTAGGGGAAAAGTACGAATAGTGTTGTAATCGGGCGAGTTTCTACTTTCAGATGCAACAGAAATTGTGCGGATTGGTCAATCCGTTCCCGAGATATGGCAGTTTGGAAGTAAGAGACGCTTGAGAAACTCAAAATTTTCGCAGTTCTGTTGCTCGAAACGAATAACTAGAACGGGCTAGGGGAAAAGTACGCATACAGTTGTAATCGGGCGAGTTTCTACTTTCAGATGCAACAGAAATTTTGCGGATTGGTCAATCCGTTCGCGAGATATGGCAGTTTGGAGGTAAGAAACGCTTGAGAAACTCAAAATTTTCGCAGTTCTGATGCTCGAAACGAATAACTAGAACGGCCTAGGGGAAAAGTACGCATAGTGTTGTAATCGGGCGAGTTTCTACTTTCAGATGCAACAGAAATTTTGCGGATTGGTCAATCCGTTCGCGAGATATGGCAGTTTGGAGGTAAGAAACGCTTGAGAAACTCAAAATTTTCGCAGTTCTGATGCTCGAAACGAATAACTAGAACGGCCTAGGGGAAAAGTACGCATAGTATTGTAATCGGGCGAGTTTCTACTTTCAGATGCAACAGAAATTTTGCGGATTGGTCAATCCGTTCGCGAGATATGGCAGTTTGGAGGTAAGCAACGCTTGAAAAACTCAAAATTTTCGCAGTTCTGTTGCTCGAAACGAATAACTAGAACGGGCTAGGGGAAAAGTACGCATACCGTTGTAATCGGGCGAGTTTCTACTTTCAGATGCAACAGAAATTTTGCGGATTGGTCAATCCGTTCGCGAGATATGGCAGTTTGGAGGTAAGAAACGCTCGAGAAACTCAAAATTTTCGCAGTTCTGATGCTCGACAAGCATAACTAGAACGGCCTAGGGGAAAAGTACGCATAGTGTTGTAATCGGGCGAGTTTCTACTTTCAGATGCAACAGAAATTTTGCGGATTGGTCAATCCGTTCTCGAGATATGGCAGTTTGGAGGTAAGAAACGCTTGAGAAACTCAAAATTTTCACAGTTCTGATGCTCGAAACGAATAACTAGAACGGCCTAGGGGAAAAGTACGCATACCGTTGTAATCGGGCGAGTTTCTACTTTCAGATGCAACAGAAATTTTGCGGATTGGTCAATCCGTTCGCGAGTTATGGCAGTTTGGAGGTAAGAAACGCTTGAGAAACTCAACATTTTCGCAGTTCTGATGCTCGAAACGAATAACTAGGACGGCCTAGGGGAAAAGTACGCATAGTATTGTAATCGGGCGAGTTTCTACTTTCAGATGCAACAGAAATTGTGCGGATTGGTCAATCCGTTCGCGAGATATGGCAGTTTGGAAGTAAGAAACGCTTGAGAAACTCAAAATTTTCGCAGTTCTGATGCTCGAAACGAATAACTAGAACGGCCTAGGGGAAAAGTACGCATAGTGTTGTAATCGGGCGAGTTTCTACTTTCAGATGCAACAGAAATGTTGCGGATTGGTCAATCCGTTCGCGAGATATGGCAGTTTGGAGGTAAGAACCGCTCGAGAAACTCAAAATTTTCGCAGTTCTGATGCTCGACAAGCATAACTAGAACGGCCTAGGGGAAAAGTACGCATAGTGTTGTAATCGGGCGAGTTTCTACTTTCAGATGCAACAGAAATTTTGCGGATTGGTCAATCCGTTCTCGAGATATGGCAGTTTGGAGGTAAGAAACGCTTGAGAAACTCAAAATTTTCACAGTTCTGATGCTCGAAACGAATAACTAGAACGGCCTAGGGGAAAAGTACGCATACCGTTGTAATCGGGCGAGTTTCTACTTTCAGATGCAACAGAAATTTTGCGGATTGGTCAATCCGTTCGCGAGTTATGGCAGTTTGGAGGTAAGAAACGCTTGAGAAACTCAACATTTTCGCAGTTCTGATGCTCGAAACGAATAACTAGGACGGCCTAGGGGAAAAGTACGCATAGTATTGTAATCGGGCGAGTTTCTACTTTCAGATGCAACAGAAATTGTGCGGATTGGTCAATCCGTTCGCGAGATATGGCAGTTTGGAAGTAAGAAACGCTTGAGAAACTCAAAATTTTCGCAGTTCTGATGCTCGAAACGAATAACTAGAACGGCCTAGGGGAAAAGTACGCATAGTGTTGTAATCGGGCGAGTTTCTACTTTCAGATGCAACAGAAATGTTGCGGATTGGTCAATCCGTTCGCGAGATATGGCAGTTTGGAGGTAAGAACCGCTCGAGAAACTCAAAATTTTCGCAGTTCTGATGCTCGACAAGCATAACTAGAACGGCCTAGGGGAAAAGTACGCACACCGTTGCAATCGGGCGAGTTTCTTCTTTCAGATGCAACAGAAATTTTGCGGATTGGTCAATCCGTTCGCGAGATATGGCAGTTTGGAAGTAAAAACCGCTCGAGAAACTCAAAATTTTCGCAGTTCTGTTGCTCGAAACGAATAACTAGAACGGGCTAGGGGAAAAGCACGCACACCGTTGTAATCGGGCGAGTTTCTACTTTCAGATGCAATAGAAATTTTGCGGATTGGTCAATCCGTTCGCGAGTTATGGCAGTTTGGAGGTAAGAAACGCTTGAGAAACTCAAAATTTTTGCAATTCTGATGCTCGAAACGAATAACTAGAACGGCTTACGGGAAAAGTACGCATAGTGTTGTAATCGGGCGAGTTTCTACTTCCAGATGCAACAGAAATTTTGCGGATTGGTCAATCCGTTTGCGAGATATGGCAGTTTGGAAGTAAGAAACGATTGAGAAACTCAAAATTTTCGCAGTTCTGATGCTCGAAACGAATAACTAGAACGGCCTAGGGGAAAAGTACGCATAGTGTTGTAGTCGGGGGAGTTTCTACTTTCAGATGCAACAGAAATTTTGCGGATTGGTCAATCCGTTCGCGAGATATGGCAGTTTGGAGGTAAGAAACGCTCGAGAAACTCAAAATTTTCGCAGTTCTGATGCTCGACAAGCATAACTAGAACGGCCTAGGGGAAAAGTACGCACACCGTTGTAATCGGGCGAGTTTCTACTTTCAGATGCAACAGAAATTTTGCGGATTGGTCAATCCGTTCGCGAGATATGGCAGATTGGTGGTAAGCAACGCTTGAAAAACTCAAAATTTTCGCAGTTCTGTTGCACGAAACGAATAACTAGAACGGGCTAGGGGAAAAGTACGCATACCGTTGTAATCGGGCGAGTTTCTACTTTCAGATGCAACAGAAATTTTGCGGATTGGTCAATCCGTTCGCGAGATATGGCAGTTTGGAGGTAGGAAACGCTCGAGAAACTCAAAATTTTCGCAGTTCTGATGCTCGACAAGCATAACTAGAACGGCCTAGGGGAAAAGTACGCATAGTGTTGTAATCGGGCGAGTTTCTACTTTCAGATGCAACAGAAATTTTGCGGATTGGTCAATCCGTTCTCGAGATATGGCAGTTTGGAGGTAAGAAACGCTTGAGAAACTCAAAATTTTCACAGTTCTGATGCTCGAAACGAATAACTAGAACGGCCTAGGGGAAAAGTACGCATACCGTTGTAATCGGGCGAGTTTCTACTTTCAGATGCAACAGAAATTTTGCGGATTGGTCAATCCGTTCGCGAGTTATGGCAGTTTGGAGGTAAGAAACGCTTGAGAAACTCAAAATTATCGCAGTTCTGATGCACGAAACGAATAACTAGAACGGCCTAGGGGAAAAGTACGCACTGTGTTGTAATTGGGCGAGCTTCTACTTTCAGATGCAACAGAAATTTTGCGGATTGGTCAATCCGTTCGCGAGATATGGCAGTTTGGAGGTAAGAAACGCTCGAGAAACTAAAAATTTTCGCAGTTCTGATGCTCGACAAGCATAACTAGAACGGCCTAGGGGAAAAGTACGCATAGTGTTGTAATCGGGCGAGTTTCTACTTTCAGATGCAACAGAAATTTTGCGGATTGGTCAATCCGTTCTCGAGATATGGCAGTTTGGAGGTAAGAAACGCTTGAGAAACTCAAAATTTTCACAGTTCTGATGCTCGAAACGAATAACTAGGACGGCCTAGGGGAAAAGTACGCATAGTATTGTAATCGGGCGAGTTTCTACTTTCAGATGCAACAGAAATTGTGCGGATTGGTCAATCCGTTCGCGAGATATGGCAGTTTGGAAGTAAGAAACGCTTGAGAAACTCAAAATTTTCGCAGTTCTGATGCTCGAAACGAATAACTAGAACGGCCTAGGGGAAAAGTACGCATAGTGTTGTAATCGGGCGAGTTTCTACTTTCAGATGCAACAGAAATGTTGCGGATTGGTCAATCCGTTCGCGAGATATGGCAGTTTGGAGGTAAGAACCGCTCGAGAAACTCAAAATTTTCGCAGTTCTGATGCTCGACAAGCATAACTAGAACGGCCTAGGGGAAAAGTACGCACACCGTTGCAATCGGGCGAGTTTCTTCTTTCAGATGCAACAGAAATTTTGCGGATTGGTCAATCCGTTCGCGAGATATGGCAGTTTGGAAGTAAAAACCGCTCGAGAAACTCAAAATTTTCGCAGTTCTGTTGCTCGAAACGAATAACTAGAACGGGCTAGGGGAAAAGCACGCACACCGTTGTAATCGGGCGAGTTTCTACTTTCAGATGCAATAGAAATTTTGCGGATTGGTCAATCCGTTCGCGAGTTATGGCAGTTTGGAGGTAAGAAACGCTTGAGAAACTCAAAATTTTCGCAATTCTGATGCTCGAAACGAATAACTAGAACGGCTTAGGGGAAAAGTACGCATAGTGTTGTAATCGGGCGAGTTTCTACTTCCAGATGCAACAGAAATTTTGCGGATTGGTCAATCCGTTTGCGAGATATGGCAGTTTGGAAGTAAGAAACGATTGAGAAACTCAAAATTTTCGCAGTTCTGATGCTCGAAACGAATAACTAGAACGGCCTAGGGGAAAAGTACGCATAGTGTTGTAGTCGGGGGAGTTTCTACTTTCAGATGCAACAGAAATTTTGCGGATTGGTCAATCCGTTCGCGAGATATGGCAGTTTGGAGGTAAGAAACGCTCGAGAAACTCAAAATTTTCGCAGTTCTGATGCTCGACAAGCATAACTAGAACGGCCTAGGGGAAAAGTACGCACACCGTTGTAATCGGGCGAGTTTCTACTTTCAGATGCAACAGAAATTTTGCGGATTGGTCAATCCGTTCGCGAGATATGGCAGATTGGTGGTAAGCAACGCTTGAAAAACTCAAAATTTTCGCAGTTCTGTTGCTCGAAACGAATAACTAGAACGGGCTAGGGGAAAAGTACGCATACCGTTGTAATCGGGCGAGTTTCTACTTTCAGATGCAACAGAAATTTTGCGGATTGGTCAATCCGTTCGCGAGATATGGCAGTTTGGAGGTAGGAAACGCTCGAGAAACTCAAAATTTTCGCAGTTCTGATGCTCGACAAGCATAACTAGAACGGCCTAGGGGAAAAGTACGCATAGTGTTGTAATCGGGCGAGTTTCTACTTTCAGATGCAACAGAAATTTTGCGGATTGGTCAATCCGTTCTCGAGATATGGCAGTTTGGAGGTAAGAAACGCTTGAGAAACTCAAAATTTTCACAGTTCTGATGCTCGAAACGAATAACTAGAACGGCCTAGGGGAAAAGTACGCATACCGTTGTAATCGGGCGAGTTTCTACTTTCAGATGCAACAGAAATTTTGCGGATTGGTCAATCCGTTCGCGAGTTATGGCAGTTTGGAGGTAAGAAACGCTTGAGAAACTCAAAATTATCGCAGTTCTGATGCACGAAACGAATAACTAGAACGGCCTAGGGGAAAAGTACGCACTGTGTTGTAATTGGGCGAGCTTCTACTTTCAGATGCAACAGAAATTTTGCGGATTGGTCAATCCGTTCGCGAGATATGGCAGTTTGGAAGTAAGAACCGCTCGAGAAACTCAAAATTTTCGCAGTTCTGATGCTCGACAAGCATAACTAGAACGGGCTAGGGGAAAAGTACGCATACCGTTGTAATCGGGCGAGTTTCTACTTTCAGATGCAACAGAAATTTTGCGGATTGGTCAATCCGTTCGCGAGATATGGCAGTTTGGAGGTAAGAAACGCTCGAGAAACTCAAAATTTTCGCAGTTCTGATGCTCGACAAGCATAACTAGAACGGCCTAGGGGAAAAGTACGCATACCGTTGTAATCGGGCGAGTTTCTACTTTCAGATGCAACAGAAATTTTGCGGATTGGTCAATCCGTTCGCGAGATATGGCAGTTTGGAAGTAAGAAACGCTTGAGAAACTCAAAATTTTTGCAGTTCTGATGCTCGAAACGAATAACTAGGGCGGCCTAGGGGAAAAGTACGCATACCGTTGTAATCGGTCGAGTTTCTACTTTCAGATGCATCAGAAATTTTGCGGATTGGACAATCCGTTCGCGAGATGTGGCAGTTTGGAGGTAAGAAACGCTCGAGAAACTCAAAATTTTCGCAGTTCTGATGCTCGACAAGCATAACTAGAACGGCCTAGGGGAAAAGTACGCATAGTGTTGTAATCGGGCGAGTTTCTACTTTCAGATGCAACAGAAATTTTGCGGATTGGTCAATCCGTTTGCGAGATATGGCAGTTTGGAAGTAAGAAACGCTTGAGAAACTCAAAATTTTCGCAGTTCTGATGCTCGAAACGAATAACTAGAACGGCCTAGGGGAAAAGTACGCACTGTGTTGTAATCGGGCGAGTTTCTACTTTCAGGTGCAACAGAAATTTTGCGGATTGGTCAATCCGTTCGCGAGATATGGCAGTTTGGAGGTAAGCAACGCTTGAAAAACTCAAAATTTTCGCAGTTCTGTTGCCCGAAACGAATACCTAGAACGGGCAAGGGGAAAAGTACGCATACCGTTGTAATCGGGCGAGTTTCTACTTTCAGATGCAACAGAAATTTTGCGGATTGGTCAATCCGTTTGCGAGATATGGCAGTTTGGAAGTAAGAAACGCTTGAGAAACTCAAAATTTTCGCAGTTCTGATGCTCGAAACGAATAACTAGAACGGCTTAGGGGAAAAGTACGCACTGTGTTGTAATCGGGCGAGTTTCTACTTCCAGATGCAACAGAAATTTTGCGGATTGGTCAATCCGTTTGCGAGATATTGCAGTTTGGAAGTAAGAAACGCTTGAGAAACTCAAAATTTTCCCAGTTCTGATGCTCGACAAGCATAACTAGAACGGCCTAGGGGAAAAGTACGCATACCGTTGTAATCGGGCGAGTTTCTACTTTCAGATGCATCAGAAATTTTGCGGATTGGACAATCCGTTCGCGAGATGTGGCAGTTTGTACGTGAGAAACGCTTGAGAAACTCAAAATTTTCGCAGTTCTGATGCTCGAAACGAATAACTAGAACGGCCTAGGGGAAAAGTACGCATACCGTTGTAATCGGGCGAGTTTCTACTTTCAGATGCAACAGAAATTTTGCGGATTGGTCAATCCGTTCGCGAGATATGGCAGTTTGGAAGTAAGAACCGCTCGAGAAACTCAAAATTTTCGCAGTTCTGTTGCTCGAAACGAATAACTAGAACGGGCTAGGGGAAAAGTACGCTCACCGTTGTAATCGGGCGAGTTTCTACTTTCAGATGCAACAGAAATTTTGCGGATTGCTCAATCCGTTCGCGAGTTATGGCAGTTTGGAGGTAAGAAACGCTTGAGAAACTCAAAATTTTCGCAATTCTGATGCTCGAAACGAATAACTAGAACGGCTTAGGGGAAAAGTACGCATAGTGTTGTAATCGGGCGAGTTTCTACTTTCAGATGCAACAGAAATTTTGCGGATTGGTCAATCCGTTCGCGCGATATGGCAGTTTGGAGGTAAGCAACGCTTGAAAAACTCAAAATTTTCGCAGTTCTGTTGCTCGAAACGAATAACTAGAACGGGCTAGGGGAAAAGTACGCATACCGTTGTAATCGGGCGAGTTTCTACTTTCAGATGCAACAGAAATTTTGCGGATTGGTCAATCCGTTCGCGAGATATGGCAGTTTGGAGGTAAGAAACGCTCGAGAAACTCAAAATTTTCGCAGTTCTGATGCTCGACAAGCATAACTAGAACGGCCTAGGGGAAAAGTACGCATAGTGTTGTAATCGGGCGAGTTTCTACTTTCAGATGCAACAGAAATTTTGCGGATTGGTCAATCCGTTCTCGAGATATGGCAGTTTGGAGGTAAGAAACGCTTGAGAAACTCAAAATTTTCACAGTTCTGATGCTCGAAACGAATAACTAGAACGGCCTAGGGGAAAAGTACGCATACCGTTGTAATCGGGCGAGTTTCTACTTTCAGATGCAACAGAAATTTTGCGGATTGGTCAATCCGTTCGCGAGTTATGGCAGTTTGGAGGTAAGAAACGCTTGAGAAACTCAAAATTTTCGCAGTTCTGATGCTCGAAACGAATAACTAGGACGGCCTAGGGGAAAAGTACGCATAGTATTGTAATCGGGCGAGTTTCTACTTTCAGATGCAACAGAAATTGTGCGGATTGGTCAATCCGTTCGCGAGATATGGCAGTTTGGAAGTAAGAAACGCTTGAGAAACTCAAAATTTTCGCAGTACTGATGCTCGAAACGAATAACTAGAACGGCCTAGGGGAAAAGTACGCATAGTGTTGTAATCGGGCGAGTTTCTACTTTCAGATGCAACAGAAATGTTGCGGATTGGTCAATCCGTTCGCGAGATATGGCAGTTTGGAGGTAAGAACCGCTCGAGAAACTCAAAATTTTCGCAGTTCTGATGCTCGACAAGCATAACTAGAACGGCCTAGGGGAAAAGTACGCACACCGTTGCAATCGGGCGAGTTTCTTCTTCCAGATGCAACAGAAATTTTGCGGATTGGTCAATCCGTTTGCGAGATATGGCAGTTTGGAAGTAAGAAACGCTTGAGAAACTCAAAATTTTCCCAGTTCTGATGCTCGACACGCATAACTAGAACGGCCTAGGGGAAAAGTACGCATAGTGTTTTAATCGGGCGAGTTTCTACTTTCAGATGCAACAGAAATTTTGCGGATTGGTCAATCCGTTCGCGAGATATGGCAGTTTGGACGTAAGAAACGCTTGAGAAACTCAAAATTTTCGCAGTTCTGATGCTCGACAAGCATAACTAGAAAGGCCTAGGGGAAAAGTACGCACACCGTTGTAATCGGGCGAGTTTCTACTTTCAGATGCAATAGTAATTTTGCGGATTGGTCAATCCGTTCGCGAGATATGGCAGTTTGGAAGTAAGAACCGCTCGAGAAACTCAAAATTTTCGCAGTTCTGATGCTCGACAAGCATAACTAGAACGGCCTAGGGGAAAAGTACGCATACCGTTGTAATCGGGCGAGTTTCTACTTTCAGATGCAACAGAAATTTTGCGGATTGGTCAATCCGTTCGCGAGATATGGCAGTTTGGAGGTAAGCAACGCTTGAAAAACTCAAACTTTTCGCAGTTCTGTTGCCCGAAACGAATAACTAGAACGGGCTAGGGGAAAAGTACGCATACCGCTGTAATCGGGCGAGTTTCTACTTTCAGATGCAACAGAAATTTTGCGGATTGGTCAATCCGTTCGCGAGTTATGGCAGTTTGGAGGTAAGAAACGCTTGAGAAACTCAAAATTTTCGCAGTTCTGATGCTCGAAACGAATAACTAGAACGGCCTAGGGGAAAAGTACGCATAGTATTGTAATCGGGCGAGTTTCTACTTTCAGATGCAACAGAAATTTTGCGGATTGGTCAATCCGTTCGCGAGATATGGCAGTTTGGAAGTAAGAACCGCTCGAGAAACTCAAAATTTTCGCAGTTCTGTTGCTCGAAACGAATAACTAGAACGGGCTAGGGGAAAAGTACGCACACCGTTGTAATCGGGCGAGTTTCTCTTTTCAGATGCAACAGAAATTTTGCGGATTGGTCAATCCGTTCGCGAGTTATGGCAGTTTGGAGGTAAGAAACGCTTGAGAAACTCAAAATTTTCGCAAATCTGATGCTCGAAACGAATAACTAGAACGGCTTAGGGGAAAAGTACGCATAGTGTTGTAATCGGGCGAGTTTCTACTTCCAGATGCAACAGAAATTTTGCGGATTGGTCAATCCGTTTGCGAGATATGGCAGTTTGGAAGTAAGAAACGCTTGAGAAACTCAAAATTTTCGCAGTTCTGATGCTCGACAAGCATAACTAGAACGGCCTAGGGGAAAAGTACGCACACCGTTGTAATCGGGCGAGTTTCTACTTTCAGATGCAACAGAAATTTTGCGGATTGGTCAATCCGTTCGCGAGATATGGCAGTTTGGAAGTAAGAACCGTTCGAGAAACTCAAAATTTTCGCAGTTCTGTTGCTCGAAACGAATAACTAGAACGGGCTAGGGGAAAAGTACGCATACCGTTGTAATCGGGCGAGTTTCTACTTTCAGATGCAACAGAAATTTTGCGGATTGGTCAATCCGTTCGCGAGATATGGCAGTTTGGAGGTAAGAAACGCTCGAGAAACTCAAAATTTTCGCAGTTCTGATGCTCGACAAGCATAACTAGAACGGCCTAGGGGAAAAGTACGCATACCGTTGTAATCGGGCGTGTTTCTACTTTCAGATGCAACAGAAATTTTGCGGATTGGTCAATCCGTTCGCGAGATATGGCAGTTTGGAAGTAAGAAACGCTTGAGAAACTCAAAATTTTTGCAGTTCTGATGCTCGAAACGAATAACTAGGGCGGCCTAGGGGAAAAGTACGCATACCGTTGTAATCGGGCGAGTTTCTACTTTCAGATGCATCAGAAATTTTGCGGATTGGACAATCCGTTCGCGAGATGTGGCAGTTTGTACGTGAGAAACGCTTGAGAAACTCAAAATTTTCGCAGTTCTGATGCTCGAAACGAATAACTAGAACGGCCTAGGGGAAAAGTACGCATAACGTTGTAATCGGGCGAGTTTCTACTTTCAGATGCAACAGAAATTTTGCGGATTGGTCAATCCGTTCGCGAGATGTGGCAGTTTGGAGGTAAGAAACGCTTGAGAAACTCAAAATTTTCGCAGTTCTGATGCTCGAAACGAATAACTAGAACGGCCTAGGGGAAAAGTGCGCATAGTGTTGTAATCGGGCGAGTTTCTACTTTCAGATGCAACAGAAATATTGCGGATTGGTCAATCCGTTCGCGAGATATGGCAGTTTGGAGGTAAGAAACGCTCGAGAAACTCAAAATTTTCGCAGTTCTGATGCTCGAAACGAATAACTAGAACGACCTAGGGGAAAAGTGCGCATAGTGTTGTAATCGGGCGAGCTTCTACTTTCAGATGCAACAGAAATTTTGCAGATTGGTCAATCCGTTCGCGAGATATGGCAGTTTGGAGGTAAGAAACGCTCGAGAAACTAAAAATTTTCGCAGTTCTGGTGCTCGAAACGAATAACTAGAACGGCCTAGGGGAAAAGTACGCATAGTGTTGTAATCGGGCAAGTTTCTACTTTCAGATGCAACAGAAATTTTGCGGATTTGTCAATCCGTTCGCGAGTTATGGCAGTTTGGAGGTAAGAAACGCTGGAGAAACTCAAAATTTTCGCAGTTCTGATGCTCGAAACGAATAACTAGAACGGCCTAGGGGAAAAGTACGCATAGTTTTGTAATCGGGCGAGTTTCTACTTTCAGATGCAACAGAAATTTTGCGGATTGGTCAATCCGTTCGCGAGATATGGCAGTTTGGATGTAAGAAACGCTTGAGAAAATCAAAATTTTCGCAGTTCTGATGCTCGAAACGAATAACTAGAACGGCCTAGGGGAAAAGTACGCATAGTGTTGTAATCGGGCGAGTTTCTACTTTCAGATGCAACAGAAATTTTGCGGATTGGTCAATCCTTTCGCGAGATATGGCAGTTTGGATGTAAGAAACGCTTGAGAAAATCAAAATTTTCGCAGTTCTGATGCTCGAAACGAATAACTAGAACGGCCTAGGGGAAAAGTACGCATAGTGTTGTAATCGGGCGAGTTTCTACTTTCAGATGCAACAGAAATTTTGCGGATTGGTCAATCCGTTCGCGAGTTATGGCAGTTTGGAGGTAAGAAACGCTTGAGAAACTCAAAATTTTGGCAGTTCTGATGCTCGAAACGAATAACTAGAACGGCCTAGGGGAAAAGTACGCATAGTATTGTAATCGGGCGAGTTTCTACTTTCAGATGCAACAGAAATTTTGCGGATTGGTCAATCCGTTCGCGAGATATGGCAGTTTGGAAGTAAGAAACGCTTGAGAAACTCAAAATTTTCGCAGTTCTGATGCTCGAAACGAATAACTAGAACGGCCTAGGGGAAAAGTACGCATAGTGTTGTAATCGGGCGAGTTTCTACTTTCAGATGCAACAGAAATTTTGCGGATTGGTCAATCCGTTCGCGAGTTATGGCAGTTTGGAGGTAAGAAACGCTTGAGAAACTCAAAATTTTCGCAATTCTGATGCTCGAAACGAATAACTAGAACGGCTTAGGGGAAAAGTACGCATAGTGTTGTAATCGGGCGAGTTTCTACTTTCAGATGCAACAAAAATTTTGCGGATTGGTCAATCCGTTCGCGAGATATGGCAGTTTGGAGATAAGAACCGCTCGAGAAAATCAAAATTTTCGCAGTTCTGATGCTCGACAAGCATAACTAGAACGGCCTAGGGGAAAAGTACGCACACCGTTGCAATCGGGCGAGTTTCTACTTTCTGATGCAACAGAAATTTTGCGGATTGGTCAATCCGTTCGCGAGATATGTCAGTTTGAAGGTAAGCAACGCTTAAAAAACTCAAAATTTTCGCAGTTCTGATGCTCGAAACGAACAACTAGAACGGCCTAGGGGAAAAGTACGCATAGTATTGTAATCGGGCGAGTTTCTACTTTCAGATGCAACAGAAATTTTGCGGATTGGTCAATCCGTTCGCGAGTTATGGCAGTTTGGAGGTAAGAAACGCTTGAGAAACTCAAAATTTTCGCAATTCTGATGCTCGAAACGAATAACTAGAACGGCTTAGGGGAAAAGTACGCATAGTGTTATAATCGGGCGAGTTTCTACTTCCAGATGCAACAGAAATTTTGCGGATTGGTCAATCCGTTTGCGAGATATGGCAGTTTGCAAGTAAGAAACGTTTGAAAAACTGAAAATTTTCGCAGTTCTGATGCTCGAAACGAATAACTAGAACGGCCTAGGGGAAAAGTACGCATAGTTTTGTAGTCGGGGGAGTTTCTACTTTCAGATGCAACAGAAATTTTGCGGATTGGTCAATCCGTTCGCGAGATATGGCAGTTTGGAGGTAAGAAACGCTCGAGAAACTCAAAATTTTCGCAGTTCTGATGCTCGACAAGCATAACTAGAACGGCCTAGGGGAAAAGTACGCACACCGTTGTAATCGGGCGAGTTTCTACTTTCAGATGCAACAGAAATTTTGCGGATTGGTCAATCCGCTCGCGAGATATGGCAGTTTGGACGTAAGCAACGCTTGAAAAACTCAAAATTTTCGCAGTTCTGTTGCTCGAAACGAATAACTAGAACGGGCTAGGGGAAAAGTACGCATACCGTTGTAATCGGGCGAGTTTCTACTTTCAGATGCAACAGAAATTTTGCGGATTGGTCAATCCGTTCGCGGGATATGGCAGTTTGGATGTAAGAAACGGTTGAGAAACTCAAAATTGTCACAGTTCTGATGCTCGAAACGAATAACTAGGGCGGCCTAGGGGAAAAGTACGCATACCGTTGTAATCGGGCGAGTTTCTACTTTCAGGTGCAACAGAAATATTGCGGATTGGTCAATCCGTTCGCGAGATATGGCAGTTTGGATGTAAGAAACGCTCGAGAAACTCAAAATTTTCGCAGTTCTGATGCTCGAAACGAATAACTAGAACGGCCTAGGGGAAAAGTACGCATAGTGTTGTAATCGGGCGAGTTTCTACTTTCAGATGCAACAGAAATTTTGCGGATTGGTCAATCCGTTCGCGAGTTATGGCAGTTTGGAGGTAAGAAACGCTTGAGAAACTCAAAATTTTCGCAATTCTGATGCTCGAAACGAATAACTAGAACGGCTTAGGGGAAAAGTACGCATAGTGTTATAATCGGGCGAGTTTCTACTTCCAGATGCAACAGAAATTTTGCGGATTGGTCAATCCGTTTGCGAGATATGGCAGTTTGGAAGTAAGAAACGCTTGAGAAACTCAAAATTTTCGCAGTTCTGATGCTCGAAACGAATAATTAGAACGGCCTAGGGGAAAAGTTCGCATAGTGTTGTAGTCGGGGGAGTTTCTACTTTCAGATGCAACAGAAATTTTGCGGATTGGTCAATCCGTTCGCGAGATATGGCAGTTTGGAGGTAAGAAACGCTCGAGAAACTCAAAATTTTCGCAGTTCTGATGCTCGACAAGCATAACTAGAACGGCCTAGGGGAAAACACGCACACCGTTGTAATCGGGCGAGTTTCTACTTTCAGATGCAACAGAAATTTTGCGGATTGGTCAATCCGCTCGCGAGATATGGCAGTTTGGACGTAAGCAACGCTTGAAAAACTCAAAATTTTCGCAGTTCTGTTGCTCGAAACGAATAACTAGAACGGGCTAGGGGAAAAGTACGCATACCGTTGTAATCGGGCGGGTTTCTACTTTCAGATGCAACAGAAATTTTGCGGATTGGTCAATCCGTTCGCGAGATATGGCAGTTTGGAGGTAAGAAACGCTCGAGAAACTCAAAATTTTCGCAGTTCTGATGCTCGACAAGCATAACTAGAACGGCCTAGGGGAAAAGTACGCATAGTGTTGTAATCGGGCGAGTTTCTACTTTCAGATGCAACAGAAATTTTGCGGATTGGTCAATCCGTTCGCGAGATATGGCAGTTTGGATGTAAGAAACGCTTGAGAAAATCAAAATTTTCGCAGTTCTGATGCTCGAAACGAATAACTAGAACGGCCTAGGGGAAAAGTACGCATAGTTTTGTAATCGGGCGAGTTTCTACTTTCAGATGCAACAGAAATTTTGCGGATTGGTCAATCCGTTCGCGAGATATGGCAGTTTGGATGTAAGAAACGCTTGAGAAAATCAAAATTTTCGCAGTTCTGATGCTCGAAACGAATAACTAGAACGGCCTAGGGGAAAAGTACGCATAGTGTTGTAATCGGGCGAGTTTCTACTTTCAGATGCAACAGAAATTTTGCGGATTGGTCAATCCTTTCGCGAGATATGGCTGTTTGGATGTAAGAAACGCTTGAGAAAATCAAAATTTTCGCAGTTCTGATGCTCGAAACGAATAACTAGAACGGCCTAGGGGAAAAGTACGCATAGTGTTGTAATCGGGCGAGTTTCTACTTTCAGATGCAACAGAAATTTTGCGGATTGGTCAATCCGTTCGCGAGTTATGGCAGTTTGGAGGTAAGAAACGCTTGAGAAACTCAAAATTTTCGCAATTCTGATGCTCGAAACGAATAACTAGAACGGCTTAGGGGAAAAGTACGCATAGTGTTGTAATCGGGCGAGTTTCTACTTTCAGATGCAACAAAAATTTTGCGGATTGGTCAATCCGTTCGCGAGATATGGCAGTTTGGAGATAAGAACCGCTCGAGAAAATCAAAATTTTCGCAGTTCTGATGCTCGACAAGCATAACTAGAACGGCCTAGGGGAAAAGTACGCACACCGTTGCAATCGGGCGAGTTTCTACTTTCTGATGCAACAGAAATTTTGCGGATTGGTCAATCCGTTCGCGAGATATGGCAGTTTGAAGGTAAGCAACGCTTGAAAAACTCAAAATTTTCGCAGTTCTGATGCTCGAAACGAACAACTAGAACGGCCTAGGGGAAAAGTACGCATAGTATTGTAATCGGGCGAGTTTCTACTTTCAGATGCAACAGAAATTTTGCGGATTGGTCAATCCGTTCGCGAGTTATGGCAGTTTGGAGGTAAGAAACGCTTGAGAAACTCAAAATTTTCGCAATTCTGATGCTCGAAACGAATAACTAGAACGGCTTAGGGGAAAAGTACGCATAGTGTTATAATCGGGCGAGTTTCTACTTCCAGATGCAACAGAAATTTTGCGGATTGGTCAATCCGTTTGCGAGATATGGCAGTTTGCAAGTAAGAAACGTTTGAAAAACTGAAAATTTTCGCAGTTCTGATGCTCGAAACGAATAACTAGAACGGCCTAGGGGAAAAGTACGCATAGTGTTGTAGTCGGGGGAGTTTCTACTTTCAGATGCAACAGAAATTTTGCGGATTGGTCAATCCGTTCGCGAGATATGGCAGTTTGGAGGTAAGAAACGCTCGAGAAACTCAAAATTTTCGCAGTTCTGATGCTCGACAAGCATAACTAGAACGGCCTAGGGGAAAAGTACGCACACCGTTGTAATCGGGCGAGTTTCTACTTTCAGATGCAACAGAAATTTTGCGGATTGGTCAATCCGCTCGCGAGATATGGCAGTTTGGACGTAAGCAACGCTTGAAAAACTCAAAATTTTCGCAGTTCTGTTGCTCGAAACGAATAACTAGAACGGGCTAGGGGAAAAGTACGCATACCGTTGTAATCGGGCGAGTTTCTACTTTCAGATGCAACAGAAATTTTGCGGATTGGTCAATCCGTTCGCGGGATATGGCAGTTTGGATGTAAGAAACGGTTGAGAAACTCAAAATTGTCACAGTTCTGATGCTCGAAACGAATAACTAGGGCGGCCTAGGGGAAAAGTACGCATACCGTTGTAATCGGGCGAGTTTCTACTTTCAGGTGCAACAGAAATATTGCGGATTGGTCAATCCGTTCGCGAGATATGGCAGTTTGGATGTAAGAAACGCTCGAGAAACTCAAAATTTTCGCAGTTCTGATGCTCGAAACGAATAACTAGAACGGCCTAGGGGAAAAGTACGCATAGTGTTGTAATCGGGCGAGTTTCTACTTTCAGATGCAACAGAAATTTTGCGGATTGGTCAATCCGTTCGCGAGTTATGGCAGTTTGGAGGTAAGAAACGCTTGAGAAACTCAAAATTTTCGCAATTCTGATGCTCGAAACGAATAACTAGAACGGCTTAGGGGAAAAGTACGCATAGTGTTATAATCGGGCGAGTTTCTACTTCCAGATGCAACAGAAATTTTGCGGATTGGTCAATCCGTTTGCGAGATATGGCAGTTTGGAAGTAAGAAACGCTTGAGAAACTCAAAATTTTCGCAGTTCTGATGCTCGAAACGAATAATTAGAACGGCCTAGGGGAAAAGTTCGCATAGTGTTGTAGTCGGGGGAGTTTCTACTTTCAGATGCAACAGAAATTTTGCGGATTGGTCAATCCGTTCGCGAGATATGGCAGTTTGGAGGTAAGAAACGCTCGAGAAACTCAAAATTTTCGCAGTTCTGATGCTCGACAAGCATAACTAGAACGGCCTAGGGGAAAACACGCACACCGTTGTAATCGGGCGAGTTTCTACTTTCAGATGCAACAGAAATTTTGCGGATTGGTCAATCCGCTCGCGAGATATGGCAGTTTGGACGTAAGCAACGCTTGAAAAACTCAAAATTTTCGCAGTTCTGTTGCTCGAAACGAATAACTAGAACGGGCTAGGGGAAAAGTACGCATACCGTTGTAATCGGGCGGGTTTCTACTTTCAGATGCAACAGAAATTTTGCGGATTGGTCAATCCGTTCGCGAGATATGGCAGTTTGGAGGTAAGAAACGCTCGAGAAACTCAAAATTTTCGCAGTTCTGATGCTCGACAAGCATAACTAGAACGGCCTAGGGGAAAAGTACGCATAGTGTTGTAATCGGGCGAGTTTCTACTTTCAGATGCAACAGAAATTTTGCGGATTGGTCAATCCGTTCGCGAGATATGGCAGTTTGGAAGTAAGAACCGTTCGAGAAACTCAAAATTTTCGCAGTTCTGTTGCTCGAAACGAATAAATAGAACGGCCTAGGGGAAAAGTACGCATACCGTTGTAATCGGGCGAGTTTCTACTTTCAGATGCAACAGAAATTTTGCGGATTGGACAATCCGTTCGCGAGATGTGGCAGTTTGTACGTGAGAAACGCTTGAGAAACTCAAAATTTTCGCTGTTCTGATGCTCGAAACGAATAACTAGAACGGCCTAGGGGAAAAGTACGCACACCGTTGTAATCGGGCGAGTTTCTACTTTCAGATGCAACAGAAATTTTGCGGATTGGTCTATCCGTTCGCGAGATATGGCAGTCTGGAGGTAAGAAACGCTTGAGAAACTCTAAAATTTTCGCAGTTCTGATGCTCGAAACGAATAACTAGAACGGCCTAGGGGAAAAGTACGCACTGTGTTGTAATCGGGCGAGTTTCTACTTTCAGATGCAACAGAAATTCTGCGGATTGGTCAATCCGTTCGCGAGATATGGCAGTTTGGATGTAAGCAACGCTTGAAAAACTCAAAATTTTCGCAGTTCTGTTGCCCGAAACGAATAACTAGAACGGGCAAGGGGAAAAGTACGCACACCGTTGTAATCGGGCGAGTTTCTACTTTCAGATGCAACAGAAATTTTGCGGATTGGTCAATCCGTTCGCGAGATATGGCAGTTTGGAAGTAAGAACCGCTCGAGAAACTCAAAATTTTCGCAGTTCTGTTGCTCGAAACGAATAACTAGAACGGGCTAGGGGAAAAGTACGCATACCGTTGTAATCGGGCGAGTTTCTACTTTCAGATGGAACAGAAATTTTGCGGATTGGTCAATCCGTTCGCGAGATATGGCAGTTTGGAGGTAAGAAACGCTCGAGAAACTCAAAATTTTCGCAGTTCTGATGCTCGACAAGCATAACTAGAACGGCCTAGGGGAAAAGTACGCATACCGTTGTAATCGGGCGAGTTTCTACTTTCAGATGCAACAGAAATTTTGCGGATTGGTCAATCCGTTCGCGAGATATGGCAGTTTGGAAGTAAGAAACGCTTGAGAAACTCAAAATTTTTGCAGTTCTGATGCTCGAAACGAATAACTAGGGCGGCCTAGGGGAAAAGTACGCATACCGTTGTAAACGGGCGAGTTTCTACTTTCAGATGCAACAGAAATATTGCGGATTGGTCAATCCGTTCGCGAGATATGGCAGTTTGGAGGTAAGAAACGCTCGAGAAACTCAAAATTTTCGCAGTTCTGATGCTCGACAAGCATAACTAGAACGGCCTAGGGGAAAAGTACGCATAGTGTTGTAATCGGGCGAGTTTCTACTTTCAGATGCAACAGAAATTTTGCGGATTGGTCAATCCGTTCGCGAGATATGGCAGTTTGGAGGTAAGCAACGCTTGAAAAACTCAAAATTTTCGCAGTTCTGTTGCCCGAAACGAATAACTAGAACGGGCAAGGGGAAAAGTACGCATACCGCTGTAATCGGGCGAGTTTCTACTTTCAGATGCAACAGAAATTTTGCGGATTGGTCAATCCGTTCGCGAGATATGGCAGTTTGGAAGTAAGAAACGCTTGAGAAACTCAAAATTTTCGCAGTTCTGATGCTCGAAACGAATAACTAGAACGGCCTAGGGGAAAAGTACGCATACCGTTGTAATCGGGCGAGTTTCTACTTTCAGATGCAACAGAAATTTTGCGGATTGGTCAATCCGTTCGCGAGATGTGGCAGTTTGGAGGTAAGAAACGCTTGAGAAACTCAAAATTTTCGCAGTTCTGATGCTCGAAACGAATAACTAGGGCGGCCTAGGGGAAAAGTACGCATACCGTTGTAATCGGGCGAATTTCTACTTTCAGATGCATCAGAAATTTTGCGGATTGGACAATCCGTTCGCGAGATGTGGCAGTTTGTACGTGAGAAACGCTTGAGAAACTCAAAATTTTCGCAGTTCTGATGCTCGAAACGAATAACTAGAACGGCCTAGGGGAAAAGTACGCATACCGTTGTAATCGGGCGAGATTCTACTTTCAGATGCAACAGAAATTTTGCGGATTGGTCAAACCGTTCGCGAGATATGGCAGTTTGGAGGTAAGAAACGCTCGAGAAACTCAAAATTTTCGCAGTTCTGATGCTCGACAAGCATAACTAGAACGGCCTAGGGGAAAAGTACGCATACCGTTGTAATCGGGCGAGTTTCTACTTTCAGATGCAACAGAAATTTTGCGGATTGGTCAATCCGTTCGCGAGATGTGGCAGTTTGGAGGTAAGAAACGCTTGAGAAACTCAAAATTTTCGCAGTTCTGATGCTCGAAACGAATAACTAGAACGGCCTAGGGGAAAAGTGCGCATAGTGTTGTAATCGGGCGAGTTTCTACTTTCAGATGCAACAGAAATTTTGCGGATTGGTCAATCCTTTCGCGAGATATGGCAGTTTGGATGTAAGAAACGCTTGAGAAAATCAAAATTTTCGCAGTTCTGATGCTCGAAACGAATAACTAGAACGGCCTAGGGGAAAAGTACGCATAGTGTTGTAATCGGGCGAGTTTCTACTTTCAGATGCAACAGAAATTTTGCGGATTGGTCAATCCGTTCGCGAGTTATGGCAGTTTGGAGGTAAGAAACGCTTGAGAAACTCAAAATTTTCGCAATTCTGATGCTCGAAACGAATAACTAGAACGGCTTAGGGGAAAAGTACGCATAGTGTTGTAATCGGGCGAGTTTCTACTTTCAGATGCAACAAAAATTTTGCGGATTGGTCAATCCGTTCGCGAGATATGGCAGTTTGGAGATAAGAACCGCTCGAGAAAATCAAAATTTTCGCAGTTCTGATGCTCGACAAGCATAACTAGAACGGCCTAGGGGAAAAGTACGCACACCGTTGCAATCGGGCGAGTTTCTACTTTCTGATGCAACAGAAATTTTGCGGATTGGTCAATCCGTTCGCGAGATATGGCAGTTTGAAGGTAAGCAACGCTTGAAAAACTCAAAATTTTCGCAGTTCTGATGCTCGAAACGAACAACTAGAACGGCCTAGGGGAAAAGTACGCATAGTATTGTAATCGGGCGAGTTTCTACTTTCAGATGCAACAGAAATTTTGCGGATTGGTCAATCCGTTCGCGAGTTATGGCAGTTTGGAGGTAAGAAACGCTTGAGAAACTCAAAATTTTCGCAATTCTGATGCTCGAAACGAATAACTAGAACGGCTTAGGGGAAAAGTACGCATAGTGTTATAATCGGGCGAGTTTCTACTTCCAGATGCAACAGAAATTTTGCGGATTGGTCAATCCGTTTGCGAGATATGGCAGTTTGCAAGTAAGAAACGTTTGAAAAACTGAAAATTTTCGCAGTTCTGATGCTCGAAACGAATATCTAGAACGGCCTAGGGGAAAAGTACGCATAGTGTTGTAGTCGGGGGAGTTTCTACTTTCAGATGCAACAGAAATTTTGCGGATTGGTCAATCCGTTCGCGAGATATGGCAGTTTGGAGGTAAGAAACGCTCGAGAAACTCAAAATTTTCGCAGTTCTGATGCTCGACAAGCATAACTAGAACGGCCTAGGGGAAAAGTACGCACACCGTTGTAATCGGGCGAGTTTCTACTTTCAGATGCAACAGAAATTTTGCGGATTGGTCAATCCGCTCGCGAGATATGGCAGTTTGGACGTAAGCAACGCTTGAAAAACTCAAAATTTTCGCAGTTCTGTTGCTCGAAACGAATAACTAGAACGGGCTAGGGGAAAAGTACGCATACCGTTGTAATCGGGCGAGTTTCTACTTTCAGATGCAACAGAAATTTTGCGGATTGGTCAATCCGTTCGCGGGATATGGCAGTTTGGATGTAAGAAACGGTTGAGAAACTCAAAATTGTCACAGTTCTGATGCTCGAAACGAATAACTAGGGCGGCCTAGGGGAAAAGTACGCATACCGTTGTAATCGGGCGAGTTTCTACTTTCAGGTGCAACAGAAATATTGCGGATTGGTCAATCCGTTCGCGAGATATGGCAGTTTGGATGTAAGAAACGCTCGAGAAACTCAAAATTTTCGCAGTTCTGATGCTCGAAACGAATAACTAGAACGGCCTAGGGGAAAAGTACGCATAGTGTTGTAATCGGGCGAGTTTCTACTTTCAGATGCAACAGAAATTTTGCGGATTGGTCAATCCGTTCGCGAGTTATGGCAGTTTGGAGGTAAGAAACGCTTGAGAAACTCAAAATTTTCGCAATTCTGATGCTCGAAACGAATAACTAGAACGGCTTAGGGGAAAAGTACGCATAGTGTTATAATCGGGCGAGTTTCTACTTCCAGATGCAACAGAAATTTTGCGGATTGGTCAATCCGTTTGCGAGATATGGCAGTTTGGAAGTAAGAAACGCTTGAGAAACTCAAAATTTTCGCAGTTCTGATGCTCGAAACGAATAATTAGAACGGCCTAGGGGAAAAGTTCGCATAGTGTTGTAGTCGGGGGAGTTTCTACTTTCAGATGCAACAGAAATTTTGCGGATTGGTCAATCCGTTCGCGAGATATGGCAGTTTGGAGGTAAGAAACGCTCGAGAAACTCAAAATTTTCGCAGTTCTGATGCTCGACAAGCATAACTAGAACGGCCTAGGGGAAAACACGCACACCGTTGTAATCGGGCGAGTTTCTACTTTCAGATGCAACAGAAATTTTGCGGATTGGTCAATCCGCTCGCGAGATATGGCAGTTTGGACGTAAGCAACGCTTGAAAAACTCAAAATTTTCGCAGTTCTGTTGCTCGAAACGAATAACTAGAACGGGCTAGGGGAAAAGTACGCATACCGTTGTAATCGGGCGGGTTTCTACTTTCAGATGCAACAGAAATTTTGCGGATTGGTCAATCCGTTCGCGAGATATGGCAGTTTGGAGGTAAGAAACGCTCGAGAAACTCAAAATTTTCGCAGTTCTGATGCTCGACAAGCATAACTAGAACGGCCTAGGGGAAAAGTACGCATAGTGTTGTAATCGGGCGAGTTTCTACTTTCAGATGCAACAGAAATTTTGCGGATTGGTCAATCCGTTCGCGAGATATGGCAGTTTGGAAGTAAGAACCGTTCGAGAAACTCAAAATTTTCGCAGTTCTGTTGCTCGAAACGAATAAATAGAACGGCCTAGGGGAAAAGTACGCATACCGTTGTAATCGGGCGAGTTTCTACTTTCAGATGCAACAGAAATTTTGCGGATTGGACAATCCGTTCGCGAGATGTGGCAGTTTGTACGTGAGAAACGCTTGAGAAACTCAAAATTTTTGCAGTTCTGATGCTCGAAACGAATAACTAGGGCGGCCTAGGGGAAAAGTACGCATACCGTTGTAAACGGGCGAGTTTCTACTTTCAGATGCAACAGAAATATTGCGGATTGGTCAATCCGTTCGCGAGATATGGCAGTTTGGAGGTAAGAAACGCTCGAGAAACTCAAAATTTTCGCAGTTCTGATGCTCGACAAGCATAACTAGAACGGCCTAGGGGAAAAGTACGCATAGTGTTGTAATCGGGCGAGTTTCTACTTTCAGATGCAACAGAAATTTTGCGGATTGGTCAATCCGTTCGCGAGATATGGCAGTTTGGAGGTAAGCAACGCTTGAAAAACTCAAAATTTTCGCAGTTCTGTTGCCCGAAACGAATAACTAGAACGGGCAAGGGGAAAAGTACGCATACCGCTGTAATCGGGCGAGTTTCTACTTTCAGATGCAACAGAAATTTTGCGGATTGGTCAATCCGTTCGCGAGATATGGCAGTTTGGAAGTAAGAAACGCTTGAGAAACTCAAAATTTTCGCAGTTCTGATGCTCGAAACGAATAACTAGAACGGCCTAGGGGAAAAGTACGCATACCGTTGTAATCGGGCGAGTTTCTACTTTCAGATGCAACAGAAATTTTGCGGATTGGTCAATCCGTTCGCGAGATGTGGCAGTTTGGAGGTAAGAAACGCTTGAGAAACTCAAAATTTTCGCAGTTCTGATGCTCGAAACGAATAACTAGGGCGGCCTAGGGGAAAAGTACGCATACCGTTGTAATCGGGCGAATTTCTACTTTCAGATGCATCAGAAATTTTGCGGATTGGACAATCCGTTCGCGAGATGTGGCAGTTTGTACGTGAGAAACGCTTGAGAAACTCAAAATTTTCGCAGTTCTGATGCTCGAAACGAATAACTAGAACGGCCTAGGGGAAAAGTACGCATACCGTTGTAATCGGGCGAGATTCTACTTTCAGATGCAACAGAAATTTTGCGGATTGGTCAAACCGTTCGCGAGATATGGCAGTTTGGAGGTAAGAAACGCTCGAGAAACTCAAAATTTTCGCAGTTCTGATGCTCGACAAGCATAACTAGAACGGCCTAGGGGAAAAGTACGCATACCGTTGTAATCGGGCGAGTTTCTACTTTCAGATGCAACAGAAATTTTGCGGATTGGTCAATCCGTTCGCGAGATGTGGCAGTTTGGAGGTAAGAAACGCTTGAGAAACTCAAAATTTTCGCAGTTCTGATGCTCGAAACGAATAACTAGAACGGCCTAGGGGAAAAGTGCGCATAGTGTTGTAATCGGGCGAGTTTCTACTTTCAGATGCAACAGAAATATTGCGGATTGGTCAATCCGTTCGCGAGATATGGCAGTTTGGAGGTAAGAAACGCTCGAGAAACTCAAAATTTTCGCAGTTCTGATGCTCGACAAGCATAACTAGAACGGCCTAGGGGAAAAGTACGCACACCGTTGTAATCGGGCGAGTTTCTACTTTCAGATGCAACAGAAATTTTGCGGATTGGTCAATCCGCTCGCGAGATATGGCAGTTTGGACGTAAGCAACGCTTGAGAAACTCAAAATTTTCGCAGTTCTGATGCTCGAAACGAATAACTAGAACGGCCTAGGGGAAAAGTACGCATACCGTTGTAATCGGGCGAGTTTCTACTTTCAGATGCAACAGAAATTTTGCGGATTGGACAATCCGTTCGCGAGATGTGGCAGTTTGTACGTGAGAAACGCTTGAGAAACTCAAAATTTTCGCAGTTCTGATGCTCGAAACGAATAACTAGAACGGCCTAGGGGAAAAGTGCGCATAGTGTTGTAATCGGGCGAGTTTCTACTTTCAGATGCAACAGAAATATTGCGGATTGGTCAATCCGTTCGCGAGATATGGCAGTTTGGAGGTAAGAAACGCTCGAGAAACTCAAAATTTTCGCAGTTCTGATGCTCGACAAGCATAACTAGAACGGCCTAGGGGAAAAGTACGCACACCGTTGTAATCGGGCGAGTTTCTACTTTCAGATGCAACAGAAATTTTGCGGATTGGTCAATCCGCTCGCGAGATATGGCAGTTTGGACGTAAGCAACGCTTGAAAAACTCAAAATTTTCGCAGTTCTGTTGCTCGAAACGAATAACTAGAACGGGCTAGGGGAAAAGTACGCATACCGTTGTAATCGGGCGAGTTTCTACTTTCAGATGCAACAGAAATTTTGCGGATTGGTCAAACCGTTCGCGAGATATGGCAGTTTGGAGGTAAGAAACGCTCGAGAAACTCAAAATTTTCGCAGTTCTGATGCTCGACAAGCATAACTAGAACGGCCTAGGGGAAAAGTACGCATACCGTTGTAATCGGGCGAGTTTCTACTTTCAGATGCAACAGAAATTTTGCGGATTGGTCAATCCGTTCGCGAGATATGGCAGTTTGGAAGTAAGAAACGCTTGAGAAACTCAAAATTTTTGCAGTTCTGATGCTCGAAACGAATAACTAGGGCGGCCTAGGGGAAAAGTACGCATACCGTTGTAATCGGGCGAATTTCTACTTTCAGATGCATCAGAAATTTTGCGGATTGGACAATCCGTTCGCGAGATGTGGCAGTTTGTACGTGAGAAACGCTTGAGAAACTCAAAATTTTCGCAGTTCTGATGCTCGAAACGAATAACTAGAACGGCCTAGGGGAAAAGTGCGCATAGTGTTGTAATCGGGCGAGTTTCTACTTTCAGATGCAACAGAAATATTGCGGATTGGTCAATCCGTTCGCGAGATATGGCAGTTTGGAGGTAAGAAACGCTCGAGAAACTCAAAATTTTCGCAGTTCTGATGCTCGAAACGAATAAATAGAACGGCCTAGGGGAAAAGTACGCACACCGTTGTAATCGGGCGAGTTTCTACTTTCAGATGCAACAGAAATTTTGCGGATTGGTCTATCCGTTCGCGAGATATGGCAGTCTGGAGGTAAGAAACGCTTGAGAAACTCTAAAATTTTCGCAGTTCTGATGCTCGAAACGAATAACTAGAACGGCCTAGGGGAAAAGTACGCACTGTGTTGTAATCGGGCGAGTTTCTACTTTCAGATGCGACAGAAATTCTGCGGATTGGTCAATCCGTTCGCGAGATATGGCAGTTTGGAGGTAAGCAACGCTTGAAAAACTCAAAATTTTCGCAGTTCTGTTGCCCGAAACGAATAACTAGAACGGGCAAGGGGAAAAGTACGCACACCGTTGTAATCGGGCGAGTTTCTACTTTCAGATGCAACAGAAATTTTGCGGATTGGTCAATCCGTTCGCGAGATATGGCAGTTTGGAAGTAAGAACCGCTCGAGAAACTCAAAATTTTTGCAGTTCTGATGCTCGAAACGAATAACTAGGGCGGCATAGGGGAAAAGTACGCATACCGTTGTAATCGGGCGAGTTTCTACTTTCAGATGCAATAGAAATATTGCGGATTGGTCAATCCGTTCGCGAGATATGGCAGTTTGGAGGTAAGAAACGCTCGAGAAACTCAAAATTTTCGCAGTTCTGATGCTCGAAACGAATAACTAGAACGGCCTAGGGGAAAAGTACGCAGACCGTTGTAATCGGGCGAGTTTCTACTTTCAGATGCAACAGAAATTTTGCGGATTGGTCAATCCGTTCGCGAGATATGGCAGTTTGGAAGTAAGAAACGCTTGAGAAACTCAAAATTTTCGCAGTTCTGATGCTCGAAACGAATAACTAGAACGGCCTAGGGGAAAAGTACGCATAGTGTTGTAATCGGGCGAGTTTCTACTTTCAGATGCAACAAAAATTTTGCGGATTGGTCAATCCGTTCGCGAGATATGGCAGTTTGGAGGTAAGAACCGCTCGAGAAAATCAAAATTTTCGCAGTTCTGATGCTCGACAAGCATAACTAGAACGGCCTAGGGGAAAAGTACGCACACCGTTGTAATCGGGCGAGTTTCTACTTTCAGATGCAACAGAAATTTTGCGGATTGGTCAATCCGCTCGCGAGATATGGCAGTTTGGACGTAAGCAACGCTTGAAAAACTCAAAATTTTCGCAGTTCTGTTGCTCGAAACGAATAACTAGAACGGGCTAGGGGAAAAGTACGCATACCGTTGTAATCGGGCGAGTTTCTACTTTCAGATGCAACAGAAATTTTGCGGATTGGTCAATCCGTTCGCGAGATATGGCAGTTTGGAGGTAAGAAACGCTCGAGAAACTCAAAATTTTCGCAGTTCTGATGCTCGACAAGCATAACTAGAACGGCCTAGGGGAAAAGTACGCATAGTGTTGTAATCGGGCGAGTTTCTACTTTCAGATGCAACAGAAATTTTGCGGATTGGTCAATCCGTTCGCGAGATATGGCAGTTTGGAAGTAAGAACCGCTCGAGAAACTCAAAATTTTCGCAGTTCTGATGCTCGACAAGCATAACTAGAACGGCCTAGGGGAAAAGTACGCATACCGTTGTAATCGGGCGAGTTTCTACTTTCAGATGCAACAGAAATTTTGCGGATTGGTCAATCCGTTCGCGAGATATGGCAGTTTGGAAGTAAGAAACGCTTGAGAAACTCAAAATTTTTGCAGTTCTGATGCTCGAAACAAATAACTAGGGCGGCCTAGGGGAAAAGTACGCATACCGTTGTAATCGGGCGAGTTTCTACTTTCAGATGCATCAGAAATTTTGCGGATTGGACAATCCGTTCGCGAGATGTGGCAGTTTGTACGTGAGAAACGCTTGAGAAACTCAAAATTTTCGCAGTTCTGATGCTCGAAACGAATAACTAGAACGGCCTAGGGGAAAAGTACGCATACCGTTGAAATCGGGCGAGTTTCTACTTTCAGATGCAACAGAAATTTTGCGGATTGGTCAATCCGTTCGCGAGATGTGGCAGTTTGGATGTAAGAAACGCTTGAGAAACTCAAAATTTTCGCAGTTCTGATGCTCGAAACAAATAACTAGAACGGCCTAGGGGAAAAGTGCGCATAGTGTTGTGATCGGGCGAGTTTCTACTCTCAGATGCAACAGAAATATTGCGGATTGGTCAATCCGTTCGCGAGATATGGCAGTTTGGAGGTAAGAAACGCTCGAGAAACTCAAAATTTTCGCAGTTCTGATGCTCGAAACGAATAACTAGAACGGCCTAGGGGAAAAGTACGCATACCGTTGTAATCGGGCGAGTTTCTACTTTCAGATGCAACAGAAATTTTGCGGATTGGTCAATCCGTTCGCGAGATATGGCAGTTTGGAGGTAAGAAACGCTCGAGAAACTCAAAATTTTCGCAGTTCTGATGCTCGACAAGCATAACTAGAACGGCCTAGGGAAAAGTACGCACACCGTTGTAATCGGGCGAGTTTCTACTTTCAGATGCAACAGAAATTTTGCGGATTGGTCAATCCGTTCGCGAGATATGGCAGTTTGGAGGTAAGAAACGCTCGAGAAACTCAAAATTTTCGCAGTTCTGATGCTCGACAAGCATAACTAGAACGGCCTAGGGGAAAAGTACGCATACCGTTGTAATCGGGCGAGTTTCTACTTTCAGATGCAACAGAAATTTTGCGGATTGGTCAATCCGTTCGCGAGATGTGGCAGTTTGGAGGTAAGAAACGCTTGAGAAACTCAAAATTTTCGCAGTTCTGATGCTCGAAACGAATAACTAGAACGGCCTAGGGGAAAAGTGCGCATAGTGTTGTAATCGGGCGAGTTTCTACTTTCAGATGCAACAGAAATATTGCGGATTGGTCAATCCGTTCGCGAGATATGGCAGTTTGGAGGTAAGAAACGCTTGAGAAACTCAAAATTTTCGCAGTTCTGATGCTCGAAACGAATAACTAGAACGGCCTAGGGGAAAAGTACGCATAGTGTTGTAGTCGGGGGAGTTTCTACTTTCAGATGCAACAGAAATTTTGCGGATTGGTCAATCCGTTCGCGAGATATGGCAGTTTGGAGGTAAGAAACGCTCGAGAAACTCAAAATTTTCGCAGTTCTGATGCTCGACAAGCATAACTAGAACGGCCTAGGGGAAAAGTACGCACACCGTTGCAATCGGGCGAGTTTCTACTTTCTGATGCAACAGAAATTTTGCGGATTGGTCAATCCGTTCGCGAGATATGGCAGTTTGGAGGTAAGCAACGCTTGAAAAACTCAAAATTTTCGCAGTTCTGATGCTCGAAACGAATAACTAGAACGGCCTAGGGGAAAAGTACGCATAGTATTGTAATCGGGCGAGTTTCTACTTTCAGATGCAACAGAAATTTTGCGGATTGGTCAATTCGTTCGCGAGATATGGCAGTTTGGATGTAAGAAACGCTTGAGAAACTCAAAATTTTCGCAGTTCTGATGCTCGAAACGAATAACTAGAACGGCCTAGGGGAAAAGTACGCATAGTGTTGTAATCGGGCGAGTTTCTACTTTCAGATGCAACAGAAATTTTGCGGATTGGTCAATCCGTTCGCGAGATATGGCAGTTTGGAGGTAAGAACCGCTCGAGAAACTCAAAATTTTCGCAGTTCTGATGCTCGAAACGAATAACTAGAACGGGATATGGGAAAAGTACGCACACCGTTGTAATCGGGCGAGTTTCTTCTTTCAGATGCAACAGAAATTTTGCGGATTGGTCAATCCGTTCGCGAGTTATGGCAGTTGGGAGGTAAGAAACGCAGGAGAAACTCAAAATTTTCGCAATTCTGATGCTCGAAACGAATAACTAGAACGGCTTAGGGGAAAAGTACGCATAGTGTTATAATCGGGCGAGTTTCTACTTCCAGATGCAACAGAAATATTGCGGATTGGTCAATCCGTTCGCGAGATATGGCAGTTTGGGGGTAAGAACCGCTCGAGAAACTCAAAATTTTCGCAGTTCTGATGCTCGACAAGCATAACTAGAACGGCCTAGGGGTTAAAGTACGCACACCGTTGAAATCGGGCGAGTTTCTACTTTCAGATGCAACAGAAATTTTGCGGATTGGTCAATCCGTTCGCGAGATATGGCAGTTTGGAAGTAAGAACCGCTCGAGAAACTCAAAATTTTCGCAGTTCTGTTGCTCGAAACGAATAACTAGAACGGGCTAGGGGAAAAGTACGCACACCGTTGTAATCGGGCGAGTTTCTACTTTCAGATGCAACAGAAATTTTGCGGATTGGTCAATCCGTTCGCGAGATATGGCAGTTTGGAGGTAAGAAACGCTTGAGAAACTCAAAATTTTCGCAGTTCTGATGCTCGAAACGAATAACTAGAACGGCCTAGGGGAAAAGTACGCATAGTGTTGTAGTCGGGGGAGTTTCTACTTTCAGATGCAACAGAAATTTTGCGGATTGGTCAATCCGTTCGCGAGATATGGCAGTTTGGAGGTAAGAAACGCTCGAGAAACTCAAAATTTTCGCAGTTCTGATGCTCGACAAGCATAACTAGAACGGCCTAGGGGAAAAGTACGCATACCGTTATAATCGGGCGAGTTTCTACTTTCAGATGGAACAGAAATTTTGCGGATTGGTCAATCCGTTCGCGAGATATGGCAGTTTGGAGGTAAGAAACGCTCGAGAAACTCAAAATTTTCGCAGTTCTGATGCTCGACAAGCATAACTAGAACGGCCTAGGGGAAAAGTACGCATACCGTTGTAATCGGGCGAGTTTCTACTTTCAGATGCAACAGAAATTTTGCGGATTGGTCAATCCGTTCGCGAGATATGGCAGTTTGGAAGTAAGAAACGCTTGAGAAACTCAAAATTTTCGCAGTTCTGATGCTCGAAACGAATAACTAGAACGGCCTATGGGAAAAGTACGCATACCGTTGCAATCGGGCCAGTTTCTACTTTCAGATGCAACAGAAATTTTGGGGATTGGTCAATCCGTTCGCGAGATGTGGCAGTTTGGAGGTAAGAAACGCTTGAGAAACTCAAAATTTTCGCAGTTCTGATGCTCGAAACGAATAACTAGAACGGCCTAGGGGAAAAGTGCGCATAGTGTTGTAATCGGGCGAGTTTCTACTTTCAGATGCAACAGAAATATTGCGGATTGGTCAATCCGTTCGCGAGATATGGCAGTTTGGAGGTAAGAAACGCTTGAGAAACTCAAAATTTTCGCAGTTCTGATGCTCGAAACGAATAACTAGAACGGCCTAGGGGAAAAGTACGCATAGTGTTGTAGTCGGGGGAGTTTCTACTTTCAGATGCAACAGAAATTTTGCGGATTGGTCAATCCGTTCGCGAGATATGGCAGTTTGGAGGTAAGAAACGCTCGAGAAACTCAAAATTTTCGCAGTTCTGATGCTCGACAAGCATAACTAGAACGGCCTAGGGGAAAAGTACGCACACCGTTGCAATCGGGCGAGTTTCTACTTTCTGATGCAACAGAAATTTTGCGGATTGGTCAATCCGTTCGCGAGATATGGCAGTTTGGAGGTAAGCAACGCTTGAAAAACTCAAAATTTTCGCAGTTCTGATGCTCGAAACGAATAACTAGAACGGCCTAGGGGAAAAGTACGCATAGTATTGTAATCGGGCGAGTTTCTACTTTCAGATGCAACAGAAATTTTGCGGATTGGTCAATTCGTTCGCGAGATATGGCAGTTTGGAAGTAAGAAACGCTTGAGAAACTCAAAATTTTCGCAGTTCTGATGCTCGAAACGAATAACTAGAACGGCCTAGGGGAAAAGTACGCATAGTGTTGTAATCGGGCGAGTTTCTACTTTCAGATGCAACAGAAATTTTGCGGATTGGTCAATCCGTTCGCGAGATATGGCAGTTTGGAGGTAAGAACCGCTCGAGAAACTCAAAATTTTCGCAGTTCTGATGCTCGACAAGCATAACTAGAACGGCCTAGGGGTTAAAGTACGCACACCGTTGCAATCGGGCGAGTTTCTACTTTCAGATGCAACAGAAATTTTGCGGATTGGTCAATCCGTTCGCGAGATATGGCAGTTTGGAAGTAAGAACCGCTCGAGAAACTCAAAATTTTCGCAGTTCTGTTGCTCGAAACGAATAACTAGAACGGGCTAGGGGAAAAGTACGAACACCGTTGTAATCGGGCGAGTTTCTACTTTCAGATGCAACAGAAATTTTGCGGATTGGTCAATCCGTTCGCGAGTTATGGCAGTTGGGAGGTAAGAAACGCAGGAGAAACTCAAAATTTTCGCAATTCTGATGCTCGAAACGAATAACTAGAACGGCTTAGGGGAAAAGTACGCATAGTGTTATAATCGGGCGAGTTTCTACTTCCAGATGCAACAGAAATTTTGCGGATTGGTCAATCCGTTTGCGAGATATGGCAGTTTGGAAGTAAGAAACGCTTGAGAAACTCAAAATTTTCGCAGTTCTGATGCTCGAAACGAATAACTAGAACGGCCTAGGGGAAGTGTACGCATAGTGTTGTAGTCGGGGGAGTTTCTACTTTCAGATGCAACAGAAATTTTGCGGATTGGTCAATCCGTTCGCGAGATATGGCAGTTTGGAGGTAAGAAACGCTCGAGAAACTCAAAATTTTCGCAGTTCTGATGCTCGACAAGCATAACTAGAACGGCCTAGGGGAAAAGTACGCACACCGTTGTAATCGGGCGAGTTTCTACTTTCAGATGCAACAGAAATTTTGCGGATTGGTCAATCCGCTCGCGAGATATGGCAGTTTGGAGGTAAGCAACGCTTGAAAAACTCAAAATTTTCGCAGTTCTGTTGCTCGAAACGAATAACTAGAACGGGCTAGGGGAAAAGTACGCATACCGTTGTAATCGGGCGAGTTTCTACTTTCAGATGCAACAGAAATTTTGCGGATTGGTCAATCCGTTCGCGAGATATGGCAGTTTGGAGGTAAGAAACGCTTGAGAAACTCAAAATTTTCCCAGTTCTGATGCTCGACAAGCATAACTAGAACGGCCTAGGGGAAAAGTACGCATACCGTTGTAATCGGGCGAGTTTCTACTTTCAGATGCAACAGAAATTTTGCGGATTGGTCAATCCGTTCGCGAGATATGGCAGTTTGGAGGTAAGAAACGCTTGAGAAACTCAAAATTTTCGCAGTTCTGATGCTCGAAACGAATAACTAGAACGGCCTATGGGAAAAGTACGCATACCGTTGTAATCGGGCGAGTTTCTACTTTCAGATGCAACAGAAATTTTGCGGATTGGTCAATCCGTTCGCGAGATATGGCAGTTTGGAGGTAAGAAACGGTCGAGAAACTCAAAATTTTCGCAGTTCTGATGCTCGAAACGAATAACTAGAACGGCCTAGGGGAAAAGTACGCATAGTGTTGTAGTCGGGGGAGTTTCTACTTTCAGATGCAACAGAAATTTTGCGGATTGGTCAATCCGTTCGCGAGATATGGCAGTTTGGAGGTAAGAAACGCTCGAGAAACTCAAAATTTTCGCAGTTCTGATGCTCGACAAGCATAACTAGAACGGCCTAGGGGAAAAGTACGCACACCGTTGCAATCGGGCGAGTTTCTACTTTCTGATGCAACAGAAATTTTGCGGATTGGTCAATCCGTTCGCGAGATATGGCAGTTTGGAGGTAAGCAACGCTTGAAAAACTCAAAATTTTCGCAGTTCTGATGCTCGAAACGAATAACTAGAACGGCCTAGGGGAAAAGTACGCATAGTATTGTAATCGGGCGAGTTTCTACTTTCAGATGCAACAGAAATTTTGCGGATTGGTCAATTCGTTCGCGAGATATGGCAGTTTGGATGTAAGAAACGCTTGAGAAACTCAAAATTTTCGCAGTTCTGATGCTCGAAACGAATAACTAGAACGGCCTAGGGGAAAAGTACGCATAGTGTTGTAATCGGGCGAGTTTCTACTTTCAGATGCAACAGAAATTTTGCGGATTGGTCAATCCGTTCGCGAGATATGGCAGTTTGGAGGTAAGAACCGCTCGAGAAACTCAAAATTTTCGCAGTTCTGATGCTCGAAACGAATAACTAGAACGGGATATGGGAAAAGTACGCACACCGTTGTAATCGGGCGAGTTTCTTCTTTCAGATGCAACAGAAATTTTGCGGATTGGTCAATCCGTTCGCGAGTTATGGCAGTTGGGAGGTAAGAAACGCAGGAGAAACTCAAAATTTTCGCAATTCTGATGCTCGAAACGAATAACTAGAACGGCTTAGGGGAAAAGTACGCATAGTGTTATAATCGGGCGAGTTTCTACTTCCAGATGCAACAGAAATATTGCGGATTGGTCAATCCGTTCGCGAGATATGGCAGTTTGGGGGTAAGAACCGCTCGAGAAACTCAAAATTTTCGCAGTTCTGATGCTCGACAAGCATAACTAGAACGGCCTAGGGGTTAAAGTACGCACACCGTTGAAATCGGGCGAGTTTCTACTTTCAGATGCAACAGAAATTTTGCGGATTGGTCAATCCGTTCGCGAGATATGGCAGTTTGGAAGTAAGAACCGCTCGAGAAACTCAAAATTTTCGCAGTTCTGTTGCTCGAAACGAATAACTAGAACGGGCTAGGGGAAAAGTACGCACACCGTTGTAATCGGGCGAGTTTCTACTTTCAGATGCAACAGAAATTTTGCGGATTGGTCAATCCGTTCGCGAGATATGGCAGTTTGGAGGTAAGAAACGCTTGAGAAACTCAAAATTTTCGCAGTTCTGATGCTCGAAACGAATAACTAGAACGGCCTAGGGGAAAAGTACGCATAGTGTTGTAGTCGGGGGAGTTTCTACTTTCAGATGCAACAGAAATTTTGCGGATTGGTCAATCCGTTCGCGAGATATGGCAGTTTGGAGGTAAGAAACGCTCGAGAAACTCAAAATTTTCGCAGTTCTGATGCTCGACAAGCATAACTAGAACGGCCTAGGGGAAAAGTACGCATACCGTTATAATCGGGCGAGTTTCTACTTTCAGATGCAACAGAAATTTTGCGGATTGGTCAATCCGTTCGCGAGATATGGCAGTTTGGAGGTAAGAAACGCTCGAGAAACTCAAAATTTTCGCAGTTCTGATGCTCGACAAGCATAACTAGAACGGCCTAGGGGAAAAGTACGCATACCGTTGTAATCGGGCGAGTTTCTACTTTCAGATGCAACAGAAATTTTGCGGATTGGTCAATCCGTTCGCGAGATATGGCAGTTTGGAAGTAAGAAACGCTTGAGAAACTCAAAATTTTCGCAGTTCTGATGCTCGAAACGAATAACTAGAACGGCCTATGGGAAAAGTACGCATACCGTTGCAATCGGGCCAGTTTCTACTTTCAGATGCAACAGAAATTTTGGGGATTGGTCAATCCGTTCGCGAGATGTGGCAGTTTGGAGGTAAGAAACGCTTGAGAAACTCAAAATTTTCGCAGTTCTGATGCTCGAAACGAATAACTAGAACGGCCTAGGGGAAAAGTGCGCATAGTGTTGTAATCGGGCGAGTTTCTACTTTCAGATGCAACAGAAATATTGCGGATTGGTCAATCCGTTCGCGAGATATGGCAGTTTGGAGGTAAGAAACGCTTGAGAAACTCAAAATTTTCGCAGTTCTGATGCTCGAAACGAATAACTAGAACGGCCTAGGGGAAAAGTACGCATAGTGTTGTAGTCGGGGGAGTTTCTACTTTCAGATGCAACAGAAATTTTGCGGATTGGTCAATCCGTTCGCGAGATATGGCAGTTTGGAGGTAAGAAACGCTCGAGAAACTCAAAATTTTCGCAGTTCTGATGCTCGACAAGCATAACTAGAACGGCCTAGGGGAAAAGTACGCACACCGTTGCAATCGGGCGAGTTTCTACTTTCTGATGCAACAGAAATTTTGCGGATTGGTCAATCCGTTCGCGAGATATGGCAGTTTGGAGGTAAGCAACGCTTGAAAAACTCAAAATTTTCGCAGTTCTGATGCTCGAAACGAATAACTAGAACGGCCTAGGGGAAAAGTACGCATAGTATTGTAATCGGGCGAGTTTCTACTTTCAGATGCAACAGAAATTTTGCGGATTGGTCAATTCGTTCGCGAGATATGGCAGTTTGGAAGTAAGAAACGCTTGAGAAACTCAAAATTTTCGCAGTTCTGATGCTCGAAACGAATAACTAGAACGGCCTAGGGGAAAAGTACGCATAGTGTTGTAATCGGGCGAGTTTCTACTTTCAGATGCAACAGAAATTTTGCGGATTGGTCAATCCGTTCGCGAGATATGGCAGTTTGGAGGTAAGAACCGCTCGAGAAACTCAAAATTTTCGCAGTTCTGATGCTCGACAAGCATAACTAGAACGGCCTAGGGGTTAAAGTACGCACACCGTTGCAATCGGGCGAGTTTCTACTTTCAGATGCAACAGAAATTTTGCGGATTGGTCAATCCGTTCGCGAGATATGGCAGTTTGGAAGTAAGAACCGCTCGAGAAACTCAAAATTTTCGCAGTTCTGTTGCTCGAAACGAATAACTAGAACGGGCTAGGGGAAAAGTACGAACACCGTTGTAATCGGGCGAGTTTCTACTTTCAGATGCAACAGAAATTTTGCGGATTGGTCAATCCGTTCGCGAGTTATGGCAGTTGGGAGGTAAGAAACGCAGGAGAAACTCAAAATTTTCGCAATTCTGATGCTCGAAACGAATAACTAGAACGGCTTAGGGGAAAAGTACGCATAGTGTTATAATCGGGCGAGTTTCTACTTCCAGATGCAACAGAAATTTTGCGGATTGGTCAATCCGTTTGCGAGATATGGCAGTTTGGAAGTAAGAAACGCTTGAGAAACTCAAAATTTTCGCAGTTCTGATGCTCGAAACGAATAACTAGAACGGCCTAGGGGAAGTGTACGCATAGTGTTGTAGTCGGGGGAGTTTCTACTTTCAGATGCAACAGAAATTTTGCGGATTGGTCAATCCGTTCGCGAGATATGGCAGTTTGGAGGTAAGAAACGCTCGAGAAACTCAAAATTTTCGCAGTTCTGATGCTCGACAAGCATAACTAGAACGGCCTAGGGGAAAAGTACGCACACCGTTGTAATCGGGCGAGTTTCTACTTTCAGATGCAACAGAAATTTTGCGGATTGGTCAATCCGCTCGCGAGATATGGCAGTTTGGAGGTAAGCAACGCTTGAAAAACTCAAAATTTTCGCAGTTCTGTTGCTCGAAACGAATAACTAGAACGGGCTAGGGGAAAAGTACGCATACCGTTGTAATCGGGCGAGTTTCTACTTTCAGATGCAACAGAAATTTTGCGGATTGGTCAATCCGTTCGCGAGATATGGCAGTTTGGAGGTAAGAAACGCTTGAGAAACTCAAAATTTTCCCAGTTCTGATGCTCGACAAGCATAACTAGAACGGCCTAGGGGAAAAGTACGCATACCGTTGTAATCGGGCGAGTTTCTACTTTCAGATGCAACAGAAATTTTGCGGATTGGTCAATCCGTTCGCGAGATATGGCAGTTTGGAGGTAAGAAACGCTTGAGAAACTCAAAATTTTCGCAGTTCTGATGCTCGAAACGAATAACTAGAACGGCCTATGGGAAAAGTACGCATACCGTTGTAATCGGGCGAGTTTCTACTTTCAGATGCAACAGAAATTTTGCGGATTGGTCAATCCGTTCGCGAGATATGGCAGTTTGGAGGTAAGAAACGGTCGAGAAACTCAAAATTTTCGCAGTTCTGATGCTCGAAACGAATAACTAGAACGGCTTAGGGGAAAAGTACGCATAGTGTTATAATCGGGCGAGTTTCTACTTCCAGATGCAACAGAAATTTTGCGGATTGGTCAATCCGTTTGCGAGATATGGCAGTTTGGAAGTAAGAAACGCTTGAGAAACTCAAAATTTTCGCAGTTCTGATGCTCGAAACGAATAACTAGAACGGCCTAGGGGAAGTGTACGCATAGTGTTGTAGTCGGGGGAGTTTCTACTTTCAGATGCAACAGAAATTTTGCGGATTGGTCAATCCGTTCGCGAGATATGGCAGTTTGGAGGTAAGAAACGCTCGAGAAACTCAAAATTTTCGCAGTTCTGATGCTCGACAAGCATAACTAGAACGGCCTAGGGGAAAAGTACGCACACCGTTGTAATCGGGCGAGTTTCTACTTTCAGATGCAACAGAAATTTTGCGGATTGGTCAATCCGCTCGCGAGATATGGCAGTTTGGAGGTAAGCAACGCTTGAAAAACTCAAAATTTTCGCAGTTCTGTTGCTCGAAACGAATAACTAGAACGGGCTAGGGGAAAAGTACGCATACCGTTGTAATCGGGCGAGTTTCTACTTTCAGATGCAACAGAAATTTTGCGGATTGGTCAATCCGTTCGCGAGATATGGCAGTTTGGAGGTAAGAAACGCTCGAGAAACTCAAAATTTTCGCAGTTCTGATGCTCGACAAGCATAACTAGAACGGCCTAGGGGAAAAGTACGCATACCGTTGTAATCGGGCGAGTTTCTACTTTCAGATGCAACAGAAATTTTGCGGATTGGTCAATCCGTTCGCGAGATATGGCAGTTTGGAAGTAAGAAACGCTTGAGAAACTCAAAATTTTCGCAGTTCTGATGCTCGAAATGAATAACTAGAACGGCCTATGGGAAAAGTACGCATACCGTTGTAATCGGGCGAGTTTCTACTTTCAGATGCAACAGAAATTTTGCGGATTGGTCAATCCGTTCGCGAGATGTGGCAGTTTGGAGGTAAGAAACGCTTGAGAAACTCAAAATTTTCGCAGTTCTGATGCTCGAAACGAATAACTAGAACGGCCTAGGGGAAAAGTGCGCATAGTGTTGTAATCGGGCGAGTTTCTACTTTCAGATGCAACAGAAATATTGCGGATTGGTCAATCCGTTCGCGAGATATGGCAGTTTGGAGGTAAGAAACGCTTGAGAAACTCAAAATTTTCGCAGTTCTGATGCTCGAAACGAATAACTAGAACGGCCTAGGGGAAAAGTACGCATAGTGTTGTAGTCGGGGGAGTTTCTACTTTCAGATGCAACAGAAATTTTGCGGATTGGTCAATCCGTTCGCGAGATATGGCAGTTTGGAGGTAAGAAACGCTCGAGAAACTCAAAATTTTCGCAGTTCTGATGCTCGACAAGCATAACTAGAACGGCCTAGGGGAAAAGTACGCACACCGTTGCAATCGGGCGAGTTTCTACTTTCTGATGCAACAGAAATTTTGCGGATTGGTCAATCCGTTCGCGAGATATGGCAGTTTGGAGGTAAGCAACGCTTGAAAAACTCAAAATTTTCGCAGTTCTGATGCTCGAAACGAATAACTAGAACGGCCTAGGGGAAAAGTACGCATAGTATTGTAATCGGGCGAGTTTCTACATTCAGATGCAATAGAAATTTTGCGGATTGGTCAATTCGTTCGCGAGATATGGCAGTTTGGAAGTAAGAAACGCTTGAGAAACTCAAAATTTTCGCAGTTCTGATGCTCGAAACGAATAACTAGAACGGCCTAGGGGAAAAGTACGCATAGTGTTGTAATCGGGCGAGTTTCTACTTTCAGATGCAACAGAAATTTTGCGGATTGGTCAATCCGTTCGCGAGATATGGCAGTTTGGGGGTAAGAACCGCTCGAGAAACTCAAAATTTTCGCAGTTCTGATGCTCGACAAGCATAACTAGAACGGCCTAGGGGTTAAAGTACGCACACCGTTGAAATCGGGCGAGTTTCTACTTTCAGATGCAACAGAAATTTTGCGGATTGGTCAATCCGTTCGCGAGATATGGCAGTTTGGAAGTAAGAACCGCTCGAGAAACTCAAAATTTTCGCAGTTCTGTTGCTCGAAACGAATAACTAGAACGAGCTAGGGGAAAAGTACGCACACCGTTGTAATCGGGCGAGTTTCTACTTTCAGATGCAACAGAAATTTTGCGGATTGGTCAATCCGTTCGCGAGTTATGGCAGTTGGGAGGTAAGAAACGCAGGAGAAACTCAAAATTTTCGCAATTCTGATGCTCGAAACGAATAACTAGAACGGCTTAGGGGAAAAGTACGCATAGTGTTATAATCGGGCGAGTTTCTACTTCCAGATGCAACAGAAATTTTGCGGATTGGTCAATCCGTTTGCGAGATATGGCAGTTTGGAAGTAAGAAACGCTTGAGAAACTCAAAATTTTCGCAGTTCTGATGCTCGAAACGAATAACTAGAACGGCCTAGGGGAAATGTACGCATAGTGTTGTAGTCGGGGGAGTTTCTACTTTCAGATGCAACAGAAATTTTGCGGATTGGTCAATCCGTTCGCGAGATATGGCAGTTTGGAGGTAAGAAACGCTCGAGAAACTCAAAATTTTCGCAGTTCTGATGCTCGACAAGCATAACTAGAACGGCCTAGGGGAAAAGTACGCACACCGTTGTAATCGGGCGAGTTTCTACTTTCAGATGCAACAGAAATTTTGCGGATTGGTCAATCCGCTCGCGAGATATGGCAGTTTGGAGGTAAGCAACGCTTGAAAAACTCAAAATTTTCGCAGTTCTGTTGCTCGAAACGAATAACTAGAACGGGCTAGGGGAAAAGTACGCATACCGTTGTAATCGGGCGAGTTTCTACTTTCAGATGCAACAGAAATTTTGCGGATTGGTCAATCCGTTCGCGAGATATGGCAGTTTGGAGGTAAGAAACGCTCGAGAAACTCAAAATTTTCGCAGTTCTGATGCTCGACAAGCATAACTAGAACGGCCTAGGGGAAAAGTACGCATACCGTTGTAATCGGGCGAGTTTCTACTTTCAGATGCAACAGAAATTTTGCGGATTGGTCAATCCGTTCGCGAGATATGGCAGTTTGGAGGTAAGAAACGCTCGAGAAACTCAAAATTTTCGCAGTTCTGATGCTCGACAAGCATAACTAGAACGGCCTAGGGGAAAAGTACGCACACCGTTGTAATCGGGCGAGTTTCTACTTTCAGATGCAACAGAAATTTTGCGGATTGGTCAATCCGTTCGCGAGATATGGCAGTTTGGAAGTAAGAACCGCTCGAGAAACTCAAAATTTTCGCAGTTCTGTTGCTCGAAACGAATAACTAGAACGGGCTAGGGGAAAAGTACGCACACCGTTGTAATCGGGCGAGTTTCTACTTTCAGATGCAACAGAAATTTTGCGGATTGGTCAATCCGTTCGCGAGTTATGGCAGTTGGGAGGTAAGAAACGCAGGAGAAACTCAAAATTTTCGCAATTCTGATGCTCGAAACGAATAACTAGAACGGCTTAGGGGAAAAGTACGCATAGTGTTATAATCGGGCGAGTTTCTACTTCCAGATGCAACAGAAATTTTGCGGATTGGTCAATCCGTTTGCGAGATATGGCAGTTTGGAAGTAAGAAACGCTTGAGAAACTCAAAATTTTCGCAGTTCTGATGCTCGAAACGAATAACTAGAACGGCCTAGGGGAAGTGTACGCATAGTGTTGTAGTCGGGGGAGTTTCTACTTTCAGATGCAACAGAAATTTTGCGGATTGGTCAATCCGTTCGCGAGATATGGCAGTTTGGAGCTAAGAAACGCTCGAGAAACTCAAAATTTTCGCAGTTCTGATGCTCGACAAGCGTAACTAGAACGGCCTAGGGGAAAAGTACGCACACCGTTGTAATCGGGCGAGTTTCTACTTTCAGATGCAACAGAAATTTTGCGGATTGGTCAATCCGCTCGCGAGATATGGCAGTTTGGAGGTAAGCAACGCTTGAAAAACTCAAAATTTTCGCAGTTCTGTTGCTCGAAACGAATAACTAGAACGGGCTAGGGGAAAAGTACGCATACCGTTGTAATCGGGCGAGTTTCTACTTTCAGATGCAACAGAAATTTTGCGGATTGGTCAATCCGTTCGCGAGATATGGCAGTTTGGAGGTAAGAAACGCTCGAGAAACTCAAAATTTTCGCAGTTCTGATGCTCGACAAGCATAACTAGAACGGCCTGGGGAAAAGTACGCATACCGTTGTAATCGGGCGAGTTTCTACTTTCAGATGCAACAGAAATTTTGCGGATTGGTCAATCCGTTCGCGAGATATGGCAGTTTGGAAGTAAGAAACGCTTGAGAAACTCAAAATTTTCGCAGTTCTGATGCTCGAAATGAATAACTAGAACGGCCTATGGGAAAAGTACGCATACCGTTGTAATCGGGCGAGTTTCTACTTTCAGATGCAACAGAAATTTTGCGGATTGGTCAATCCGTTCGCGAGATGTGGCAGTTTGGAGGTAAGAAACGCTTGAGAAACTCAAAATTTTCGCAGTTCTGATGCTCGAAACGAATAACTAGAACGGCCTAGGGGAAAAGTACGCATAGTGTTGTAGTCGGGGGAGTTTCTACTTTCAGATGCAACAGAAATTTTGCGGATTGGTCAATCCGTTCGCGAGATATGGCAGTTTGGAGGTAAGAAACGCTCGAGAAACTCAAAATTTTCGCAGTTCTGATGCTCGACAAGCATAACTAGAACGGCCTAGGGGAAAAGTACGCACACCGTTGCAATCGGGCGAGTTTCTACTTTCTGATGCAACAGAAATTTTGCGGATTGGTCAATCCGTTCGCGAGATATGGCAGTTTGGAGGTAAGCAACGCTTGAAAAACTCAAAATTTTCGCAGTTCTGATGCTCGAAACGAATAACTAGAACGGCCTAGGGGAAAAGTACGCATAGTATTGTAATCGGGCGAGTTTCTACATTCAGATGCAATAGAAATTTTGCGGATTGGTCAATTCGTTCGCGAGATATGGCAGTTTGGAAGTAAGAAACGCTTGAGAAACTCAAAATTTTCGCAGTTCTGATGCTCGAAACGAATAACTAGAACGGCCTAGGGGAAAAGTACGCATAGTGTTGTAATCGGGCGAGTTTCTACTTTCAGATGCAACAGAAATTTTGCGGATTGGTCAATCCGTTCGCGAGATATGGCAGTTTGGGGGTAAGAACCGCTCGAGAAACTCAAAATTTTCGCAGTTCTGATGCTCGACAAGCATAACTAGAACGGCCTAGGGGTTAAAGTACGCACACCGTTGAAATCGGGCGAGTTTCTACTTTCAGATGCAACAGAAATTTTGCGGATTGGTCAATCCGTTCGCGAGATATGGCAGTTTGGAAGTAAGAACCGCTCGAGAAACTCAAAATTTTCGCAGTTCTGTTGCTCGAAACGAATAACTAGAACGGGCTAGGGGAAAAGTACGCACACCGTTGTAATCGGGCGAGTTTCTACTTTCAGATGCAACAGAAATTTTGCGGATTGGTCAATCCGTTCGCGAGTTATGGCAGTTGGGAGGTAAGAAACGCAGGAGAAACTCAAAATTTTCGCAATTCTGATGCTCGAAACGAATAACTAGAACGGCTTAGGGGAAAAGTACGCATAGTGTTATAATCGGGCGAGTTTCTACTTCCAGATGCAACAGAAATTTTGCGGATTGGTCAATCCGTTTGCGAGATATGGCAGTTTGGAAGTAAGAAACGCTTGAGAAACTCAAAATTTTCGCAGTTCTGATGCTCGAAACGAATAACTAGAACGGCCTAGGGGAAATGTACGCATAGTGTTGTAGTCGGGGGAGTTTCTACTTTCAGATGCAACAGAAATTTTGCGGATTGGTCAATCCGTTCGCGAGATATGGCAGTTTGGAGGTAAGAAACGCTCGAGAAACTCGAAATTTTCGCAGTTCTGATGCTCGACAAGCATAACTAGAACGGCCTAGGGGAAAAGTACGCACACCGTTGTAATCGGGCGAGTTTCTACTTTCAGATGCAACAGAAATTTTGCGGATTGGTCAATCCGCTCGCGAGATATGGCAGTTTGGAGGTAAGCAACGCTTGAAAAACTCAAAATTTTCGCAGTTCTGTTGCTCGAAACGAATAACTAGAACGGGCTAGGGGAAAAGTACGCATACCGTTGTAATCGGGCGAGTTTCTACTTTCAGATGCAACAGAAATTTTGCGGATTGGTCAATCCGTTCGCGAGATATGGCAGTTCGGAGGTAAGAAACGCTCGAGAAACTCAAAATTTTCGCAGTTCTGATGCTCGACAAGCATAACTAGAACGGCCTAGGGGAAAAGTACGCATACCGTTGTAATCGGGCGAGTTTCTACTTTCAGATGCAACAGAAATTTTGCGGATTGGTCAATCCGTTCGCGAGATATGGCAGTTTGGAAGTAAGAAACGCTTGAGAAACTCAAAATTTTCGCAGTTCTGATGCTCGAAATGAATAACTAGAACGGCCTATGGGAAAAGTACGCATACCGTTGTAATCGGGCGAGTTTCTACTTTCAGATGCAACAGAAATTTTGCGGATTGGTCAATCCGTTCGCGAGATGTGGCAGTTTGGAGGTAAGAAACGCTTGAGAAACTCAAAATTTTCGCAGTTCTGATGCTCGAAACGAATAACTAGAACGGCCTAGGGGAAAAGTGCGCATAGTGTTGTAATCGGGCGAGTTTCTACTTTCAGATGCAACAGAAATATTGCGGATTGGTCAATCCGTTCGCGAGATATGGCAGTTTGGAGGTAAGAAACGCTTGAGAAACTCAAAATTTTCGCAGTTCTGATGCTCGAAACGAATAACTAGAACGGCCTAGGGGAAAAGTACGCATAGTGTTGTAGTCGGGGGAGTTTCTACTTTCAGATGCAACAGAAATTTTGCGGATTGGTCAATCCGTTCGCGAGATATGGCAGTTTGGAGGTAAGAAACGCTCGAGAAACTCAAAATTTTCGCAGTTCTGATGCTCGACAAGCATAACTAGAACGGCCTAGGGGAAAAGTACGCACACCGTTGCAATCGGGCGAGTTTCTACTTTCTGATGCAACAGAAATTTTGCGGATTGGTCAATCCGTTCGCGAGATATGGCAGTTTGGAGGTAAGCAACGCTTGAAAAACTCAAAATTTTCGCAGTTCTGATGCTCGAAACGAATAACTAGAACGGCCTAGGGGAAAAGTACGCATAGTATTGTAATCGGGCGAGTTTCTACATTCAGATGCAATAGAAATTTTGCGGATTGGTCAATTCGTTCGCGAGATATGGCAGTTTGGAAGTAAGAAACGCTTGAGAAACTCAAAATTTTCGCAGTTCTGATGCTCGAAACGAATAACTAGAACGGCCTAGGGGAAAAGTACGCATAGTGTTGTAATCGGGCGAGTTTCTACTTTCAGATGCAACAGAAATTTTGCGGATTGGTCAATCCGTTCGCGAGATATGGCAGTTTGGGGGTAAGAACCGCTCGAGAAACTCAAAATTTTCGCAGTTCTGATGCTCGACAAGCATAACTAGAACGGCCTAGGGGTTAAAGTACGCACACCGTTGAAATCGGGCGAGTTTCTACTTTCAGATGCAACAGAAAAATTGCGGATTGGTCAATCCGTTCGCGAGATATGGCAGTTTGGAAGTAAGAACCGCTCGAGAAACTCAAAATTTTCGCAGTTCTGTTGCTCGAAACGAATAACTAGAACGGGCTAGGGGAAAAGTACGCACACCGTTGTAATCGGGCGAGTTTCTACTTTCAGATGCAACAGAAATTTTGCGGATTGGTCAATCCGTTCGCGAGTTATGGCAGTTGGGAGGTAAGAAACGCAGGAGAAACTCAAAATTTTCGCAATTCTGATGCTCGAAACGAATAACTAGAACGGCTTAGGGGAAAAGTACGCATAGTGTTATAATCGGGCGAGTTTCTACTTCCAGATGCAACAGAAATTTTGCTGATTGGTCAATCCGTTTGCGAGATATGGCAGTTTGGAAGTAAGAAACGCTTGAGAAACTCAAAATTTTCGCAGTTCTGATGCTCGAAACGAATAACTAGAACGGCCTAGGGGAAATGTACGCATAGTGTTGTAGTCGGGGGAGTTTCTACTTTCAGATGCAACAGAAATTTTGCGGATTGGTCAATCCGTTCGCGAGATATGGCAGTTTGGAGGTAAGAAACGCTCGAGAAACTCAAAATTTTCGCAGTTCTGATGCTCGACAAGCATAACTAGAACGGCCTAGGGGAAAAGTACGCACACCGTTGTAATCGGGCGAGTTTCTACTTTCAGATGCAACAGAAATTTGCGGATTGGTCAATCCGCTCGCGAGATATGGCAGTTTGGAGGTAAGCAACGCTTGAAAAACTCAAAATTTTCGCAGTTCTGTTGCTCGAAACGAATAACTAGAACGGGCTAGGGGAAAAGTACGCATACCGTTGTAATCGGGCGAGTTTCTACTTTCAGATGCAACAGAAATTTTGCGGATTGGTCAATCCGTTCGCGAGATATGGCAGTTTGGAGGTAAGAAACGCTCGAGAAACTCAAAATTTTCGCAGTTCTGATGCTCGACAAGCATAACTAGAACGGCCTAGGGGAAAAGTACGCATACCGTTGTAATCGGGCGAGTTTCTACTTTCAGATGCAACAGAAATTTTGCGGATTGGTCAATCCGTTCGCGAGATATGGCAGTTTGGAAGTAAGAAACGCTTGAGAAACTCAAAATTTTCGCAGTTCTGATGCTCGAAATGAATAACTAGAACGGCCTATGGGAAAAGTACGCATACCGTTGTAATCGGGCGAGTTTCTACTTTCAGATGCAACAGAAATTTTGCGGATTGGTCAATCCGTTCGCGAGATGTGGCAGTTTGGAGGTAAGAAACGCTTGAGAAACTCAAAATTTTCGCAGTTCTGATGCTCGAAACGAATAACTAGAACGGCCTAGGGGAAAAGTGCGCATAGTGTTGTAATCGGGCGAGTTTCTACTTTCAGATGCAACAGAAATATTGCGGATTGGTCAATCCGTTCGCGAGATATGGCAGTTTGGAGGTAAGAAACGCTTGAGAAACTCAAAATTTTCGCAGTTCTGATGCTCGAAACGAATAACTAGAACGGCCTAGGGGAAAAGTACGCATAGTGTTGTAGTCGGGGGAGTTTCTACTTTCAGATGCAACAGAAATTTTGCGGATTGGTCAATCCGTTCGCGAGATATGGCAGTTTGGAGGTAAGAAACGCTCGAGAAACTCAAAATTTTCGCAGTTCTGATGCTCGACAAGCATAACTAGAACGGCCTAGGGGAAAAGTACGCACACCGTTGCAATCGGGCGAGTTTCTACTTTCTGATGCAACAGAAATTTTGCGGATTGGTCAATCCGTTCGCGAGATATGGCAGTTTGGAGGTAAGCAACGCTTGAAAAACTCAAAATTTTCGCAGTTCTGATGCTCGAAACGAATAACTAGAACGGCCTAGGGGAAAAGTACGCATAGTATTGTAATCGGGCGAGTTTCTACTTTCAGATGCAACAGAAATTTTGCGGATTGGTCAATTCGTTCGCGAGATATGGCAGTTTGGAAGTAAGAAACGCTTGAGAAACTCAAAATTTTCGCAGTTCTGATGCTCGAAACGAATAACTAGAACGGCCTAGGGGAAAAGTACGCATAGTGTTGTAATCGGGCGAGTTTCTACTTTCAGATGCAACAGAAATTTTGCGGATTGGTCAATCCGTTCGCGAGATATGGCAGTTTGGAGGTAAGAACCGCTCGAGAAACTCAAAATTTTCGCAGTTCTGATGCTCGACAAGCATAACTAGAACGGCCTAGGGGTTAAAGTACGCACACCGTTGAAATCGGGCGAGTTTCTACTTTCAGATGCAACAGAAATTTTGCGGATTGGTCAATCCGTTCGCGAGATATGGCAGTTTGGAAGTAAGAACCGCTCGAGAAACTCAAAATTTTCGCAGTTCTGTTGCTCGAAACGAATAACTAGAACGGGCTAGGGGAAAAGTACGCACACCGTTGTAATCGGGCGAGTTTCTACTTTCAGATGCAACAGAAATTTTGCGGATTGGTCAATCCGTTCGCGAGTTATGGCAGTTGGGAGGTAAGAAACGCAGGAGAAACTCAAAATTTTCGCAATTCTGATGCTCGAAACGAATAACTAGAACGGCTTAGGGGAAAAGTACGCATAGTGTTATAATCGGGCGAGTTTCTACTTCCAGATGCAACAGAAATTTTGCGGATTGGTCAATCCGTTTGCGAGATATGGCAGTTTGGAAGTAAGAAACGCTTGAGAAACTCAAAATTTTCGCAGTTCTGATGCTCGAAACGAATAACTAGAACGGCCTAGGGGAAATGTACGCATAGTGTTGTAGTCGGGGGAGTTTCTACTTTCAGATGCAACAGAAATTTTGCGGATTGGTCAATCCGTTCGCGAGATATGGCAGTTTGGAGGTAAGAAACGCTCGAGAAACTCAAAATTTTCGCAGTTCTGATGCTCGACAAGCATAACTAGAACGGCCTAGGGGAAAAGTACGCACACCGTTGTAATCGGGCGAGTTTCTACTTTCAGATGCAACAGAAATTTTGCGGATTGGTCAATCCGCTCGCGAGATATGGCAGTTTGGAGGTAAGCAACGCTTGAAAAACTCAAAATTTTCGCAGTTCTGTTGCTCGAAACGAATAACTAGAACGGGCTAGGGGAAAAGTACGCATACCGTTGTAATCGGGCGAGTTTCTACTTTCAGATGCAACAGAAATTTTGCGGATTGGTCAATCCGTTCGCGAGATATGGCAGTTTGGAGGTAAGAAACGCTTGAGAAACTCAAAATTTTCGCAGTTCTGATGATCGAAACGAATAACTAGAACGGCCTAGGGGAAAACTACGCATAGTGTTGTAATCGGGCGAGTTTTTACTTTCAGATGCAACAGAAATTTTGCGGATTGGTCAATCCGTTCGCGAGATATGGCAGTTTGGAGGTAAGCAACGCTTGAGAAACCCAAAATTTTCGCAGTTCTCATGCTCGAAACGAATAACTAGAAAGGCCTAGGGGAAAAGTACGCATACCGTTGTAATCGGGCGAGTTTCTACTTTCAGATGCAACAGAAATTTTGCGGATTGGTCAATCCGTTCGCGAGATATGCTAGTTTGGAGGTCAGAAACGCTTGAGAAACTCAAAATTTTCGCAGTTCTGATGCTCGAAACGAATAACTAGAACGGACTAGGGAAAAAGTACGCATACCGTTGTAATCGGGCGAGTTTCTACTTTCAGATGCAACAGAAATTTTGCGGATTAGTCAATCCGTTCGCGAGATATGGCAGTTTGGAGGTAAGAAACGCTTGAGAAACTCAAAATTTTCGCAGTTCTGATGCTCGACAAGCATAACTAGAACGGTCTAGAGGGAAAGTACGCATACCGTTGGAATCGGGCGACTTTCTACTTTCAGATGCAGAGAAATTTTGGAGATTGGTCAATCCGTTCGCGAGATATGGCAGTTTGGAAGTAAGAAACGCTTGAGAAACTCAAAATTTTCGCAGTTCTGATGCTCGACAAGCATAACTAGAACGGTCTAGGGGAAAAGAACGCATACCGTTGTAATCGGGCGAGTTTCTACTTTCAGATGCAACAGAAATTTTGCGGATTGGTCAATCCGTTCGCGAGATATGGCAGTTTGTAGGTAAGAAACGCTTGTGAAACTCAACATTTTCGCAGTTCTGGTGCTCGAAACGAATAACTAGAACGGCCTAGGGGAAAAGTACGCATACCGTTGTAATCGGGCGAGTTTCTACTTTCAGATGCAACAGAAATTTTGCGGATTCGTCAATCCGTTCGCGAGATATGGCAGTTTGGAGGTAAGAAACGCTTGAGAAACTCAAAATTTTCGCAGTTCTGATGCTCGAAACGAATAACTAGAACGGACTGGGGGAAAAGTACGCATACCGTTGTAATCGGGCGAGTTTCTACGTTCAGATGCAACAGAAATTTTGCGGTTTGGTCAATCCGTTCGCGAGATATGGCAGTTTGGAGGTCAGAAACGCTTGAGAAACTCAAAATTTTCTCAGTTCTGATGCTCGAAACGAATAACTAGAACGGCCTAGGGGAAAAGTACGCATACCGTTGTAATCGGGCGAGTTTCTACTCTCAGATGCCACAGAAATTTTGCGGATTGGTCAATCCGTTCGCGAGATATGCTAGTTTGGAGGTCAGAAACGCTTGAGAAACTCAAAATTTTCGCAGTTCTGATGCTCGAAACGAATAACTAGAACGGACTAGGGGAAAAGTACGCATACCGTTGTAATCAGGCGAGTTTCTACTTTCAGATGCAACAGAAATTTTGCGAATTGGTCAATCCGTTCGCGAGATATGGCAGTTTGGAGGTAAGCAACGCTTGAGAAACCCAAAATTTTCGCAGTTCTCATGCTCGAAACGAATAACTAGAAAGGCCTAGGGGAAAAGTACGCATACCGTTGTAATCGGGCGAGTTTCTACTTTCAGATGCAACAGAAATTTTGCGGATTGGTCAATCCGTTCGCGAGATATGCTAGTTTGGAGGTCAGAAACGCTTGAGAAACTCAAAATTTTCGCAGTTCTGATGCTCGACAAGCATAACTAGAACGGTCTAGGGGAAAAGAACGCATACCGTTGTAATCGGGCGAGTTTCTACTTTCAGATGCAACAGAAATTTTGCGGATTGGTCAATCCGTTCGCGAGATATGGCAGTTTGTAGGTAAGAAACGCTTGTGAAACTCAACATTTTCGCAGTTCTGGTGCTCGAAACGAATAACTAGAACGGCCTAGGGGAAAAGTACGCATAGTGTTGTAGTCGGGGGAGTTTCTACTTTCAGATGCAACAGAAATTTTGCGGATTGGTCAATCCGTTCGCGAGATATGGCAGTTTGGAGGTAAGAAACGCTCGAGAAACTCAAAATTTTCGCAGTTCTGATGCTCGACAAGCATAACTAGAACGGCCTAGGGGAAAAGTACGCACACCGTTGTAATCGGGCGAGTTTCTACTTTCAGATGCAACAGAAATTTTGCGGATTGGTCAATCCGCTCGCGAGATATGGCAGTTTGGAGGTAAGCAACGCTTGAAAAACTCAAAATTTTCGCAGTTCTGTTGCTCGAAACGAATAACTAGAACGGGCTAGGGGAAAAGTACGCATACCGTTGTAATCGGGCGAGTTTCTACTTTCAGATGCAACAGAAATTTTGCGGATTGGTCAATCCGTTCGCGAGATATGGCAGTTTGGAGGTAAGAAACGCTTGAGAAACTCAAAATTTTCGCAGTTCTGATGATCGAAACGAATAACTAGAACGGCCTAGGGGAAAACTACGCATAGTGTTGTAATCGGGCGAGTTTTTACTTTCAGATGCAACAGAAATTTTGCGGATTGGTCAATCCGTTCGCGAGATATGGCAGTTTGGAGGTAAGCAACGCTTGAGAAACCCAAAATTTTCGCAGTTCTCATGCTCGAAACGAATAACTAGAAAGGCCTAGGGGAAAAGTACGCATACCGTTGTAATCGGGCGAGTTTCTACTTTCAGATGCAACAGAAATTTTGCGGATTGGTCAATCCGTTCGCGAGATATGCTAGTTTGGAGGTCAGAAACGCTTGAGAAACTCAAAATTTTCGCAGTTCTGATGCTCGAAACGAATAACTAGAACGGACTAGGGAAAAAGTACGCATACCGTTGTAATCGGGCGAGTTTCTACTTTCAGATGCAACAGAAATTTTGCGGATTAGTCAATCCGTTCGCGAGATATGGCAGTTTGGAGGTAAGAAACGCTTGAGAAACTCAAAATTTTCGCAGTTCTGATGCTCGACAAGCATAACTAGAACGGTCTAGAGGGAAAGTACGCATACCGTTGGAATCGGGCGACTTTCTACTTTCAGATGCAGAGAAATTTTGGAGATTGGTCAATCCGTTCGCGAGATATGGCAGTTTGGAAGTAAGAAACGCTTGAGAAACTCAAAATTTTCGCAGTTCTGATGCTCGACAAGCATAACTAGAACGGTCTAGGGGAAAAGAACGCATACCGTTGTAATCGGGCGAGTTTCTACTTTCAGATGCAACAGAAATTTTGCGGATTGGTCAATCCGTTCGCGAGATATGGCAGTTTGTAGGTAAGAAACGCTTGTGAAACTCAACATTTTCGCAGTTCTGGTGCTCGAAACGAATAACTAGAACGGCCTAGGGGAAAAGTACGCATACCGTTGTAATCGGGCGAGTTTCTACTTTCAGATGCAACAGAAATTTTGCGGATTCGTCAATCCGTTCGCGAGATATGGCAGTTTGGAGGTAAGAAACGCTTGAGAAACTCAAAATTTTCGCAGTTCTGATGCTCGAAACGAATAACTAGAACGGACTGGGGGAAAAGTACGCATACCGTTGTAATCGGGCGAGTTTCTACGTTCAGATGCAACAGAAATTTTGCGGTTTGGTCAATCCGTTCGCGAGATATGGCAGTTTGGAGGTCAGAAACGCTTGAGAAACTCAAAATTTTCTCAGTTCTGATGCTCGAAACGAATAACTAGAACGGCCTAGGGGAAAAGTACGCATACCGTTGTAATCGGGCGAGTTTCTACTCTCAGATGCCACAGAAATTTTGCGGATTGGTCAATCCGTTCGCGAGATATGCTAGTTTGGAGGTCAGAAACGCTTGAGAAACTCAAAATTTTCGCAGTTCTGATGCTCGAAACGAATAACTAGAACGGACTAGGGGAAAAGTACGCATACCGTTGTAATCGGGCGAGTTTCTACTTTCACATGCAACAGAAATTTTGCGGATTGGTCAATCCGTTCGCGAGATATGGCAGTTTGTAGGTAAGAAACGCTTGAGAAACTCAAAATTTTCGCAGTTCTGATGCTCGAAACGAATAACTAGAACGGCCTAGGGGAAAAGTACGCATACCGTTGTAATCGGGCGAGTTTCTACTTTCAGATGCAACAGAAATTTTGCGGATTGGTCAATCCGTTCGCGAGATATGCTAGTTTGGAGGTCAGAAACGCTTGAGAAACCCAAAATTTTCGCAGTTCTGATGCTCGAAACGAATAACTAGAACGGACTAGGGGAAAAGTACGCATACCGTTGTAATCAGGCGAGTTTCTACTTTCAGATGCAACAGAAATTTTGCGAATTGGTCAATCCGTTCGCGAGATATGGCAGTTTGGAGGTAAGCAACGCTTGAGAAACCCAAAATTTTCGCAGTTCTCATGCTCGAAACGAATAACTAGAAAGGCCTAGGGGAAAAGTACGCATACCGTTGTAATCGGGCGAGTTTCTACTTTCAGATGCAACAGAAATTTTGCGGATTGGTCAATCCGTTCGCGAGATATGCTAGTTTGGAGGTCAGAAACGCTTGAGAAACTCAAAATTTTCGCAGTTCTGATGCTCGAAACGAATAACTAGAACGGACTAGGGAAAAAGTACGCATACCGTTGTAATCGGGCGAGTTTCTACTTTCAGATGCAACAGAAATTTTGCGGATTAGTCAATCCGTTCGCGAGATATGGCAGTTTGGAGGTAAGAAACGCTTGAGAAACTCAAAATTTTCGCAGTTCTGATGCTCGACAAGCATAACTAGAACGGTCTAGAGGGAAAGTACGCATACCGTTGGAATCGGGCGACTTTCTACTTTCAGATGCAGAGAAATTTTGGAGATTGGTCAATCCGTTCGCGAGATATGGCAGTTTGGAAGTAAGAAACGCTTGAGAAACTCAAAATTTTCGCAGTTCTGATGCTCGACAAGCATAACTAGAACGGTCTAGGGGAAAAGAACGCATACCGTTGTAATCGGGCGAGTTTCTACTTTCAGATGCAACAGAAATTTTGCGGATTGGTCAATCCGTTCGCGAGATATGGCAGTTTGTAGGTAAGAAACGCTTGTGAAACTCAACATTTTCGCAGTTCTGGTGCTCGAAACGAATAACTAGAACGGCCTAGGGGAAAAGTACGCATACCGTTGTAATCGGGCGAGTTTCTACTTTCAGATGCAACAGAAATTTTGCGGATTCGTCAATCCGTTCGCGAGATATGGCAGTTTGGAGGTAAGAAACGCTTGAGAAACTCAAAATTTTCGCAGTTCTGATGCTCGAAACGAATAACTAGAACGGACTGGGGGAAAAGTACGCATACCGTTGTAATCGGGCGAGTTTCTACGTTCAGATGCAACAGAAATTTTGCGGTTTGGTCAATCCGTTCGCGAGATATGGCAGTTTGGAGGTCAGAAACGCTTGAGAAACTCAAAATTTTCTCAGTTCTGATGCTCGAAACGAATAACTAGAACGGCCTAGGGGAAAAGTACGCATACCGTTGTAATCGGGCGAGTTTCTACTCTCAGATGCCACAGAAATTTTGCGGATTGGTCAATCCGTTCGCGAGATATGCTAGTTTGGAGGTCAGAAACGCTTGAGAAACTCAAAATTTTCGCAGTTCTGATGCTCGAAACGAATAACTAGAACGGACTAGGGGAAAAGTACGCATACCGTTGTAATCGGGCGAGTTTCTACTTTCACATGCAACAGAAATTTTGCGGATTGGTCAATCCGTTCGCGAGATATGGCAGTTTGTAGGTAAGAAACGCTTGAGAAACTCAAAATTTTCGCAGTTCTGATGCTCGAAACGAATAACTAGAACGGCCTAGGGGAAAAGTACGCATACCGTTGTAATCGGGCGAGTTTCTACTTTCAGATGCAACAGAAATTTTGCGGATTGGTCAATCCGTTCGCGAGATATGCTAGTTTGGAGGTCAGAAACGCTTGAGAAACCCAAAATTTTCGCAGTTCTGATGCTCGAAACGAATAACTAGAACGGACTAGGGGAAAAGTACGCATACCGTTGTAATCAGGCGAGTTTCTACTTTCAGATGCAACAGAAATTTTGCGAATTGGTCAATCCGTTCGCGAGATATGGCAGTTTGGAGGTAAGCAACGCTTGAGAAACCCAAAATTTTCGCAGTTCTCATGCTCGAAACGAATAACTAGAAAGGCCTAGGGGAAAAGTACGCATACCGTTGTAATCGGGCGAGTTTCTACTTTCAGATGCAACAGAAATTTTGCGGATTGGTCAATCCGTTCGCGAGATATGGCAGTTTGTAGGTAAGAAACGCTTGAGAAACTCAAAATTTTCGCAGTTCTCATGCTCGAAACGAATAACTAGAACGGCCTAGGGGAAAAGTACGCATACCGTTGTAATCGGGCGAGTTTCTACTTTCAGATGCAACAGAAATTTTGCGGATTGGTCAATCCGTTCGCGAGATATGGCAGTTTGTAGGTAAGAAACGCTTGAGAAACTCAAAATTTTCGCAGTTCTGATGCTCGAAACGAATAACTAGAACGGCCTAGGGGAAAAGTACGCATACCGTTGTAATCGGGCGAGTTTCTACTTTCAGATGCAACAGAAATTTTGCGGATTGGTCAATCCGTTCGCGAGATATGCTAGTTTGGAGGTCAGAAACGCTTGAGAAACCCAAAATTTTCGCAGTTCTGATGCTCGAAACGAATAACTAGAACGGACTAGGGGAAAAGTACGCATACCGTTGTAATCAGGCGAGTTTCTACTTTCAGATGCAACAGAAATTTTGCGAATTGGTCAATCCGTTCGCGAGATATGGCAGTTTGGAGGTAAGCAACGCTTGAGAAACCCAAAATTTTCGCAGTTCTCATGCTCGAAACGAATAACTAGAAAGGCCTAGGGGAAAAGTACGCATACCGTTGTAATCGGGCGAGTTTCTACTTTCAGATGCAACAGAAATTTTGCGGATTGGTCAATCCGTTCGCGAGATATGGCAGTTTGTAGGTAAGAAACGCTTGAGAAACTCAAAATTTTCGCAGTTCTCATGCTCGAAACGAATAACTAGAACGGCCTAGGGGAAAAGTACGCATAGTATTGTAATCGGGCGAGTTTCTACTTTCAGATGCAACAGAAATTTTGCGGATTGGTCAATTCGTTCGCGAGATATGGCAGTTTGGAAGTAAGAAACGCTTGAGAAACTCAAAATTTTCGCAGTTCTGATGCTCGAAACGAATAACTAGAACGGCCTAGGGGAAAAGTGCGCATAGTGTTGTAATCGGGCGAGTTTCTACTTTCAGATGCAACAGAAATTTTGCGGATTGGTCAATCCGTTCGCGAGATATGGCAGTTTGGAGGTAAGAACCGCTCGAGAAACTCAAAATTTTCGCAGTTCTGATGCTCGACAAGCATAACTAGAACGGCCTAGGGGAAAAGTACGCATAGGGTTGTAATCGGGCGAGTTTCTACTTTCAGATGCAACAGAAATTTTGCGGATTGGTCAATCCGTTCGCGAGATGTGGCAGTTTGGAGGTAAGAAACGCTTGAGAAACTCAAAATTTTCGCAGTTCTGATGCTCGAAACGAATAACTAGAACGGCCTAGGGGAAAAGTGCGCATAGTGTTGTAATCGGGCGAGTTTCTACTTTCAGATGCAACAGAAATATTACGGATTGGTCAATCCGTTCGCGAGATATGGCAGTTTGGAGGTAAGAAACGCTCGAGAAACTCAAAATTTTCGCAGTTCTGATGCTCGAAACCAATAACTAGAACGGCCTAGGGGAAAAGTACGCACACCGTTGCAATCGGGCGAGTTTCTACTTTCAGATGCAACAGAAATTTTGCGGATTGGTCAATCCGTTCGCGAGATATGGCAGTTTGGAAGTAAGAACCGCTCGAGAAACTCAAAATTTTCGCAGTTCTGTTGCTCGACAAGCATAACTAGAACGGCCTAGGGGAAAAGTACGCACACCGTTGCAATCGGGCGAGTTTCTACTTTCAGATGCAACAGAAATTTTGCGGATTGGTCAATCCGATCGCGAGATATGGCAGTTTGGAAGTAAGAAACGCTTGAGAAACTCAAAATTTTCGCAGTTCTGATGCTCGAAACGAATAACTAGAACGGCCTAGGGGAAAAGTACGCATAGTATTGTAATCGGGCGAGTTTCTACTTTCAGATGCAACAGAAATTTTGCGGATTGGTCAATCCGTTCGCGAGATATGGCAGTTTGGAGGTAAGAAACGCTTGAGAAACTCAAAATTTTCGCAGTTCTGATGATCGAAACGAATAACTAGAACGGCCTAGGGAAAAACTACGCATAGTGTTGTAATCGGGCGAGTTTTTACTTTCAGATGCAACAGAAATTTTGCGGATTGGTCAATCCGTTCGCGAGATATGGCAGTTTGGAGGTAAGCAACGCTTGAGAAACCCAAAATTTTCGCAGTTCTCATGCTCGAAACGAATAACTAGAAAGGCCTAGGGGAAAAGTACGCATACCGTTGTAATCGGGCGAGTTTCTACTTTCAGATGCAACAGAAATTTTGCGGATTGGTCAATCCGTTCGCGAGATATGCTAGTTTGGAGGTCAGAAACGCTTGAGAAACTCAAAATTTTCGCAGTTCTGATGCTCGAAACGAATAACTAGAACGGACTAGGGAAAAAGTACGCATACCGTTGTAATCGGGCGAGTTTCTACTTTCAGATGCAACAGAAATTTTGCGGATTAGTCAATCCGTTCGCGAGATATGGCAGTTTGGAGGTAAGAAACGCTTGAGAAACTCAAAATTTTCGCAGTTCTGATGCTCGACAAGCATAACTAGAACGGTCTAGGGGGAAAGTACGCATACCGTTGGAATCGGGCGACTTTCTACTTTCAGATGCAAAGAAATTTTGGAGATTGGTCAATCCGTTCGCGAGATATGGCAGTTTGGAAGTAAGAAACGCTTGAGAAACTCAAAATTTTCGCAGTTCTGATGCTCGACAAGCATAACTAGAACGGTTTAGGGGAAAAGAACGCATACCGTTGTAATCGGGCGAGTTTCTACTTTCAGATGCAACAGAAATTTTGCGGATTGGTCAATCCGTTCGCGAGATATGGCAGTTTGTAGGTAAGAAACGCTTGTGAAACTCAACATTTTCGCAGTTCTGATGCTCGAAACGAATAACTAGAACGGCCTAGGGGAAAAGTACGCATACCGTTGTAATCGGGCGAGTTTCTACTTTCAGATGCAACAGAAATTTTGCGGATTCGTCAATCCGTTCGCGAGATATGGCAGTTTGGAGGTAAGAAACGCTTGAGAAACTCAAAATTTTCGCAGTTCTGATGCTCGAAACGAATAACTAGAACGGACTGGGGGAAAAGTACGCATACCGTTGTAATCGGGCGAGTTTCTACGTTCAGATGCAACAGAAATTTTGCGGTTTGGTCAATCCGTTCGCGAGATATGGCAGTTTGGAGGTCAGAAACGCTTGAGAAACTCAAAATTTTCTCAGTTCTGATGCTCGAAACGAATAACTAGAACGGCCTAGGGGAAAAGTACGCATACCGTTGTAATCGGGCGAGTTTCTACTTTCAGATGCCACAGAAATTTTGCGGATTGGTCAATCCGTTCGCGAGATATGCTAGTTTGGAGGTCAGAAACGCTTGAGAAACTCAAAATTTTCGCAGTTCTGATGCTCGAAACGAATAACTAGAACGGACTAGGGGAAAAGTACGCATACCGTTGTAATCAGGCGAGTTTCTACTTTCAGATGCAACAGAAATTTTGCGAATTGGTCAATCCGTTCGCGAGATATGGCAGTTTGGAGGTAAGCAACGCTTGAGAAACCCAAAATTTTCGCAGTTCTCATGCTCGAAACGAATAACTAGAAAGGCCTAGGGGAAAAGTACGCATACCGTTGTAATCGGGCGAGTTTCTACTTTCAGATGCAACAGAAATTTTGCGGATTGGTCAATCCGTTCGCGAGATATGGCAGTTTGTAGGTAAGAAACGCTTGAGAAACTCAAAATTTTCGCAGTTCTCATGCTCGAAACGAATAACTAGAACGGCCTAGGGGAAAAGTACGCATACCGTTGTAATCGGGCGAGTTTCTACTTTCAGATGCAACAGAAATTTTGCGGATTGGTCAATCCGTTCGCGAGATATGGCAGTTTGGAGGTAAGAAACGCTTGAGAAACTCAAAATTTTCGCAGTTCTGATGCTCGAAACGAATAACTAGAACGGACAAGGGGAGAAGTACCCATACCGTTGTAATCGGGCGAGTTTCTACTTTCAGAGGCAACACAAATTTTGCGGACTGCTCAATCCGTTCGCGAGATATGGCAGTTTGGATGTAAGAAACGCTTGAGAAACTCAAAATTTTCGCATTTCTGATGCTCGAAACGAATAACTAGAACGGCCTAGGGGAAAAGTACGCATACCGTTGCAATCGGGCGAGTTTCTACTTTCAGATGCAACAGAAATTTTGCGGATTGGTCAATCCGTTCGCGAGATATGGCAGTTTGGAAGTAAGAACCGCTCGAGAAACTCAAAATTTTCGCAGTTCTGTTGCTCGACAAGCATAACTAGAACGGCCTAGGGGAAAAGTACGCACACCGTTGCAATCGGGCGAGTTTCTACTTTCAGATGCAACAGAAATTTTGCGGATTGGTCAATCCGATCGCGAGATATGGCAGTTTGGAAGTAAGAAACGCTTGAGAAACTCAAAATTTTCGCAGTTCTGATGCTCGAAACGAATAACTAGAACGGCCTAGGGGAAAAGTACGCATAGTATTGTAATCGGGCGAGTTTCTACTTTCAGATGCAACAGAAATTTTGCGGATTGGTCAATCCGTTCGCGAGATATGGCAGTTTGGAGGTAAGAAACGCTTGAGAAACTCAAAATTTTCGCAGTTCTGATGATCGAAACGAATAACTAGAACGGACTGGGGGAAAAGTACGCATACCGTTGTAATCGGGCGAGTTTCTACGTTCAGATGCAACAGAAATTTTGCGGTTTGGTCAATCCGTTCGCGAGATATGGCAGTTTGGAGGTCAGAAACGCTTGAGAAACTCAAAATTTTCTCAGTTCTGATGCTCGAAACGAATAACTAGAACGGCCTAGGGGAAAAGTACGCATACCGTTGTAATCGGGCGAGTTTCTACTTTCAGATGCAACAGAAATTTTGCGGATTGGTCAATCCGTTCGCGAGATATGCTAGTTTGGATGTCAGAAACGCTTGAGAAACTCAAAATTTTCGCAGTTCTGATGCTCGAAACGAATAACTAGAACGGACTAGGGAAAAAGTACGCATACCGTTGTAATCGGGCGAGTTTCTACTTTCAGATGCAACAGAAATTTTGCGGATTAGTCAATCCGTTCGCGAGATATGGCAGTTTGGAGGTAAGAAACGCTTGAGAAACTCAAAATTTTCGCAGTTCTGATGCTCGACAAGCATAACTAGAACGGTCTAGGGGGAAAGTACGCATACCGTTGGAATCGGGCGACTTTCTACTTTCAGATGCAAAGAAGTTTTGGAGATTGGTCAATCCGTTCGCGAGATATGGCAGTTTGGAAGTAAGAAACGCTTGTGAAACTCAACATTTTCGCAGTTCTGATGCTCGAAACGAATAACTAGAACGGCCTAGGGGAAAAGTACGCATACCGTTGTAATCGGGCGAGTTTCTACTTTCAGATGCAACAGAAATTTTGCGGATTCGTCAATCCGTTCGCGAGATATGGCAGTTTGGAGGTAAGAAACGCTTGAGAAACTCAAAATTTTCGCAGTTCTGATGCTCGAAACGAATAACTAGAACGGACTGGGGGAAAAGTACGCATACCGTTGTAATCGGGCGAGTTTCTACGTTCAGATGCAACAGAAATTTTGCGGTTTGGTCAATCCGTTCGCGAGATATGGCAGTTTGGAGGTCAGAAACGCTTGAGAAACTCAAAATTTTCTCAGTTCTGATGCTCGAAACGAATAACTAGAACGGCCTAGGGGAAAAGTACGCATACCGTTGTAATCGGGCGAGTTTCTACTTTCAGATGCCACAGAAATTTTGCGGATTGGTCAATCCGTTCGCGAGATATGGCAGTTTGGAGGTAAGAAACGCTTGAGAAACTCAAAATTTTCGCAGTTCTGATGATCGAAACGAATAACTAGAACGGCCTAGGGGAAAACTACGCATAGTGTTGTAATCGGGCGAGTTTTTACTTTCAGATGCAACAGAAATTTTGCGGATTGGTCAATCCGTTCGCGAGATATGGCAGTTTGGAGGTAAGCAACGCTTGAGAAACCCAAAATTTTCGCAGTTCTCATGCTCGAAACGAATAACTAGAAAGGCCTAGGGGAAAAGTACGCATACCGTTGTAATCGGGCGAGTTTCTACTTTCAGATGCAACAGAAATTTTGCGGATTGGTCAATCCGTTCGCGAGATATGCTAGTTTGGAGGTCAGAAACGCTTGAGAAACTCAAAATTTTCGCAGTTCTGATGCTCGAAACGAATAACTAGAACGGACTAGGGAAAAAGTACGCATACCGTTGTAATCGGGCGAGTTTCTACTTTCAGATGCAACAGAAATTTTGCGGATTAGTCAATCCGTTCGCGAGATATGGCAGTTTGGAGGTAAGAAACGCTTGAGAAACTCAAAATTTTCGCAGTTCGGATGCTCGACAAGCATAACTAGAACGGTCTAGGGGGAAAGTACGCATACCGTTGGAATCGGGCGACTTTCTACTTTCAGATGCAAAGAAGTTTTGGAGATTGGTCAATCCGTTCGCGAGATGTGGCAGTTTGGAAGTAAGAAACGCTTGAGAAACTCAAAATTTTCGCAGTTCTGATGCTCGACAAGCATAACTAGAACTGTCTAGGGGAAAAGAACGCATACCGTTGTAATCGGGCGAGTTTCTACTTTCAGATGCAACAGAAATTTTGCGGATTGGTCAATCCGTTCGCGAGATATGGCAGTTTGTAGGTAAGAAACGCTTGTGAAACTCAACATTTTCGCAGTTCTGATGCTCGAAACGAATAACTAGAACGGCCTAGGGGAAAAGTACGCATACCGTTGTAATCGGGCGAGTTTCTACTTTCAGATGCAACAGAAATTTTGCGGATTCGTCAATCCGTTCGCGAGATATGGCAGTTTGGAGGTAAGAAACGCTTGAGAAACTCAAAATTTTCGCAGTTCTGATGCTCGAAACGAATAACTAGAACGGACTGGGGGAAAAGTACGCATACCGTTGTAATCGGGCGAGTTTCTACGTTCAGATGCAACAGAAATTTTGCGGTTTGGTCAATCCGTTCGCGAGATATGGCAGTTTGGAGGTCAGAAACGCTTGAGAAACTCAAAATTTTCTCAGTTCTGATGCTCGAAACGAATAACTAGAACGGCCTAGGGGAAAAGTACGCATACCGTTGTAATCGGGCGAGTTTCTACTTTCAGATGCCACAGAAATTTTGCGGATTGGTCAATCCGTTCGCGAGATATGCTAGTTTGGAGGTCAGAAACGCTTGAGAAACTCAAAATTTTCGCAGTTCTGATGCTCGAAACGAATAACTAGAACGGACTAGGGGAAAAGTACGCATACCTTTGTAATCAGGCGAGTTTCTACTTTCAGATGCAACAGAAATTTTGCGGATTGGTCAATCCGTTCGCGAGATATGGCAGTTTGTAGGTAAGAAACGCTTGAGAAACTCAAAATTTTCGCAGTTCTCATGCTCGAAACGAATAACTACAACGGCCTAGGGGAAAAGTACGCATACCGTTGTAATCGGGCGAGTTTCTACTTTCAGATGCAACAGAAATTTTGCGGATTGGTCAATCCGTTCGCGAGATATGGCAGTTTGGAGGTAAGAAACGCTTGAGAAACTCAAAATTTTCGCAGTTCTGATGCTCGACAAGCATAACTAGAACGGCCTAGGGGAACAGTACGCATACTGTTGTAATCGGGCGAGTTTCTACTTTCAGATGCAACAGAAATTTTGCGGATTGGTCAATCCGTTCGCGAGATATGGCAGTTTGTAGGTAAGAAACGCTTGAGAAACTCAACATTTTCGCAGTTCTGATGCTCGAAACGAATAACTAGAACGGCCTAGGGGAAAAGTACGCATATCGTTGTAATCGGGCGAGTTTCTACTTTCAGATGTAACAGAAATTTTGCGGATTGGTCAATCCGTTCGCGAGATATGGCAGTTTGGAGGTAAGAAACGCTTGAGAAACTCAAAATTTTCGCAGTTCTGATGCTCGAAACGAATAACTAGAACGGACTAGGGGAAAAGAACGCATACCCTTGTAATCGGGCGAGTTTCTACGTTCAGATGCAACAGAAATTTTGCGGATTGGTCAATCCGTTCGCGAGATATGGCAGTTTGGAGGTCAGAAACGCTTGAGAAACTCAAAATTTTCGCAGTTCTAATGCTCGAAACGAATAACTAGAACGGCCTAGGGGAAAAGTACGCATACCGTTGTAATCGGGCGAGTTTCTACATTCAGATGCAACAGAAATTTTGCGGATTAGTCAATCCGTTCGCGAGATATGGCAGTTTGGAGGTAAGAAACGCTTGAGAAACTCAACATTTTCGCAGTTCTGATGCTCGAAATGAATAACTAGAACGGCCTAGGGGAAAAGTACGCATACCGTTGTAATCGGGCGACTTTCTACTTTCAGATGCAACAGAAATATTGCGGATTGGTCAATCCGTTCGCGAGATATGGCAGTTTGGAGGTAAGAAACGCTTGAGAAACTCAACATTTTCGCAGTTCTGATGCTCGAAACGAATAAATAGAACGGCCTAGGGGAAAAGTACGCATACCGTTGTAATCGGGCGAGTTTCTACTTTCAGATGCAACAGAAATTTTGCGGATTGGTCAATCCGTTCGCGAGATATGGCATTTTGGAGGTAAGAAACGCTTGAGAAACTCAAAATTTTCGCAGTTCTGATGCTCGAAACGAATAACTAGAACGGACTAGGGGGAAAGTACGCATACCGTTGTAATCGGGCGAGTTTCTACTTTCAGATGCAACAGAAATTTTGCGGATTGGTCAATCCGTTCGCGAGATATGGCAGTTTGGAGGTCAGAAACGCTTGAGAAACTCAAAATTTTCGCAGTTCTAATGCTCGAAACGAATAACTAGAACGGCCTAGGAGAAAAGTACGCATACCGTTGTAATCGGGCGAGTTTCTACTTTCAGATGCAACAGAAATTTTGCGGATTAGTCAATCCGTTCGCGAGATATGGCAGTTTGGAGGTAAGAAACGCTTGAGAAACTCAAAATTTTCGCAGTTCTGATGCTCGACAAGCATAACTAGAACGGTCTAGGGGGAAAGTACGCATACCGTTGTAATCCGGCGACTTTCTACTTTCAGATGCAAAGAAATTTTGGAGATTGGTCAATCCGTTCGCGAGATATGGCAGTTTGGAGGTAAGAAACGGTTGAGAAACTCAAAATTATCACAGTTCTGATACTCGAAACGAGTAACCAGAACGGCCTAGGGGAAAAGTACGCATACCGTTGTTATCGGGCGAGTTTCTACTTTCAGATGCAACAGAAATTTTGCGAATTGGTCAATCCGTTCGCGAGATATGGCAGTTTGGAGGTAAGCAACGCTTGAGAAACCCAAAATTTTCGCAGTTCTCATGCTCGAAGCGAGTAACTACAACGGCCTAGGGGAAAAGTACGCATACCGTTGTAATCGGGCGAGTTTCTACTTTCAGATGCAACAGAAATTTTGCGGATTGGTCAATCCGTTCGCGAGATATGGCAGTTTGGAGGTAAGAAACGCTTGAGAAACTCAACATTTTCGCAGTTCTGATGCTCGACCAGCATAACTAGAACGGTCTAGGGGAAAAGTACGCATACCGTTGTAATCGGGCGAGTTTCTACTTTCAGATGCAACAGAAATTTTGCGGATTAGTCAATCCGTTCGCGAGATATGGCAGTTTGGAGGTAAGAAACGCTTGAGAAACTCAACATTTTCGCAGTTCTGATGCTCGAAATGAATAACTAGAACGGCCTAGGGGAAAAGTACGCATACCGTTGTAATCGGGCGTCTTTCTACTTTCAGATGCAACAGAAATTTTGCGGATTGGTCAATCCGTTCGCGAGATATGGCAGTTTGGAGGTAAGAAACGCTTGAGAAACTCAAAATTTTCGCGGTTCTGATGCTCGAAACGAGTAACCAGAACGGCCTAGGGGAAAAGTACGCATACCGTTGTAATCGGGCGAGTTTATACTTTCAGATGCAACAGAAATTTTGCGAATTGGTCAATCCGTTCGCGAGATATGGCAGTTTGGAGTTAAGAAACGGTTGAGAAACTCAAAATTATCACAGTTCTGATTCTCGAAACGAGTAACCAGAACGGCCTAGGGGAAAAGTACGCATACCGATGTAATCGGGCGAGTTTCTACTTTCAGATGCAACAGAAATTTTGCGAATTGGTCAATCCGTTCGCGAGATATGGCAGTTTGGAGGTAAGCAACGCTTGAGAAACCCAAAATTTTCGCAGTTCTCATGCTCGAAGCGAGTAACTACAACGGCCTAGGGGAAAAGTACGCATACAGATGTAATCGGGCGAGTTTCTACTTTCAGATGCAACAGAAATTTTGCGGATTGGTCAATCCGTTCGCGAGATATGGCAGTTTGGAGGTAAGAAACGCTTGAGAAACTCAAAATTTTCGCAGTTCTGATGCTCGACAAGCATAACTAGAACGGTCTAGGGGGAAAGTACGCATACCGTTGTAATCGGGTGACTTTCTACTTTCAGATGCAACAGAAATTTTGCGGATTGGTCAATCCGTTCGCGAGATATGGCAGTTTGGAGGTCAGAAACGCTTGAGAAACTCAAAATTTTCGCAGTTCTAATGCTCGAAACGAATAACTAGAACGGCCTAGGAGAAAAGTACGCATACCGTTGTAATCGGGCGAGTTTCTACTTTCAGATGCAACAGAAATTTTGCGGATTAGTCAATCCGTTCGCGAGATATGGCAGTTTGGAGGTAAGAAACGCTTGAGAAACTCAACATTTTCGCAGTTCTGATGCTCGAAATGAATAACTAGAACGGCCTAGGGGAAAAGTACGCATACCGTTGTAATCGGGCGACTTTCTACTTTCAGATGCAACAGAAATTTTGCGGATTGGTCAATCCGTTCGCGAGATATGGCAGTTTGGAGGTAAGAAACGCTTGAGAAACTCAAAATTTTCGCAGTTCTGATGCTCGACAAGCATAACTAGAACGGTCTAGGGGAAAAGTACGCATACCGTTGTCATCGGGCGAGTTTCTACTTTCAGATGCAACAGAAATTTTGCGGATTGGTCAATCCGTTCGCGAGATATGGCAGTTTGTAGGTAAGAAACGCTTGAGAAACTCAACATTTTCGCAGTTCTGATGCTCGAAACGAATAAATAGAACGGCCTAGGGGAAAAGTACGCATACCGTTGTAATCGGGCGAGTTTCTACTTTCAGATGCAACAGAAATTTTGCGGATTGGTCAATCCGTTCGCGAGATATGGCAGTTTGTAGGTAAGAAACGCTTGAGAAACTCAACATTTTCGCAGTTCTGATGCTCGAAACGAATAAATAGAACGGCCTAGGGGAAAAGTACGCATACCGTTGTAATCGGGCGAGTTTCTACTTTCAGATGCAACAGAAATTTTGCGGATTGGTCAATCCGTTCGCGAGATATGGCAGTTTGGAGGTAAGAAACGCTTGAGAAACTCAACATTTTCGCAGTTCTGATGCTCGAAATGAATAACTAGAACGGCCTAGGGGAAAAGTACGCATACCGTTGTAATCGGGCGACTTTCTACTTTCAGATGCAACAGAAATATTGCGGATTGGTCAATCCGTTCGCGAGATATGGCAGTTTGTAGGTAAGAAACGCTTGAGAAACTCAACATTTTCGCAGTTCTGATGCTCGAAACGAATAAATAGAACGGCCTAGGGGAAAAGTACGCATACCGTTGTAATCGGGCGAGTTTCTACTTTCAGATGCAACAGAAATTTTGCGGATTGGTCAATCCGTTCGCGAGATATGGCATTTTGGAGGTAAGAAACGCTTGAGAAACTCAAAATTTTCGCAGTTCTGATGCTCGAAACGAATAACTAGAACGGACTAGGGGAAAGTACGCATACCGTTGTAATCGGGCGAGTTTCTACTTTCAGATGCAACAGAAATTTTGCGGATTGGTCAATCCGTTCGCGAGATATGGCAGTTTGGAGGTCAGAAACGCTTGAGAAACTCAAAATTTTCGCAGTTCTAATGCTCGAAACGAATAACTAGAACGGCCTAGGAGAAAAGTACGCATACCGTTGTAATCGGGCGAGTTTCTACTTTCAGATGCAACAGAAATTTTGCGGATTAGTCAATCCGTTCGCGAGATATGGCAGTTTGGAGGTAAGAAACGCTTGAGAAACTCAAAATTTTCGCAGTTCTGATGCTCGACAAGCATAACTAGAACGGTCTAGGGGGAAAGTACGCATACCGTTGTAATCCGGCGACTTTCTACTTTCAGATGCAAAGAAATTTTGGAGATTGGTCAATCCGTTCGCGAGATATGGCAGTTTGGAGGTAAGAAACGGTTGAGAAACTCAAAATTATCACAGTTCTGATACTCGAAACGAGTAACCAGAACGGCCTAGGGGAAAAGTACGCATACCGTTGTTATCGGGCGAGTTTCTACTTTCAGATGCAACAGAAATTTTGCGAATTGGTCAATCCGTTCGCGAGATATGGCAGTTTGGAGGTAAGCAACGCTTGAGAAACCCAAAATTTTCGCAGTTCTCATGCTCGAAGCGAGTAACTACAACGGCCTAGGGGAAAAGTACGCATACCGTTGTAATCGGGCGAGTTTCTACTTTCAGATGCAACAGAAATTTTGCGGATTGGTCAATCCGTTCGCGAGATATGGCAGTTTGGAGGTAAGAAACGCTTGAGAAACTCAACATTTTCGCAGTTCTGATGCTCGACAAGCATAACTAGAACGGTCTAGGGGAAAAGTACGCATACCGTTGTAATCGGGCGAGTTTCTACTTTCAGATGCAACAGAAATTTTGCGGATTAGTCAATCCGTTCGCGAGATATGGCAGTTTGGAGGTAAGAAACGCTTGAGAAACTCAACATTTTCGCAGTTCTGATGCTCGAAATGAATAACTAGAACGGCCTAGGGGAAAAGTACGCATACCGTTGTAATCGGGCGTCTTTCTACTTTCAGATGCAACAGAAATTTTGCGGATTGGTCAATCCGTTCGCGAGATATGGCAGTTTGGAGGTAAGAAACGCTTGAGAAACTCAAAATTTTCGCAGTTCTGATGCTCGACAAGCATAACTAGAACGGTCTAGGGGGAAAGTACGCATACCGTTGTAATCCGGCGACTTTCTACTTTCAGATGCAAAGAAATTTTGGAGATTGGTCAATCCGTTCGCGAGATATGGCAGTTTGGAGGTAAGAAACGGTTGAGAAACTCAAAATTATCACAGTTCTGATACTCGAAACGAGTAACCAGAACGGCCTAGGGGAAAAGTACGCATACCGTTGTTATCGGGCGAGTTTCTACTTTCAGATGCAACAGAAATTTTGCGAATTGGTCAATCCGTTCGCGAGATATGGCAGTTTGGAGGTAAGCAACGCTTGAGAAACCCAAAATTTTCGCAGTTCTCATGCTCGAAGCGAGTAACTACAACGGCCTAGGGGAAAAGTACGCATACCGTTGTAATCGGGCGAGTTTCTACTTTCAGATGCAACAGAAATTTTGCGGATTGGTCAATCCGTTCGCGAGATATGGCAGTTTGGAGGTAAGAAACGCTTGAGAAACTCAACATTTTCGCAGTTCTGATGCTCGACAAGCATAACTAGAACGGTCTAGGGGAAAAGTACGCATACCGTTGTAATCGGGCGAGTTTCTACTTTCAGATGCAACAGAAATTTTGCGGATTAGTCAATCCGTTCGCGAGATATGGCAGTTTGGAGGTAAGAAACGCTTGAGAAACTCAACATTTTCGCAGTTCTGATGCTCGAAATGAATAACTAGAACGGCCTAGGGGAAAAGTACGCATACCGTTGTAATCGGGCGTCTTTCTACTTTCAGATGCAACAGAAATTTTGCGGATTGGTCAATCCGTTCGCGAGATATGGCAGTTTGGAGGTAAGAAACGCTTGAGAAACTCAAAATTTTCGCGGTTCTGATGCTCGAAACGAGTAACCAGAACGGCCTAGGGGAAAAGTACGCATACCGTTGTAATCGGGCGAGTTTATACTTTCAGATGCAACAGAAATTTTGCGAATTGGTCAATCCGTTCGCGAGATATGGCAGTTTGGAGTTAAGAAACGGTTGAGAAACTCAAAATTATCACAGTTCTGATTCTCGAAACGAGTAACCAGAACGGCCTAGGGGAAAAGTACGCATACCGATGTAATCGGGCGAGTTTCTACTTTCAGATGCAACAGAAATTTTGCGAATTGGTCAATCCGTTCGCGAGATATGGCAGTTTGGAGGTAAGCAACGCTTGAGAAACCCAAAATTTTCGCAGTTCTCATGCTCGAAGCGAGTAACTACAACGGCCTAGGGGAAAAGTACGCATACCGATGTAATCGGGCGAGTTTCTACTTTCAGATGCAACAGAAATTTTGCGGATTGGTCAATCCGTTCGCGAGATATGGCAGTTTGGAGGTAAGAAACGCTTGAGAAACTCAAAATTTTCGCAGTTCTGATGCTCGACAAGCATAACTAGAACGGTCTAGGGGGAAAGTACGCATACCGTTGTAATCGGGCGACTTTCTACTTTCAGATGCAACAGAAATTTTGCGGATTGGTCAATCCGTTCGCGAGATATGGCAGTTTGGAGGTCAGAAACGCTTGAGAAACTCAAAATTTTCGCAGTTCTAATGCTCGAAACGAATAACTAGAACGGCCTAGGAGAAAAGTACGCATACCGTTGTAATCGGGCGAGTTTCTACTTTCAGATGCAACAGAAATTTTGCGGATTAGTCAATCCGTTCGCGAGATATGGCAGTTTGGAGGTAAGAAACGCTTGAGAAACTCAACATTTTCGCAGTTCTGATGCTCGAAATGAATAACTAGAACGGCCTAGGGGAAAAGTACGCATACCGTTGTAATCGGGCGACTTTCTACTTTCAGATGCAACAGAAATTTTGCGGATTGGTCAATCCGTTCGCGAGATATGGCAGTTTGGAGGTAAGAAACGCTTGAGAAACTCAAAATTTTCGCAGTTCTGATGCTCGACAAGCATAACTAGAACGGTCTAGGGGAAAAGTACGCATACCGTTGTCATCGGGCGAGTTTCTACTTTCAGATGCAACAGAAATTTTGCGGATTGGTCAATCCGTTCGCGAGATATGGCAGTTTGTAGGTAAGAAACGCTTGAGAAACTCAACATTTTCGCAGTTCTGATGCTCGAAACGAATAAATAGAACGGCCTAGGGGAAAAGTACGCATACCGTTGTAATCGGGCGAGTTTCTACTTTCAGATGCAACAGAAATTTTGCGGATTGGTCAATCCGTTCGCGAGATATGGCAGTTTGGAGGTAAGAAACGCTTGAGAAACTCAAAATTTTCGCAGTTCTGATGCTCGAAACGAATAACTAGAACGGACTAGGGGGAAAGTACGCATACCGTTGTAATCGGGCGAGTTTCTACTTTCAGATGCAACAGAAATTTTGCGGACGGGTCAATCCTTTCGCGAGATATGGCAGTTTGGATGTAAGAAACGCTTGAGAAACTCAAAATTTTCGCAGTTCTGATGCTCGAAACGAATAACTAGAACGGACTAGGGGGAAAGTACGCATACCGTTGTAATCGGGCGAGTTTCTACTTTCAGATGCAACAGAAATTTTGCGGATTAGTCAATCCGTTCGCGAGATATGGCAGTTTGGAGGTAAGAAACGCTTGAGAAACTCAAAATTTTCGCAGTTCTGATGCTCGACAAGCATAACTAGAACGGTCTAGGGGGAAAGTACGCATACCGTTGTAATCCGGCGACTTTCTACTTTCAGATGCAAAGAAATTTTGGAGATTGGTCAATCCGTTCGCGAGATATGGCAGTTTGGAGGTAAGAAACGGTTGAGAAACTCAAAATTATCACAGTTCTGATGCTCGAAACGAGTAACCAGAACGGCCTAGGGGAAAAGTACGCATACCGTTGTAATCGGGCGAGTTTCTACTTTCAGATGCAACAGAAATTTTGCGAATTGGTCATTCCGTTCGCGAGATATGGCAGTTTGGAAGTAAGCAACGCTTGAGAAACCCAAAATTTTCGCAGTTCTCATGCTCGAAGCGAGTAACTACAACGGCCTAGGGGAAAAGTACGCATACCGTTGTAATCGGGCGAGTTTCTACTTTCAGATGCAACAGAAATTTTGCGGATTGGTCAATCCGTTCGCGAGATATGGCAGTTTGGAGGTAAGAAACGCTTGAGAAACTCAAAATTTTCGCAGTTCTGATGCTCGACAAGCATAACTAGAACGGTCTAGGGGGAAAGTACGCATACCGTTGTAATCCGGCGACTTTCTACTTTCAGATGCAAAGAAATTTTGGAGATTGGTCAATCCGTTCGCGAGATATGGCAGTTTGGAGGTAAGAAACGGTTGAGAAACTCAAAATTATCACAGTTCTGATGCTCGAAACGAGTAACCAGAACGGCCTAGGGGAAAAGTACGCATACCGTTGTAATCGGGCGAGTTTCTACTTTCAGATGCAACAGAAATTTTGCGAATTGGTCAATCCGTTCGCGAGATATGGCAGTTTGGAGGTAAGCAACGCTTGAGAAACCCAAAATTTTCGCAGTTCTCATGCTCGAAGCGAGTAACTACAACGGCCTAGGGGAAAAGTACGCATACCGTTGTAATCGGGCGAGTTTCTACTTTCAGATGCAACAGAAATTTTGCGGATTGGTCAATCCGTTCGCGAGATATGGCAGTTTGGAGGTAAGAAACGCTTGAGAAACTCAAAATTTTCGCAGTTCTGATGCTCGACAAGCATAACTAGAACGGTCTAGGGGAAGAGTACGCATACTGTTGTAATCGGGCGAGTTTCTACTTTCAGATGCAACAGAAATTTTGCGGATTGGTCAATCCGTTCGCGAGATATGGCAGTTTGTAGGTAAGAAACGCTTGAGAAACTCAACATTTTCGCAGTTCTGATGCTCGAAACGAATAACTAGAACGGCCTAGGGGAAAAGTACGCATACCGTTGTAATCGGGCGAGTTTCTACTTTCAGATGTAACAGAAATTTTGCGGATTGGTCAATCCGTTCGCGAGATATGGCAGTTTGGAGGTAAGAAACGCTTGAGAAACTCAAAATTTTCGCAGTTCTGATGCTCGAAACGAATAACTAGAACGGACTAGGGGAAAAGAACGCATACCCTTGTAATCGGGCGAGTTTCTACGTTCAGATGCAACAGAAATTTTGCGGATTGGTCAATCCGTTCGCGAGATATGGCAGTTTGGAGGTCAGAAACGCTTGAGAAACTCAAAATTTTCGCAGTTCTAATGCTCGAAACGAATAACTAGAACGGCCTAGGGGAAAAGTACGCATACCGTTGTAATCGGGCGAGTTTCTACATTCAGATGCATCAGAAATTTTGCGGATTAGTCAATCCGTTCGCGAGATATGGCAGTTTGGAGGTAAGAAACGCTTGAGAAACTCAACATTTTCGCAGTTCTGATGCTCGAAATGAATAACTAGAACGGCCTAGGGGAAAAGTACGCATACCGTTGTAATCGGGCGACTTTCTACTTTCAGATGCAACAGAAATTTTGCGGATTGGTCAATCCGTTCGCGAGATATGGCAGTTTGTAGGTAAGAAACGCTTGAGAAACTCAACATTTTCGCAGTTCTGATGCTCGAAACGAATAAATAGAACGGCCTAGGGGAAAAGTACGCATACCGTTGTAATCGGGCGAGTTTCTACTTTCAGATGCAACAGAAATTTTGCGGATTGGTCAATCCGTTCGCGAGATATGGCATTTTGGAGGTAAGAAACGCTTGAGAAACACAAAATTTTCGCAGTTCTGATGCTCGAAACGAATAACTAGAACGGACTAGGGGGAAAGTACGCATACCGTTGTAATCGGGCGAGTTTCTACTTTCAGATGCAACAGAAATTTTGCGGATTGGTCAATCCGTGCGCGAGATATGGCAGTTTGGAGGTCAGAAACGCTTGAGAAACTCAAAATTTTCGCAGTTCTAATGCTCGAAACGAATAACTAGAACGGCCAAGGGGAAAAGTACGCATACCGTTGTAATCGGGCGAGTTTCTACTTTCAGATGCAACAGAAATTTTGCGGATTAGTCAATCCGTTCGCGAGATATGGCAGTTTGGAGGTAAGAAACGCTTGAGAAACTCAACATTTTCGCAGTTCTGATGCTCGAAATGAATAACTAGAACGGCCTAGGGGAAAAGTACGCATACCGTTGTAATCGGGCGACTTTCTACTTTCAGATGCAACAGAAATTTTGCGGATTGGTCAATCCGTTCGCGAGATATGGCAGTTTGGAGGTAAGAAACGCTTGAGAAACTCAAAATTTTCGCAGTTCTGATGCTCGACAAGCATAACTAGAACGGTCTAGGGGAAAAGTACGCATACCGTTGTCATCGGGCGAGTTTCTACTTTCAGATGCAACAGAAATTTTGCGGATTGGTCAATCCGTTCGCGAGATATGGCAGTTTGTAGGTAAGAAACGCTTGAGAAACTCAACATTTTCGCAGTTCTGATGCTCGAAACGAATAAATAGAACGGCCTAGGGGAAAAGTACGCATACCGTTGTAATCGGGCGAGTTTCTACTTTCAGATGCAACAGAAATTTTGCGGATTGGTCAATCCGTTCGCGAGATATGGCAGTTTGGAGGTAAGAAACGCTTGAGAAACTCAAAGTTTTCGCAGTTCTGATGCTCGAAACGAATAACTAGAACGGACTAGGGGGAAAGTACGCATACCGTTGTAATCGGGCGAGTTTCTACTTTCAGATGCAACAGAAATTTTGCGGACGGGTCAATCCGTTCGCGAGATATGGCAGTTTGGATGTAAGAAACGCTTGAGAAACTCAAAATTTTCGCAGTTCTGATGCTCGAAACGAATAACTAGAACGGACTAGGGGAAAAGTACGCATACCGTTGTAATCGGGCGAGTTTCTTCTTTCAGATGCAACAGAAATTTTGCGGATTAGTCAATCCGTTCGCGAGATATGGCAGTTTGTAGGTAAGAAACGCTTGAGAAACTCAACATTTTCGCAGTTCTGATGCTCGAAACGAATAAATAGAACGGCCTAGGGGAAAAGTACGCATACCGTTGTAATCGGGCGAGTTTCTACTTTCAGATGCAACAGAAATTTTGCGGATTGGTCAATCCGTTCGCGAGATATGGCAGTTTGGAGGTAAGAAACGCTTGAGAAACTCAAAATTTTCGCAGTTCTGATGCTCGAAACGAATAACTAGAACGGACTAGGGGAAAAGTACGCATACCGTTGTAATTGGGCGAGTTTCTACTTTCAGATGCAACAGAAATTTTGCGGATTGGTCAATCCGTTCGCGAGATATGGCATTTTGGAGGTAAGAAACGCTTGAGAAACTCAAAATTTTCGCAGTTCTGATGCTCGAAACGAATAACTAGAGCGGACTAGGGGGAAAGTACGCATACCGTTGTAATCGGGCGAGTTTCTACTTTCAGATGCAACAGAAATTTTGCGGATTGGTCAATCCGTTCGCGAGATATGGCAGTTTGGAGGTCAGAAACGCTTGAGAAACTCAAAATTTTCGCAGTTCTAATGCTCGAAACGAATAACTAGAACGGCCTAGGGGAAAAGTACGCATACCGTTGTAATCGGGCGAGTTTCTACTTTCAGATGCAACAGAAATTTTGCGGATTAGTCAATCCGTTCGCGAGATATGGCAGTTTGGAGGTAAGAAACACTTGAGAAACTCAACATTTTCGCAGTTCTGATGCTCGAAATGAATAACTAGAACGGCCTAGGGGAAAAGTACGCATACCGTTGTAATCGGGCGAGTTTCTACTTTCAGATGCAACAGAAATTTTGCGGATTAGTCAATCCGTTCGCGAGATATGGCAGTTTGGAGGTAAGAAACGCTTGAGAAACTCAAAATTTTCGCAGTTCTGATGCTCGACAAGCATAACTAGAACGGTCTAGGGGGAAAGTACGCATACCGTTGTAATCGGGCGACTTTCTACTTTCAGATGCAACAGAAACTTTGGAGATTGGTCAATCCGTTCGCGAGATATGGCAGTTTGGAGGTAAGAAACGGTTGAGAAACTCAAAATTATCACAGTTCTGATGCTCGAAACGAGTAACCAGAACGGCCTAGGGGAAAAGTACGCATACCGTTGTAATCGGGCGAGTTTATACTTTCAGATGCAACAGGAATTTTGCGAATTGGTCAATCCGTTCGCGAGATATGGCAGTTTGGATGTAAGAAACGGTTGAGAAACTCAAAATTATCACAGTTCTGATGCTCGAAACGAGTAACCAGAACGGCCTAGGGGAAAAGTACGCATACCGTTGTAATCGGGCGAGTTTCTACTTTCAGATACAACAGAAATTTTGCGAATTGGTCAATCCGTTCGCGAGATATGGCAGTTTGGAGGTAAGCAACGCTTGAGAAAACCAAAATTTTCGCAGTTCTCATGCTCGAAGCGAGTAACTACAACGGCCTAGGGGAAAAGTACGCATTCCGATGTAATCGGGCGAGTTTCTACTTTCAGATGCAACAGAAATTTTGCGGATTGGTCAATCCGTTCGCGAGATATGGCAGTTTGGAGGTAAGAAACGCTTGAGAAACTCAACATTTTCGCAGTTCTGATGCTCGAAACGAATAACTAGAACGGCCTAGGGGAAAAGTACGCATACCGTTGTAATCGGGCGAGTTTCTACTTTCAGATGCAACAGAAATTTTGCGGATTAGTCAATCCGTTCGCGAGATATGGCAATTTGGAGGTAAGAAACGCTTGAGAAACTCAACATTTTCGCAGTTCTGATGCTCGGAAGTGAATAACTAGAACGGCCTAGGGGAGAAGTACGCATACCGTTGTAATCGGGCGACTTTCTACTTTCAGATGCAACAGAAAATTTTGCGGATTGGTCAATCCGTTCGCGAGATATGGCAGTTTGGAGGTAAGAAACGCTTGAGAAACTCAACATTTTCGCAGTTCTGATGCTCGAAACGAATAACTAGAACGGCCTAGGGGAAAAGTACGCATACCGTTGTAATCGGGCGAGTTTCTACTTTCAGATGCAACAGAAATTTTGCGGATTAGTCAATCCGTTCGCGAGATATGGCAGTTTGGAGGTAAGAAACGCTTGAGAAACTCAAAATTTTCGCAGTTCTGATGCTCGAAACGAATAACTAGAACGGACTAGGGGAAAAGTACGCATACCGTTGTAATCGGGCGAGTTTCTACTTTCAGATGCAACAGAAATTTTGCGGACTGGTCAATCCGTTCGCGAGATATGGCAGTTTGGAGGTAAGAAACGCTTGAGAAACTCAAAATTTTCGCAGTTCTGATGCTCGAAACGAATAACTAGAACGGACTAGGGGAAAAGTACCCATACCGTTGTAATCGGGCGAGTTTCTACTTTCAGATGCAACAGAAATTTTGCGGATTAGTCAATCCGTTCGCGAGATATGGCAGTTTGGAGGTAAGAAACGCTTGAGAAACTCAAAATTTTCGCAGTTCTGATGCTCGAAACGAATAACTAGAACGGCCTAGGGGAAAAGTACGCATACCCGTTGTAATCGGGCGAGTTTCTACTTTCAGATGCAACAGAAATTTTGCGGATTAGTCAATCCGTTCGCGAGATATGGCAATTTGGATGTAAGAAACGCTTGAGAAACTCAACATTTTCGCAGTTCTGATGCTCGAAATGAATAACTAGAACGGCCTAGGGGAGAAGTACGCATACCGTTGTAATCGGGCGACTTTCTACTTTCAGATGCAACAGAAATTTTGCGGATTGGTCAATCCGTTCGCGAGATATGGCAGTTTGGAGGTAAGAAACGCTTGAGAAACTCAAAATTTTCGCAGTTCTGATGCTCGACAAGCATAACTAGAACGGTCTAGGGGGAAAGTACGCATACCGTTGTAATCGGGCGACTTTCTACTTTCAGATGCAAAGAAATTTTGGAGATTGGTCAATCCGTTCGCGAGATATGGCAGTTTGGAGGTAAGAAACGGTTGAGAAACTCAAAATTATCACAGTTCTGATGCTCGAAACGAGTAACCAGAACGGCCTAGGGGAAAAGTACGCATACCGTTGTAGTCGGGCGAGTTTCTACTTTCAGATGCAACAGAAATTTTGCGAATTGGTCAATCCGTTCGCGAGATATTGCAGTTTGGAGGTAAGCAACGCTTGAGAAACCCAAAATTTTCGCAGTTCTCATGCTCGAAGCGAGTAACTACAACGGCCTAGGGGAAAAGTACGCATTCCGATGTAATCGGGCGAGTTTCTACTTTCAGATGCAACAGAAATTTTGCGGATTGGTCAATCCGTTCGCGAGATATGGCAGTTTGGAGGTAAGAAACGCTTGAGAAACTCAAAATTTTCGCAGTTCTGATGCTCGACAAGCATAACTAGAACGGTCTAGGGGGAAAGTACGCATACCGTTGTAATCGGGCGACTTTCTACTTTCAGATGCAACAGAAACTTTGGAGATTGGTCAATCCGTTCGCGAGATATGGCAGTTTGGAGGTAAGAAACGGTTGAGAAACTCAAAATTATCACAGTTCTGATGCTCGAAACGAGTAACCAGAACGGCCTAGGGGAAAAGTACGCATACCGTTGTAATCGGGCGAGTTTATACTTTCAGATGCAACAGGAATTTTGCGAATTGGTCAATCCGTTCGCGAGATATGGCAGTTTGGATGTAAGAAACGGTTGAGAAACTCAAAATTATCACAGTTCTGATGCTCGAAACGAGTAACCAGAACGGCCTAGGGGAAAAGTACGCATACCGTTGTAATCGGGCGAGTTTCTACTTTCAGATACAACAGAAATTTTGCGAATTGGTCAATCCGTTCGCGAGATATGGCAGTTTGGAGGTAAGCAACGCTTGAGAAAACCAAAATTTTCGCAGTTCTCATGCTCGAAGCGAGTAACTACAACGGCCTAGGGGAAAAGTACGCATTCCGATGTAATCGGGCGAGTTTCTACTTTCAGATGCAACAGAAATTTTGCGGATTGGTCAATCCGTTCGCGAGATATGGCAGTTTGGAGGTAAGAAACGCTTGAGAAACTCAACATTTTCGCAGTTCTGATGCTCGAAACGAATAACTAGAACGGCCTAGGGGAAAAGTACGCATACCGTTGTAATCGGGCGAGTTTCTACTTTCAGATGCAACAGAAATTTTGCGGATTAGTCAATCCGTTCGCGAGATATGGCAATTTGGAGGTAAGACACGCTTGAGAAACTCAACATTTTCGCAGTTCTGATGCTCGAAGTGAATAACTAGAACGGCCTAGGGGAGAAGTACGCATACCGTTGTAATCGGGCGACTTTCTACTTTCAGATGCAACAGAAATTTTGCGGATTGGTCAATCCGTTCGCGAGATATGGCAGTTTGGAGGTAAGAAACGCTTGAGAAACTCAACATTTTCGCAGTTCTGATGCTCGAAACGAATAACTAGAACGGCCTAGGGGAAAAGTACGCATACCGTTGTAATCGGGCGAGTTTCTACTTTCAGATGCAACAGAAATTTTGCGGACTGGTCAATCCGTTCGCGAGATATGGCAGTTTGGAGGTAAGAAACGCTTGAGAAACTCAAAATTTTCGCAGTTCTGATGCTCGAAACGAATAACTAGAACGGACTAGGGGAAAAGTACCCATACCGTTGTAATCGGGCGAGTTTCTACTTTCAGATGCAACAGAAATTTTGCGGATTAGTCAATCCGTTCGCGAGATATGGCAGTTTGGAGGTAAGAAACGCTTGAGAAACTCAAAATTTTCGCAGTTCTGATGCTCGAAACGAATAACTAGAACGGCCTAGGGGAAAAGTACGCATACCGTTGTAATCGGGCGAGTTTCTACTTTCAGATGCAACAGAAATTTTGCGGATTAGTCAATCCGTTCGCGAGATATGGCAATTTGGATGTAAGAAACGCTTGAGAAACTCAACATTTTCGCAGTTCTGATGCTCGAAATGAATAACTAGAACGGCCTAGGGGAGAAGTACGCATACCGTTGTAATCGGGCGACTTTCTACTTTCAGATGCAACAGAAATTTTGCGGATTGGTCAATCCGTTCGCGAGATATGGCAGTTTGGAGGTAAGAAACGCTTGAGAAACTCAAAATTTTCGCAGTTCTGATGCTCGACAAGCATAACTAGAACGGTCTAGGGGGAAAGTACGCATACCGTTGTAATCGGGCGACTTTCTACTTTCAGATGCAAAGAAATTTTGGAGATTGGTCAATCCGTTCGCGCGATATGGCAGTTTGGAGGTAAGAAACGGTTGAGAAACTCAAAATTATCACAGTTCTGATGCTCGAAACGAGTAACCAGAACGGCCTAGGGGAAAAGTACGCATACCGTTGTAATCGGGCGACTTTCTACTTTCAGATGCAACAGAAATTTTGCGGATTGGTCATTCCGTTCGCGAGATATGGCAGTTTGGAGGTAAGAAACGCTTGAGAAACTCAAAATTTTCGCAGTTCTGATGCTCGACAAGCATAACTAGAACGGTCTAGGGGGAAAGTACGCATACCGTTGTAATCGGGCGACTTTCTACTTTCAGATGCAAAGAAATTTTGGAGATTGGTCAATCCGTTCGCGAGATATGGCAGTTTGGAGGTAAGAAACGGTTGAGAAACTCAAAATTATCACAGTTCTGATGCTCGAAACGAGTAACCAGAACGGCCTAGGGGAAAACTACGCATACCGTTGTAATCGGGCGAGTTTCTACTTTCAGATGCAACAGAAATTTTGCGAATTGGTCAATCCGTTCGCGAGATATTGCAGTTTGGAGGTAAGCAACGCTTGAGAAACCCAAAATTTTCGCAGTTCTCATGCTCGAAGCGAGTAACTACAACGGCCTAGGGGAAAAGTACGCATTCCGATGTAATCGGGCGAGTTTCTACTTTCAGATGCAACAGAAATTTTGCGGATTGGTCAATCCGTTCGCGAGATATGGCAGTTTGGAGGTAAGAAACGCTTGAGAAACTCAACATTTTCGCAGTTCTGATGCTCGAAACGAATAACTAGAACGGCCTAGGGGAAAAGTACGCATACCGTTGTAATCGGGCGAGTTTCTACTTTCAGATGCAACAGAAATTTTGCGGATTAGTCAATCCGTTCGCGAGATATGGCAGTTTGGAGGTAAGAAACGCTTGAGAAACTCAACATTTTCGCAGTTCTGATGCTCGAAATGAATAACTAGAACGGCCTAGGGGAAAAGTACGCATACCGTTGTAATCGGGCGACTTTCTACTTTCAGATGCAACAGAAATTTTGCGGATTGGTCAATCCGTTCGCGAGATATGGCAGTTTGGAGGTAAGAAACGCTTGAGAAACTCAAAATTTTCGCAGTTCTGATGCTCGACAAGCATAACTAGAACGGTCTAGGGGGAAAGTACGCATACCGTTGTAATCGGGCGACTTTCTACTTTCAGATGCAAAGAAATTTTGGAGATTGGTCAATCCGTTCGCGCGATATGGCAGTTTGGAGGTAAGAAACGGTTGAAAAACTCAAAATTATCACAGTTCTGATGCTCGAAACGAGTAACCAGAACGGCCTAGGGGAAAAGTACGCATACCGTTGTAATCGGGCGAGTTTCTACTTTCAGATGCAACAGAAATTTTGCGGATTCGTCAATCCGTTCGCGAGATATGGCAGTTTGTAGGTAAGGAACGCTTGAGAAACTCAACATTTTCGCAGTTCTGATGCTCGAAACGAATAACCAGAACGGCCTAGGGTAAAAGTACGCACACCGTTGTAATCGGGCGAGTTTATACTTTCAGATGCAACAGAAATTTTGCGAATTGGTCAATCCGTTCGCGAGATATGGCAGTTTGGAGTTAAGAAACGGTTGAGAAACTCAAAATTATCACAGTTCTGATGCTCGAAACGAGTAACCAGAACGGCCTAGGGGAAAAGTACGCATACCGATGTAATCGGGCGAGTTTCTACTTTCAGATGCAACAAAAATTTTGCGAATTGGTCAATCCGTTCGCGAGATATGGCAGTTTGGAGGTAAGCAACGCTTGAGAAACCCAAAATTTTCGCAGTTCTCATGCTCGAAGCGAGTAACTACAACGGCCTAGGGGAAAAGTACGCATACCGATGTAATCGGGCGAGTTTCTACTTTCAGATGCAACAGAAATTTTGCGGATTGGTCAATCCGTTCGCGAGATATGGCAGTTTGGAGGTAAGAAACGCTTGAGAAACTCAACATTTTCGCAGTGCTGATGCTCGAAACGAATAACTAGAACGGCCTAGGGGAAAAGTACGCATACCGTTGTAATCGGGCGAGTTTCTACTTTCAGATGCAACAGAAATTTTGCGGATTAGTCAATCCGTTCGCGAGATATAGCAGTTTGGAGGTAAGAAACGCTTGAGAAACTCAACATTTTCGCAGTTCTGATGCTCGAAATGAATAACTAGAACGGCCTAGGGGATAAGTACGCATACCGTTGTAATCGGGCGACTTTCTACTTTCAGATGCAACAGAAATTTTGCGGATTGGTCAATCCGTTCGCGAGATATGGCAGTTTGGATGTAAGAAACGGTTGGGAAACTCAAAATTTTCACAGTTCGGATGCCCGAAACGAATAACCAGAACTGCCTAGGGGAAAAGTACGCATACCGTTGTAATCGGGCGAGTTTCTACTTTCAGATGCAACAGAAATTTTGCGGATTGGTCAATCCGTTCGCGAGATATGGCAGTTTGTAGGTAAGAAACGCTTGAGCAACTCAACATTTTCGCAGTTCTGATGCTCGAAACGAATAACCAGAACGGCCTAGGGGAAAAGTACGCACACCGTTGTAATCGGGCGAGTTTGTACTTTCAGATGCAACAGAAATTTTGCGGATTGGTCAATCCGTTCGCGAGATATGGCAGTTTGGAGGTAAGAAACGGTTGAGAAACTCAAAATTATCACAGTTCTGATGCTCGAAACGAGTAACCAGAACGGCCTAGGGGAAAAGTACGCATACCGTTGTAATCGGGCGAGTTTCTACTTTCAGATGCAACAGAAATTTTGCGGATTGGTCAATCCGTTCGCGAGATATGGCAGTTTGGAGGTAAGAAACGCTTGAGAAACTCAAAATTTTCGCAGTTCTGATGCTCGACAAGCATAACTAGAACGGTCTAGGGGAACAGTACGCATACTGTTGTAATCGGGCGAGTTTCTACTTTCAGATGCAACAGAAATTTTGCGGATTGGTCAATCCGTTCGCGAGATATGGCAGTTTGTAGGTAAGAAACGCTTGAGAAACTCAACATTTGCGCAGTTCTGATGCTCGAAACGAATAACTAGAACGGCCTAGGGGAAAAGTACGCATACCGTTGTAATCGGGCGAGTTTCTACTTTCAGATGTAACAGAAATTTTGCGGATTGGTCAATCCGTTCGCGAGATATGGCAGTTTGGAGGTAAGAAACGCTTGAGAAACTCAAAATTTTCGCAGTTCTGATGCTCGAAACGAATAACTAGGACGGACTAGGGGAAAAGAACGCATACCGTTGTAATCGGGCGAGTTTCTACGTTCAGATGCAACAGAAATTTTGCGGATTGGTCAATCCGTTCGCGAGATATGGCAGTTTGGAGGTCAGAAACGCTTGAGAAACTCAAAATTTTCGCAGTTCTGATGCTCGACAAGCATAACTAGAACGGTCTAGGGGAAAAGTACGCATACCGTTGTAATCAGGCGAGTTTCTACTTTCAGATGCAACAGAAATTTTGCGGATTGGTCAATCCGTTCGCGAGATATGGCAGTTTGTAGGTAAGAAACGCTTGAGAAACTCAAAATTTTCGCAGTTCTGATGCTCGACAAGCATAACTAGAACGGTCTAGGGGGAAAGTACGCATACCGTTGTAATCCGGCGACTTTCTACTTTCAGATGCAAAGAAATTTTGGAGATTGGTCAATCCGTTCGCGAGATATGGCAGTTTGGAGGTAAGAAACGGTTGAGAAACTCAAAATTATCACAGTTCTGATGCTCGAAACGAGTAACCAGAACGGCCTAGGGGAAAAGTACGCATACCGTTGTAATCGGGCGAGTTTCTACTTTCAGATGCAACAGAAATTTTGCGAATTGGTCAATCCGTTCGCGAGATATGGCAGTTTGGAAGTAAGCAACGCTTGAGAAACCCAAAATTTTCGCAGTTCTCATGCTCGAAGCGAGTAACTACAACGGCCTAGGGGAAAAGTACGCATACCGTTGTAATCGGGCGAGTTTCTACTTTCAGATGCAACAGAAATTTTGCGGATTGGTCAATCCGTTCGCGAGATATGGCAGTTTGGAGGTAAGAAACGCTTGAGAAACTCAAAATTTTCGCAGTTCTGATGCTCGACAAGCATAACTAGAACGGTCTAGGGGGAAAGTACGCATACCGTTGTAATCCGGCGACTTTCTACTTTCAGATGCAAAGAAATTTTGGAGATTGGTCAATCCGTTCGCGAGATATGGCAGTTTGGAAGTAAGCAACGCTTGAGAAACCCAAAATTTTCGCAGTTCTCATGCTCGAAACGAGTAACCAGAACGGCCTAGGGGAAAAGTACGCATACCGTTGTAATCGGGCGAGTTTCTACTTTCAGATGCAACAGAAATTTTGCGGATTGGTCAATCCGTTCGCGAGATATGGCAGTTTGGAGGTAAGAAACGCTTGAGAAACTCAAAATTTTCGCAGTTCTGATGCTCGACAAGCATAACTAGAACGGTCTAGGGGAACAGTACGCATACTGTTGTAATCGGGCGAGTTTCTACTTTCAGATGCAACAGAAATTTTGCGGATTGGTCAATCCGTTCGCGAGATATGGCAGTTTGTAGGTAAGAAACGCTTGAGAAACTCAACATTTGCGCAGTTCTGATGCTCGAAACGAATAACTAGAACGGCCTAGGGGAAAAGTACGCATACCGTTGTAATCGGGCGAGTTTCTACTTTCAGATGTAACAGAAATTTTGCGGATTGGTCAATCCGTTCGCGAGATATGGCAGTTTGGAGGTAAGAAACGCTTGAGAAACTCAAAATTTTCGCAGTTCTGATGCTCGAAACGAATAACTAGGACGGACTAGGGGAAAAGAACGCATACCGTTGTAATCGGGCGAGTTTCTACGTTCAGATGCAACAGAAATTTTGCGGATTGGTCAATCCGTTCGCGAGATATGGCAGTTTGGAGGTCAGAAACGCTTGAGAAACTCAAAATTTTCGCAGTTCTGATGCTCGACAAGCATAACTAGAACGGTCTAGGGGAAAAGTACGCATACCGTTGTAATCAGGCGAGTTTCTACTTTCAGATGCAACAGAAATTTTGCGGATTGGTCAATCCGTTCGCGAGATATGGCAGTTTGTAGGTAAGAAACGCTTGAGAAACTCAAAATTTTCGCAGTTCTGATGCTCGACAAGCATAACTAGAACGGTCTAGGGGGAAAGTACGCATACCGTTGTAATCCGGCGACTTTCTACTTTCAGATGCAAAGAAATTTTGGAGATTGGTCAATCCGTTCGCGAGATATGGCAGTTTGGAGGTAAGAAACGGTTGAGAAACTCAAAATTATCACAGTTCTGATGCTCGAAACGAGTAACCAGAACGGCCTAGGGGAAAAGTACGCATACCGTTGTAATCGGGCGAGTTTCTACTTTCAGATGCAACAGAAATTTTGCGAATTGGTCAATCCGTTCGCGAGATATGGCAGTTTGGAAGTAAGCAACGCTTGAGAAACCCAAAATTTTCGCAGTTCTCATGCTCGAAGCGAGTAACTACAACGGCCTAGGGGAAAAGTACGCATACCGTTGTAATCGGGCGAGTTTCTACTTTCAGATGCAACAGAAATTTTGCGGATTGGTCAATCCGTTCGCGAGATATGGCAGTTTGGAGGTAAGAAACGCTTGAGAAACTCAAAATTTTCGCAGTTCTGATGCTCGACAAGCATAACTAGAACGGTCTAGGGGGAAAGTACGCATACCGTTGTAATCCGGCGACTTTCTACTTTCAGATGCAAAGAAATTTTGGAGATTGGTCAATCCGTTCGCGAGATATGGCAGTTTGGAAGTAAGAAACGGTTGAGAAACTCAAAATTATCACAGTTCTGATGCTCGAAACGAGTAACCAGAACGGCCTAGGGGAAAAGTACGCATACCGTTGTAATCGGGCGAGTTTCTACTTTCAGATGCAACAGAAATTTTGCGAATTGGTCAATCCGTTCGCGAGATATGGCAGTTTGGAGGTAAGCAACGCTTGAGAAACCCAAAATTTTCGCAGTTCTCATGCTCGAAGCGAGTAACTACAACGGCCTAGGGGAAAAGTACGCATACCGTTGTAATCGGGCGAGTTTCTACTTTCAGATGCAACAGAAATTTTGCGGATTGGTCAATCCGTTCGCGAGATATGGCAGTTTGGAGGTAAGAAACGCTTGAGAAACTCAAAATTTTCGCAGTTCTGATGCTCGACAAGCATAACTAGAACGGTCTAGGGGAAGAGTACGCATACTGTTGTAATCGGGCGAGTTTCTACTTTCAGATGCAACAGAAATTTTGCGGATTGGTCAATCCGTTCGCGAGATATGGCAGTTTGTAGGTAAGAAACGCTTGAGAAACTCAACATTTTCGCAGTTCTGATGCTCGAAACGAATAACTAGAACGGCCTAGGGGAAAAGTACGCATACCGTTGTAATCGGGCGAGTTTCTACTTTCAGATGTAACAGAAATTTTGCGGATTGGTCAATCCGTTCGCGAGATATGGCAGTTTGGAGGTAAGAAACGCTTGAGAAACTCAAAATTTTCGCAGTTCTGATGCTCGAAACGAATAACTAGAACGGACTAGGGGAAAAGAACGCATACCCTTGTAATCGGGCGAGTTTCTACGTTCAGATGCAACAGAAATTTTGCGGATTGGTCAATCCGTTCGCGAGATATGGCAGTTTGGAGGTCAGAAACGCTTGAGAAACTCAAAATTTTCGCAGTTCTAATGCTCGAAACGAATAACTAGAACGGCCTAGGGGAAAAGTACGCATACCGTTGTAATCGGGCGAGTTTCTACATTCAGATGCAACAGAAATTTTGCGGATTAGTCAATCCGTTCGCGAGATATGGCAGTTTGGAGGTAAGAAACGCTTGAGAAACTCAACATTTTCGCAGTTCTGATGCTCGAAATGAATAACTAGAACGGCCTAGGGGAAAAGTACGCATACCGTTGTAATCGGGCGACTTTCTACTTTCAGATGCAACAGAAATTTTGCGGATTGGTCAATCCGTTCGCGAGATATGGCAGTTTGTAGGTAAGAAACGCTTGAGAAACTCAACATTTTCGCAGTTCTGATGCTCGAAACGAATAAATAGAACGGCCTAGGGGAAAAGTACGCATACCGTTGTAATCGGGCGAGTTTCTACTTTCAGATGCAACAGAAATTTTGCGGATTGGTCAATCCGTTCGCGAGATATGGCATTTTGGAGGTAAGAAACGCTTGAGAAACACAAAATTTTCGCAGTTCTGATGCTCGAAACGAATAACTAGAACGGACTAGGGGGAAAGTACGCATACCGTTGTAATCGGGCGAGTTTCTACTTTCAGATGCAACAGAAATTTTGCGGATTGGTCAATCCGTGCGCGAGATATGGCAGTTTGGAGGTCAGAAACGCTTGAGAAACTCAAAATTTTCGCAGTTCTAATGCTCGAAACGAATAACTAGAACGGCCAAGGGGAAAAGTACGCATACCGTTGTAATCGGGCGAGTTTCTACTTTCAGATGCAACAGAAATTTTGCGGATTAGTCAATCCGTTCGCGAGATATGGCAGTTTGGAGGTAAGAAACGCTTGAGAAACTCAACATTTTCGCAGTTCTGATGCTCGAAATGAATAACTAGAACGGCCTAGGGGAAAAGTACGCATACCGTTGTAATCGGGCGACTTTCTACTTTCAGATGCAACAGAAATTTTGCGGATTGGTCAATCCGTTCGCGAGATATGGCAGTTTGGAGGTAAGAAACGCTTGAGAAACTCAAAATTTTCGCAGTTCTGATGCTCGACAAGCATAACTAGAACGGTCTAGGGGAAAAGTACGCATACCGTTGTCATCGGGCGAGTTTCTACTTTCAGATGCAACAGAAATTTTGCGGATTGGTCAATCCGTTCGCGAGATATGGCAGTTTGTAGGTAAGAAACGCTTGAGAAACTCAACATTTTCGCAGTTCTGATGCTCGAAACGAATAAATAGAACGGCCTAGGGGAAAAGTACGCATACCGTTGTAATCGGGCGAGTTTCTACTTTCAGATGCAACAGAAATTTTGCGGATTGGTCAATCCGTTCGCGAGATATGGCAGTTTGGAGGTAAGAAACGCTTGAGAAACTCAAAGTTTTCGCAGTTCTGATGCTCGAAACGAATAACTAGAACGGACTAGGGGGAAAGTACGCATACCGTTGTAATCGGGCGAGTTTCTACTTTCAGATGCAACAGAAATTTTGCGGACGGGTCAATCCGTTCGCGAGATATGGCAGTTTGGATGTAAGAAACGCTTGAGAAACTCAAAATTTTCGCAGTTCTGATGCTCGAAACGAATAACTAGAACGGACTAGGGGAAAAGTACGCATACCGTTGTAATCGGGCGAGTTTCTTCTTTCAGATGCAACAGAAATTTTGCGGATTAGTCAATCCGTTCGCGAGATATGGCAGTTTGTAGGTAAGAAACGCTTGAGAAACTCAACATTTTCGCAGTTCTGATGCTCGAAACGAATAAATAGAACGGCCTAGGGGAAAAGTACGCATACCGTTGTAATCGGGCGAGTTTCTACTTTCAGATGCAACAGAAATTTTGCGGATTGGTCAATCCGTTCGCGAGATATGGCAGTTTGGAGGTAAGAAACGCTTGAGAAACTCAAAATTTTCGCAGTTCTGATGCTCGAAACGAATAACTAGAACGGACTAGGGGAAAAGTACGCATACCGTTGTAATTGGGCGAGTTTCTACTTTCAGATGCAACAGAAATTTTGCGGATTGGTCAATCCGTTCGCGAGATATGGCATTTTGGAGGTAAGAAACGCTTGAGAAACTCAAAATTTTCGCAGTTCTGATGCTCGAAACGAATAACTAGAGCGGACTAGGGGGAAAGTACGCATACCGTTGTAATCGGGCGAGTTTCTACTTTCAGATGCAACAGAAATTTTGCGGATTGGTCAATCCGTTCGCGAGATATGGCAGTTTGGAGGTCAGAAACGCTTGAGAAACTCAAAATTTTCGCAGTTCTAATGCTCGAAACGAATAACTAGAACGGCCTAGGGGAAAAGTACGCATACCGTTGTAATCGGGCGAGTTTCTACTTTCAGATGCAACAGAAATTTTGCGGATTAGTCAATCCGTTCGCGAGATATGGCAGTTTGGAGGTAAGAAACACTTGAGAAACTCAACATTTTCGCAGTTCTGATGCTCGAAATGAATAACTAGAACGGCCTAGGGGAAAAGTACGCATACCGTTGTAATCGGGCGAGTTTCTACTTTCAGATGCAACAGAAATTTTGCGGATTAGTCAATCCGTTCGCGAGATATGGCAGTTTGGAGGTAAGAAACGCTTGAGAAACTCAAAATTTTCGCAGTTCTGATGCTCGACAAGCATAACTAGAACGGTCTAGGGGGAAAGTACGCATACCGTTGTAATCGGGCGACTTTCTACTTTCAGATGCAACAGAAACTTTGGAGATTGGTCAATCCGTTCGCGAGATATGGCAGTTTGGAGGTAAGAAACGGTTGAGAAACTCAAAATTATCACAGTTCTGATGCTCGAAACGAGTAACCAGAACGGCCTAGGGGAAAAGTACGCATACCGTTGTAATCGGGCGAGTTTATACTTTCAGATGCAACAGGAATTTTGCGAATTGGTCAATCCGTTCGCGAGATATGGCAGTTTGGATGTAAGAAACGGTTGAGAAACTCAAAATTATCACAGTTCTGATGCTCGAAACGAGTAACCAGAACGGCCTAGGGGAAAAGTACGCATACCGTTGTAATCGGGCGAGTTTCTACTTTCAGATACAACAGAAATTTTGCGAATTGGTCAATCCGTTCGCGAGATATGGCAGTTTGGAGGTAAGCAACGCTTGAGAAAACCAAAATTTTCGCAGTTCTCATGCTCGAAGCGAGTAACTACAACGGCCTAGGGGAAAAGTACGCATTCCGATGTAATCGGGCGAGTTTCTACTTTCAGATGCAACAGAAATTTTGCGGATTGGTCAATCCGTTCGCGAGATATGGCAGTTTGGAGGTAAGAAACGCTTGAGAAACTCAACATTTTCGCAGTTCTGATGCTCGAAACGAATAACTAGAACGGCCTAGGGGAAAAGTACGCATACCGTTGTAATCGGGCGAGTTTCTACTTTCAGATACAACAGAAATTTTGCGAATTGGTCAATCCGTTCGCGAGATATGGCAGTTTGGAGGTAAGCAACGCTTGAGAAAACCAAAATTTTCGCAGTTCTCATGCTCGAAGCGAGTAACTACAACGGCCTAGGGGAAAAGTACGCATTCCGATGTAATCGGGCGAGTTTCTACTTTCAGATGCAACAGAAATTTTGCGGATTGGTCAATCCGTTCGCGAGATATGGCAGTTTGGAGGTAAGAAACGCTTGAGAAACTCAACATTTTCGCAGTTCTGATGCTCGAAACGAATAACTAGAACGGCCTAGGGGAAAAGTACGCATACCGTTGTAATCGGGCGAGTTTCTACTTTCAGATGCAACAGAAATTTTGCGGATTAGTCAATCCGTTCGCGAGATATGGCAATTTGGAGGTAAGAAACGCTTGAGAAACTCAACATTTTCGCAGTTCTGATGCTCGAAGTGAATAACTAGAACGGCCTAGGGGAGAAGTACGCATACCGTTGTAATCGGGCGACTTTCTACATTCAGATGCAACAGAAATTTTGCGGATTGGTCAATCCGTTCGCGAGATATGGCAGTTTGGAGGTAAGAAACGCTTGAGAAACTCAACATTTTCGCAGTTCTGATGCTCGAAACGAATAACTAGAACGGCCTAGGGGAAAAGTACGCATACCGTTGTAATCGGGCGAGTTTCTACTTTCAGATGCAACAGAAATTTTGCGGATTAGTCAATCCGTTCGCGAGATATGGCAGTTTGGAGGTAAGAAACGCTTGAGAAACTCAAAATTTTCGCAGTTCTGATGCTCGAAACGAATAACTAGAACGGACTAGGGGAAAAGTACGCATACCGTTGTAATCGGGCGAGTTTCTACTTTCAGATGCAACAGAAATTTTGCGGACTGGTCAATCCGTTCGCGAGATATGGCAGTTTGGAGGTAAGAAACGCTTGAGAAACTCAAAATTTTCGCAGTTCTGATGCTCGAAACGAATAACTAGAACGGACTAGGGGAAAAGTACCCATACCGTTGTAATCGGGCGAGTTTCTACTTTCAGATGCAACAGAAATTTTGCGGATTAGTCAATCCGTTCGCGAGATATGGCAGTTTGGAGGTAAGAAACGCTTGAGAAACTCAAAATTTTCGCAGTTCTGATGCTCGAAACGAATAACTAGAACGGCCTAGGGGAAAAGTACGCATACCGTTGTAATCGGGCGAGTTTCTACTTTCAGATGCAACAGAAATTTTGCGGATTAGTCAATCCGTTCGCGAGATATGGCAATTTGGAGGTAAGAAACGCTTGAGAAACTCAACATTTTCGCAGTTCTGATGCTCGAAATGAATAACTAGAACGGCCTAGGGGAGAAGTACGCATACCGTTGTAATCGGGCGACTTTCTACTTTCAGATGCAACAGAAATTTTGCGGATTGGTCAATCCGTTCGCGAGATATGGCAGTTTGGAGGTAAGAAACGCTTGAGAAACTCAAAATTTTCGCAGTTCTGATGCTCGACAAGCATAACTAGAACGGTCTAGGGGGAAAGTACGCATACCGTTGTAATCGGGCGACTTTCTACTTTCAGATGCAAAGAAATTTTGGAGATTGGTCAATCCGTTCGCGAGATATGGCAGTTTGGAGGTAAGAAACGGTTGAGAAACTCAAAATTATCACAGTTCTGATGCTCGAAACGAGTAACCAGAACGGCCTAGGGGAAAAGTACGCATACCGTTGTAGTCGGGCGAGTTTCTACTTTCAGATGCAACAGAAATTTTGCGAATTGGTCAATCCGTTCGCGAGATATTGCAGTTTGGAGGTAAGCAACGCTTGAGAAACCCAAAATTTTCGCAGTTCTCATGCTCGAAGCGAGTAACTACAACGGCCTAGGGGAAAAGTACGCATTCCGATGTAATCGGGCGAGTTTCTACTTTCAGATGCAACAGAAATTTTGCGGATTGGTCAATCCGTTCGCGAGATATGGCAGTTTGGAGGTAAGAAACGCTTGAGAAACTCAACATTTTCGCAGTTCTGATGCTCGAAACGAATAACTAGAACGGCCTAGGGGAAAAGTACGCATACCGTTGTAATCGGGCGAGTTTCTACTTTCAGATGCAACAGAAATTTTGCGGATTAGTCAATCCGTTCGCGAGATATGGCAGTTTGGAGGTAAGAAACGCTTGAGAAACTCAACATTTTCGCAGTTCTGATGCTCGAAATGAATAACTAGAACGGCCTAGGGGAAAAGTACGCATACCGTTGTAATCGGGCGACTTTCTACTTTCAGATGCAACAGAAATTTTGCGGATTGGTCAATCCGTTCGCGAGATATGGCAGTTTGGAGGTAAGAAACGCTTGAGAAACTCAAAATTTTCGCAGTTCTGATGCTCGACAAGCATAACTAGAACGGTCTAGGGGGAAAGTACGCATACCGTTGTAATCGGGCGACTTTCTACTTTCAGATGCAAAGAAATTTTGGAGATTGGTCAATCCGTTCGCGCGATATGGCAGTTTGGAGGTAAGAAACGGTTGAGAAACTCAAAATTATCACAGTTCTGATGCTCGAAACGAGTAACCAGAACGGCCTAGGGGAAAAGTACGCATACCGTTGTAATCGGGCGACTTTCTACTTTCAGATGCAACAGAAATTTTGCGGATTGGTCATTCCGTTCGCGAGATATGGCAGTTTGGAGGTAAGAAACGCTTGAGAAACTCAAAATTTTCGCAGTTCTGATGCTCGACAAGCATAACTAGAACGGTCTAGGGGGAAAGTACGCATACCGTTGTAATCGGGCGACTTTCTACTTTCAGATGCAAAGAAATTTTGGAGATTGGTCAATCCGTTCGCGAGATATGGCAGTTTGGAGGTAAGAAACGGTTGAGAAACTCAAAATTATCACAGTTCTGATGCTCGAAACGAGTAACCAGAACGGCCTAGGGGAAAAGTACGCATACCGTTGTAATCGGGCGAGTTTCTACTTTCAGATGCAACAGAAATTTTGCGAATTGGTCAATCCGTTCGCGAGATATTGCAGTTTGGAGGTAAGCAACGCTTGAGAAACCCAAAATTTTCGCAGTTCTCATGCTCGAAGCGAGTAACTACAACGGCCTAGGGGAAAAGTACGCATTCCGATGTAATCGGGCGAGTTTCTACTTTCAGATGCAACAGAAATTTTGCGGATTGGTCAATCCGTTCGCGAGATATGGCAGTTTGGAGGTAAGAAACGCTTGAGAAACTCAACATTTTCGCAGTTCTGATGCTCGAAACGAATAACTAGAACGGCCTAGGGGAAAAGTACGCATACCGTTGTAATCGGGCGAGTTTCTACTTTCAGATGCAACAGAAATTTTGCGGATTAGTCAATCCGTTCGCGAGATATGGCAGTTTGGAGGTAAGAAACGCTTGAGAAACTCAACATTTTCGCAGTTCTGATGCTCGAAATGAATAACTAGAACGGCCTAGGGGAAAAGTACGCATACCGTTGTAATCGGGCGACTTTCTACTTTCAGATGCAACAGAAATTTTGCGGATTGGTCAATCCGTTCGCGAGATATGGCAGTTTGGAGGTAAGAAACGCTTGAGAAACTCAAAATTTTCGCAGTTCTGATGCTCGACAAGCATAACTAGAACGGTCTAGGGGGAAAGTACGCATACCGTTGTAATCGGGCGACTTTCTACTTTCAGATGCAAAGAAATTTTGGAGATTGGTCAATCCGTTCGCGCGATATGGCAGTTTGGAGGTAAGAAACGGTTGAGAAACTCAAAATTATCACAGTTCTGATGCTCGAAACGAGTAACCAGAACGGCCTAGGGGAAAAGTACGCATACCGTTGTAATCGGGCGAGTTTCTACTTTCAGATGCAACAGAAATTTTGCGGATTCGTCAATCCGTTCGCGAGATATGGCAGTTTGTAGGTAAGGAACGCTTGAGAAACTCAACATTTTCGCAGTTCTGATGCTCGAAACGAATAACCAGAACGGCCTAGGGTAAAAGTACGCACACCGTTGTAATCGGGCGAGTTTATACTTTCAGATGCAACAGAAATTTTGCGAATTGGTCAATCCGTTCGCGAGATATGGCAGTTTGGAGTTAAGAAACGGTTGAGAAACTCAAAATTATCACAGTTCTGATGCTCGAAACGAGTAACCAGAACGGCCTAGGGGAAAAGTACGCATACCGATGTAATCGGGCGAGTTTCTACTTTCAGATGCAACAAAAATTTTGCGAATTGGTCAATCCGTTCGCGAGATATGGCAGTTTGGAGGTAAGCAACGCTTGAGAAACCCAAAATTTTCGCAGTTCTCATGCTCGAAGCGAGTAACTACAACGGCCTAGGGGAAAAGTACGCATACCGATGTAATCGGGCGAGTTTCTACTTTCAGATGCAACAGAAATTTTGCGGATTGGTCAATCCGTTCGCGAGATATGGCAGTTTGGAGGTAAGAAACGCTTGAGAAACTCAACATTTTCGCAGTTCTGATGCTCGAAACGAATAACTAGAACGGCCTAGGGGAAAAGTACGCATACCGTTGTAATCGGGCGAGTTTCTACTTTCAGATGCAACAGAAATTTTGCGGATTAGTCAATCCGTTCGCGAGATATAGCAGTTTGGAGGTAAGAAACGCTTGAGAAACTCAACATTTTCGCAGTTCTGATGCTCGAAATGAATAACTAGAACGGCCTAGGGGATAAGTACGCATACCGTTGTAATCGGGCGACTTTCTACTTTCAGATGCAACAGAAATTTTGCGGATTGGTCAATCCGTTCGCGAGATATGGCAGTTTGGATGTAAGAAACGGTTGAGAAACTCAACATTTTCGCAGTTCTGATGCTCGAAATGAATAACTAGAACGGCCTAGGGGAAAAGTACGCATACCGTTGTAATCGGGCGACTTTCTACTTTCAGATGCAACAGAAATTTTGCGGATTGGTCAATCCGTTCGCGAGATATGGCAGTTTGGAGGTAAGAAACGCTTGAGAAACTCAAAATTTTCGCAGTTCTGATGCTCGACAAGCATAACTAGAACGGTCTAGGGGGAAAGTACGCATACCGTTGTAATCGGGCGACTTTCTACTTTCAGATGCAAAGAAATTTTGGAGATTGGTCAATCCGTTCGCGCGATATGGCAGTTTGGAGGTAAGAAACGGTTGAGAAACTCAAAATTATCACAGTTCTGATGCTCGAAACGAGTAACCAGAACGGCCTAGGGGAAAAGTACGCATACCGTTGTAATCGGGCGAGTTTCTACTTTCAGATGCAACAGAAATTTTGCGGATTCGTCAATCCGTTCGCGAGATATGGCAGTTTGTAGGTAAGGAACGCTTGAGAAACTCAACATTTTCGCAGTTCTGATGCTCGAAACGAATAACCAGAACGGCCTAGGGTAAAAGTACGCACACCGTTGTAATCGGGCGAGTTTATACTTTCAGATGCAACAGAAATTTTGCGAATTGGTCAATCCGTTCGCGAGATATGGCAGTTTGGAGTTAAGAAACGGTTGAGAAACTCAAAATTATCACAGTTCTGATGCTCGAAACGAGTAACCAGAACGGCCTAGGGGAAAAGTACGCATACCGATGTAATCGGGCGAGTTTCTACTTTCAGATGCAACAAAAATTTTGCGAATTGGTCAATCCGTTCGCGAGATATGGCAGTTTGGAGGTAAGCAACGCTTGAGAAACCCAAAATTTTCGCAGTTCTCATGCTCGAAGCGAGTAACTACAACGGCCTAGGGGAAAAGTACGCATACCGATGTAATCGGGCGAGTTTCTACTTTCAGATGCAACAGAAATTTTGCGGATTGGTCAATCCGTTCGCGAGATATGGCAGTTTGGAGGTAAGAAACGCTTGAGAAACTCAACATTTTCGCAGTTCTGATGCTCGAAACGAATAACTAGAACGGCCTAGGGGAAAAGTACGCATACCGTTGTAATCGGGCGAGTTTCTACTTTCAGATGCAACAGAAATTTTGCGGATTAGTCAATCCGTTCGCGAGATATAGCAGTTTGGAGGTAAGAAACGCTTGAGAAACTCAACATTTTCGCAGTTCTGATGCTCGAAATGAATAACTAGAACGGCCTAGGGGATAAGTACGCATACCGTTGTAATCGGGCGACTTTCTACTTTCAGATGCAACAGAAATTTTGCGGATTGGTCAATCCGTTCGCGAGATATGGCAGTTTGGATGTAAGAAACGGTTGGGAAACTCAAAATTTTCACAGTTCGGATGCTCGAAACGAATAACCAGAACGGCCTAGGGGAAAAGTACGCATACCGTTGTAATCGGGCGAGTTTCTACTTTCAGATGCAACAGAAATTTTGCGGATTGGTCAATCCGTTCGCGAGATATGGCAGTTTGTAGGTAAGAAACGCTTGAGCAACTCAACATTTTCGCAGTTCTGATGCTCGAAACGAATAACCAGAACGGCCTAGGGGAAAAGTACGCACACCGTTGTAATCGGGCGAGTTTGTACTTTCAGATGCAACAGAAATTTTGCGGATTGGTCAATCCTTTCGCGAGATATGGCAGTTTGGAGGTAAGAAACGGTTGAGAAACTCAAAATTATCACAGTTCTGATGCTCGAAACGAGTAACCAGAACGGCCTAGGGGAAAAGTACGCATACCGTTGTAATCGGGCGAGTTTCTACTTTCAGATGCAACAGAAATTTTGCGGATTGGTCAATCCGTTCGCGAGATATGGCAGTTTGGAGGTAAGAAACGCTTGAGAAACTCAAAATTTTCGCAGTTCTGATGCTCGACAAGCATAACTAGAACGGTCTAGGGGAACAGTACGCATACTGTTGTAATCGGGCGAGTTTCTACTTTCAGATGCAACAGAAATTTTGCGGATTGGTCAATCCGTTCGCGAGATATGGCAGTTTGTAGGTAAGAAACGCTTGAGAAACTCAACATTTGCGCAGTTCTGATGCTCGAAACGAATAACTAGAACGGCCTAGGGGAAAAGTACGCATACCGTTGTAATCGGGCGAGTTTCTACTTTCAGATGTAACAGAAATTTTGCGGATTGGTCAATCCGTTCGCGAGATATGGCAGTTTGGAGGTAAGAAACGCTTGAGAAACTCAAAATTTTCGCAGTTCTGATGCTCGAAACGAATAACTAGGACGGACTAGGGGAAAAGAACGCATACCGTTGTAATCGGGCGAGTTTCTACGTTCAGATGCAACAGAAATTTTGCGGATTGGTCAATCCGTTCGCGAGATATGGCAGTTTGGAGGTCAGAAACGCTTGAGAAACTCAAAATTTTCGCAGTTCTGATGCTCGACAAGCATAACTAGAACGGTCTAGGGGAAAAGTACGCATACCGTTGTAATCAGGCGAGTTTCTACTTTCAGATGCAACAGAAATTTTGCGGATTGGTCAATCCGTTCGCGAGATATGGCAGTTTGTAGGTAAGAAACGCTTGAGAAACTCAACATTTTCGCAGTTCTGATGCTCGAAACGAATAAATAGAACGGCCTAGGGGAAAAGTACGCATACCGTTGTAATCGGGCGAGTTTCTACTTTCAGATGCAACAGAAATGTTGCGGATTGGTCAATCCGTTCGCGAGATATGGCATTTTGGAGGTAAGAAACGCTTGAGAAACTCAAAATTTTCGCAGTTCTGATGCTCGACAAGCATAACTAGAACGGTCTAGGGGGAAAGTACGCATACCGTTGTAATCGGGCGACTTTCTACTTTCAGATGCAACAGAAATTTTGGAGATTGGTCAATCCGTTCGCGAGATATGGCAGTTTGGAGGTAAGAAACGGTTGAGAAACTCAAAATTATCACAGTTCTGATGCTCGAAACGAGTAACCAGAACGGCCTAGGGGAAAAGTACGCATACCGTTGTAATCGGGCGAGTTTATACTTTCAGATGCAACAGAAATTTTGCGAATTGGTCAATCCGTTCGCGAGATATGGCAGTTTGGAGTTAAGAAACTGTTGAGAAACTCAAAATTATCACAGTTCTGATGCTCGAAACGAGTAACCAGAACGGCCTAGGGGAAAAGTACGCATACCGATGTAATCGGGCGAGTTTCTACTTTCAGATGCAACAGAAATTTTGCGAATTGGTCAATCCGTTCGCGAGATATGGCAGTTTGGAGGTAAGCAACGCTTGAGAAACCCAAAATTTTCGAAGTTCTCATGCTCGAAGCGAGTAACTACAACGGCCTAGGGGAAAAGTACGCATACCGATGTAATCGGGCGAGTTTCTACTTTCAGATGCAACAGAAATTTTGCGGATTGGTCAATCCGTTCGCGAGATATGGCAGTTTGGAGGTAAGAAACGCTTGAGAAACTCAACATTTTCGCAGTTCTGATGCTCGAAACGAATAACTAGAACGGCCTAGGGGAAAAGTTCGCATACCGTTGTAATCGGGCGAGTTTCTACTTTCAGATGCAACAGAAATTTTGCGGATTAGTCAATCCGTTCGCGAGATATAGCAGTTTGGAGGTAAGAAACGCTTGAGAAACTCAACATTTTCGCAGTTCTGATGCTCGAAATGAATAACTAGAACGGCCTAGGGGATAAGTACGCATACCGTTGTAATCGGGCGACTTTCTACTTTCAGATGCAACAGAAATTTTGCGGATTGGTCAATCCGTTCGCGAGATATGGCAGTTTGGATGTAAGAAACGGTTGGGAAACTCAAAATTTTCACAGTTCTGATGCTCGAAACGAATAACCAGAACGGCCTAGGGGAAAAGTACGCATACCGTTGTAATCGGGCGAGTTTCTACTTTCAGATGCAACAGAAATTTTGCGGATTAGTCAATCCGTTCGCGAGATATAGCAGTTTGGAGGTAAGAAACGCTTGAGAAACTCAACATTTTCGCAGTTCTGATGCTCGAAATGAATAACTAGAACGGCCTAGGGGATAAGTACGCATACCGTTGTAATCGGGCGACTTTCTACTTTCAGATGCAACAGAAATTTTGCGGATTGGTCAATCCGTTCGCGAGATATGGCAGTTTGGATGTAAGAAACGGTTGGGAAACTCAAAATTTTCACAGTTCTGATGCTCGAAACGAATAACCAGAACGGCCTAGGGGAAAAGTACGCATACCGTTGTAATCGGGCGAGTTTCTACTTTCAGATGCAACAGAAATTTTGCGGATTGGTCAATCCGTTCGCGAGATATGGCAGTTTGGATGTAAGAAACGGTTGGGAAACTCAAAATTTTCACAGTTCGGATGCTCGAAACGAATAACCAGAACGGCCTAGGGGAAAAGTACGCATACCGTTGTAATCGGGCGAGTTTCTACTTTCAGATGCAACAGAAATTTTGCGGATTGGTCAATCCGTTCGCGAGATATGGCAGTTTGTAGGTAAGAAACGCTTGAGCAACTCAACATTTTCGCAGTTCTGATGCTCGAAACGAATAACCAGAACGGCCTAGGGGAAAAGTACGCACACCGTTGTAATCGGGCGAGTTTGTACTTTCAGATGCAACAGAAATTTTGCGGATTGGTCAATCCGTTCGCGAGATATGGCAGTTTGGAGGTAAGAAACGGTTGAGAAGCTCAAAATTATCACAGTTCTGATGCTCGAAACGAGTAACCAGAACGGCCTAGGGGAAAAGTACGCATACCGTTGTAATCGGGCGAGTTTCTACTTTCAGATGCAACAGAAATTTTGCGGATTGGTCAATCCGTTCGCGAGATATGGCAGTTTGGAGGTAAGAAACGCTTGAGAAACTCAAAATTTTCGCAGTTCTGATGCTCGACAAGCATAACTAGAACGGTCTAGGGGAACAGTACGCATACTGTTGTAATCGGGCGAGTTTCTACTTTCAGATGCAACAGAAATTTTGCGGATTGGTCAATCCGTTCGCGAGATATGGCAGTTTGTAGGTAAGAAACGCTTGAGAAACTCAACATTTGCGCAGTTCTGATGCTCGAAACGAATAACTAGAACGGCCTAGGGGAAAAGTACGCATACCGTTGTAATCGGGCGAGTTTCTACTTTCAGATGCAACAGAAATTTTGCGGATTGGTCAATCCGTTCGCGAGATATGGCAGTTTGTAGGTAAGAAACGCTTGAGCAACTCAACATTTTCGCAGTTCTGATGCTCGAAACGAATAACCAGAACGGCCTAGGGGAAAAGTACGCACACCGTTGTAATCGGGCGAGTTTGTACTTTCAGATGCAACAGAAATTTTGCGGATTGGTCAATCCGTTCGCGAGATATGGCAGTTTGGAGGTAAGAAACGGTTGAGAAACTCAAAATTATCACAGTTCTGATGCTCGAAACGAGTAACCAGAACGGCCTAGGGGAAAAGTACGCATACCGTTGTAATCGGGCGAGTTTCTACTTTCAGATGCAACAGAAATTTTGCGGATTGGTCAATCCGTTCGCGAGATATGGCAGTTTGGAGGTAAGAAACGCTTGAGAAACTCAAAATTTTCGCAGTTCTGATGCTCGACAAGCATAACTAGAACGGTCTAGGGGAACAGTACGCATACTGTTGTAATCGGGCGAGTTTCTACTTTCAGATGCAACAGAAATTTTGCGGATTGGTCAATCCGTTCGCGAGATATGGCAGTTTGTAGGTAAGAAACGCTTGAGAAACTCAACATTTGCGCAGTTCTGATGCTCGAAACGAATAACTAGAACGGCCTAGGGGAAAAGTACGCATACCGTTGTAATCGGGCGAGTTTCTACTTTCAGATGTAACAGAAATTTTGCGGATTGGTCAATCCGTTCGCGAGATATGGCAGTTTGGATGTAAGAAACGCTTGAGAAACTCAAAATTTTCGCAGTTCTGATGCTCGAAACGAATAACTAGGACGGACTAGGGGAAAAGAACGCATACCGTTGTAATCGGGCGAGTTTCTACGTTCAGATGCAACAGAAATTTTGCGGATTGGTCAATCCGTTCGCGAGATATGGCAGTTTGGAGGTCAGAAACGCTTGAGAAACTCAAAATTTTCGCAGTTCTGATGCTCGACAAGCATAACTAGAACGGTCTAGGGGAAAAGTACGCATACCGTTGTAATCAGGCGAGTTTCTACTTTCAGATGCAACAGAAATTTTGCGGATTGGTCAATCCGTTCGCGAGATATGGCAGTTTGTAGGTAAGAAACGCTTGAGAAACTCAACATTTTCGCAGTTCTGATGCTCGAAACGAATAAATAGAACGGCCTAGGGGAAAAGTACGCATACCGTTGTAATCAGGCGAGTTTATACTTTCAGATGCAACAGAAATTTTGCGGATTGGTCAATCCGTTCGCGAGATATGGCATTTTGGAGGTAAGAAACGCTTGAGAAACTCAAAATTTTCGCAGTTCTGATGCTCGACAAGCATAACTAGAACGGTCTAGGGGGAAAGTACGCATACCGTTGTAATCGGGCGACTTTCTACTTTCAGATGCAACAGAAATTTTGGAGATTGGTCAATCCGTTCGCGAGATATGGCAGTTTGGAGGTAAGAAACGGTTGAGAAACTCAAAATTATCGCAGTTCTGATGCTCGAAACGAGTAACCAGAACGGCCTAGGGGAAAAGTACGCATACCGTTGTAATCGGGCGAGTTTATACTTTCAGATGCAACAGAAATTTTGCGAATTGGTCAATCCGTTCGCGAGATATGGCAGTTTGGAGTTAAGAAACTGTTGAGAAACTCAAAATTATCACAGTTCTGATGCTCGAAACGAGTAACCAGAACGGCCTAGGGGAAAAGTACGCATACCGTTGTAATCGGGCGACTTTCTACTTTCAGATGCAACAGAAATTTTGCGGATTAGTCAATCCGTTCGCGAGATATAGCAGTTTGGAGGTAAGAAACGCTTGAGAAACTCAACATTTTCGCAGTTCTGATGCTCGAAATGAATAACTAGAACGGCCTAGGGGATAAGTACGCATACCGTTGTAATCGGGCGACTTTCTACTTTCAGATGCAACAGAAATTTTGCGGATTGGTCAATCCGTTCGCGAGATATGGCAGTTTGGATGTAAGAAACGGTTGGGAAACTCAAAATTTTCACAGTTCTGATGCTCGAAATGAATAACCAGAACGGCCTAGGGGAAAAGTACGCATACCGTTGTAATCGGGCGAGTTTCTACTTTCAGATGCAACAGAAATTTTGCGGATTGGTCAATCCGTTCGCGAGATATGGCAGTTTGTAGGTAAGAAACGCTTGAGCAACTCAACATTTTCGCAGTTCTGATGCTCGAAACGAATAACCAGAACGGCCTAGGGGAAAAGTACGCACACCGTTGTAATCGGGCGAGTTTGTACTTTCAGATGCAACAGAAATTTTGCGGATTGGTCAATCCGTTCGCGAGATATGGCTGTTTGGAGGTAAGAAACGGTTGAGAAACTCAAAATTATCACAGTTCTGATGCTCGAAACGAGTAACCAGAACGGCCTAGGGGAAAAGTACGCATAGCGTTGTAATCGGGCGAGTTTCTACTTTCAGATGCAACTGAAATTTTGCGAATTGGTCAATCCGTTCGCGAGATATGGCAGTTTGGAGGTAAGCAACGCTTGAGAAACCCAAAATTTTCGCAGTTCTCATGCTCGAAGCGAGTTACTACAACGGCCTAGGGGAAAAGTACGCATACCGTTGTAATCGGGCGAGTTTCTACTTTCAGATGCAACAGAAATTTTGCGGATTGGTCAATCCGTTCGCGAGATATGGCATTTTGGAGGTAAGAAACGCTTGAGAAACTCAAAATTTTCGCAGTTCTGATGCTCGACAAGCATAACTAGAACGGTCTAGGGGGAAAGTACGCATACCGTTGTAATCGGGCGACTTTCTACTTTCAGATGCAACAGAAATTTTGGAGATTGGTCAATCCGTTCGCGAGATATGGCAGTTTGGAGGTAAGAAACGGTTGAGAAACTCAAAATTATCACAGTTCTGATGCTCGAAACGAGTAACCAGAACGGCCTAGGGGAAAAGTACGCATACCGTTGTAATCGGGCGAGTTTATACTTTCAGATGCAACAGAAATTTTGCGAATTGGTCAATCCGTTCGCGAGATATGGCAGTTTGGAGTTAAGAAACTGTTGAGAAACTCAAAATTATCACAGTTCTGATGCTCGAAACGAGTAACCAGAACGGCCTAGGGGAAAAGTACGCATACCGATGTAATCGGGCGAGTTTCTACTTTCAGATGCAACAGAAATTTTGCGAATTGGTCAATCCGTTCGCGAGATATGGCAGTTTGGAGGTAAGCAACGCTTGAGAAACCCAAAATTTTCGAAGTTCTCATGCTCGAAGCGAGTAACTACAACGGCCTAGGGGAAAAGTACGCATACCGATGTAATCGGGCGAGTTTCTACTTTCAGATGCAACAGAAATTTTGCGGATTGGTCAATCCGTTCGCGAGATATGGCAGTTTGGAGGTAAGAAACGCTTGAGAAACTCAACATTTTCGCAGTTCTGATGCTCGAAACGAATAACTAGAACGGCCTAGGGGAAAAGTACGCATACCGTTGTAATCGGGCGAGTTTCTACTTTCAGATGCAACAGAAATTTTGCGGATTAGTCAATCCGTTCGCGAGATATAGCAGTTTGGAGGTAAGAAACGCTTGAGAAACTCAACATTTTCGCAGTTCTGATGCTCGAAATGAATAACTAGAACGGCCTAGGGGATAAGTACGCATACCGTTGTAATCGGGCGACTTTCTACTTTCAGATGCAACAGAAATTTTGCGGATTGGTCAATCCGTTCGCGAGATATGGCAGTTTGGATGTAAGAAACGGTTGGGAAACTCAAAATTTTCACAGTTCTGATGCTCGAAACGAATAACCAGAACGGCCTAGGGGAAAAGTACGCATACCGTTGTAATCGGGCGAGTTTCTACTTTCAGATGCAACAGAAATTTTGCGGATTGGTCAATCCGTTCGCGAGATATGGCAGTTTGGATGTAAGAAACGGTTGGGAAACTCAAAATTTTCACAGTTCGGATGCTCGAAACGAATAACCAGAACGGCCTAGGGGAAAAGTACGCATACCGTTGTAATCGGGCGAGTTTCTACTTTCAGATGCAACAGAAATTTTGCGGATTGGTCAATCCGTTCGCGAGATATGGCAGTTTGTAGGTAAGAAACGCTTGAGCAACTCAACATTTTCGCAGTTCTGATGCTCGAAACGAATAACCAGAACGGCCTAGGGGAAAAGTACGCACACCGTTGTAATCGGGCGAGTTTGTACTTTCAGATGCAACAGAAATTTTGCGGATTGGTCAATCCGTTCGCGAGATATGGCAGTTTGGAGGTAAGAAACGGTTGAGAAACTCAAAATTATCACAGTTCTGATGCTCGAAACGAGTAACCAGAACGGCCTAGGGGAAAAGTACGCATACCGTTGTAATCGGGCGAGTTTCTACTTTCAGATGCAACAGAAATTTTGCGGATTGGTCAATCCGTTCGCGAGATATGGCAGTTTGGAGGTAAGAAACGCTTGAGAAACTCAAAATTTTCGCAGTTCTGATGCTCGACAAGCATAACTAGAACGGTCTAGGGGAACAGTACGCATACTGTTGTAATCGGGCGAGTTTCTACTTTCAGATGCAACAGAAATTTTGCGGATTGGTCAATCCGTTCGCGAGATATGGCAGTTTGTAGGTAAGAAACGCTTGAGAAACTCAACATTTGCGCAGTTCTGATGCTCGAAACGAATAACTAGAACGGCCTAGGGGAAAAGTACGCATACCGTTGTAATCGGGCGAGTTTCTACTTTCAGATGTAACAGAAATTTTGCGGATTGGTCAATCCGTTCGCGAGATATGGCAGTTTGGAGGTAAGAAACGCTTGAGAAACTCAAAATTTTCGCAGTTCTGATGCTCGAAACGAATAACTAGGACGGACTAGGGGAAAAGAACGCATACCGTTGTAATCGGGCGAGTTTCTACGTTCAGATGCAACAGAAATTTTGCGGATTGGTCAATCCGTTCGCGAGATATGGCAGTTTGGAGGTCAGAAACGCTTGAGAAACTCAAAATTTTCGCAGTTCTGATGCTCGACAAGCATAACTAGAACGGTCTAGGGGAAAAGTACGCATACCGTTGTAATCAGGCGAGTTTCTACTTTCAGATGCAACAGAAATTTTGCGGATTGGTCAATCCGTTCGCGAGATATGGCAGTTTGTAGGTAAGAAACGCTTGAGAAACTCAACATTTTCGCAGTTCTGATGCTCGAAACGAATAAATAGAACGGCCTAGGGGAAAAGTACGCATACCGTTGTAATCAGGCGAGTTTATACTTTCAGATGCAACAGAAATTTTGCGGATTGGTCAATCCGTTCGCGAGATATGGCATTTTGGAGGTAAGAAACGCTTGAGAAACTCAAAATTTTCGCAGTTCTGATGCTCGACAAGCATAACTAGAACGGTCTAGGGGGAAAGTACGCATACCGTTGTAATCGGGCGACTTTCTACTTTCAGATGCAACAGAAATTTTGGAGATTGGTCAATCCGTTCGCGAGATATGGCAGTTTGGAGGTAAGAAACGGTTGAGAAACTCAAAATTATCACAGTTCTGATGCTCGAAACGAGTAACCAGAACGGCCTAGGGGAAAAGTACGCATACCGTTGTAATCGGGCGAGTTTATACTTTCAGATGCAACAGAAATTTTGCGAATTGGTCAATCCGTTCGCGAGATATGGCAGTTTGGAGTTAAGAAACTGTTGAGAAACTCAAAATTATCACAGTTCTGATGCTCGAAACGAGTAACCAGAACGGCCTAGGGGAAAAGTACGCATACCGATGTAATCGGGCGAGTTTCTACTTTCAGATGCAACAGAAATTTTGCGAATTGGTCAATCCGTTCGCGAGATATGGCAGTTTGGAGGTAAGCAACGCTTGAGAAACCCAAAATTTTCGCAGTTCTCATGCTCGAAGCGAGAAACTACAACGGCCTAGGGGAAAAGTACGCATACCGATGTAATCGGGCGAGTTTCTACTTTCAGATGCAACAGAAATTTTGCGGATTGGTCAATCCGTTCGCGAGATATGGCAGTTTGGAGGTAAGAAACGCTTGAGAAACTCAACATTTTCGCAGTTCTGATGCTCGAAACGAATAACTAGAACGGCCTAGGGGAAAAGTACGCATACCGTTGTAATCGGGCGAGTTTCTACTTTCAGATGCAACAGAAATTTTGCGGATTAGTCAATCCGTTCGCGAGATATAGCAGTTTGGAGGTAAGAAACGCTTGAGAAACTCAACATTTTCGCAGTTCTGATGCTCGAAATGAATAACTAGAACGGCCTAGGGGATAAGTACGCATACCGTTGTAATCGGGCGACTTTCTACTTTCAGATGCAACAGAAATTTTGCGGATTGGTCAATCCGTTCGCGAGATATGGCAGTTTGGATGTAAGAAACGGTTGGGAAACTCAAAATTTTCACAGTTCTGATGCTCGAAACGAATAACCAGAACGGCCTAGGGGAAAAGTACGCATACCGTTGTAATCGGGCGAGTTTCTACTTTCAGATGCAACAGAAATTTTGCGGATTGGTCAATCCGTTCGCGAGATATGGCAGTTTGTAGGTAAGAAACGCTTGAGCAACTCAACATTTTCGCAGTTCTGATGCTCGAAACGAATAACCAGAACGGCCTAGGGGAAAAGTACGCACACCGTTGTTTTCGGGCGAGTTTGTACTTTCAGATGCAACAGAAATTTTGCGGATTGGTCAATCCGTTCGCGAGATATGGCTGTTTGGAGGTAAGAAACGGTTGAGAAACTCAAAATTATCACAGTTCTGATGCTCGAAACGAGTAACCAGAACGGCCTAGGGGAAAAGTACGCATAGCGTTGTAATCGGGCGAGTTTCTACTTTCAGATGCAACTGAAATTTTGCGAATTGGTCAATCCGTTCGCGAGATATGGCAGTTTGGAGGTAAGCAACGCTTGAGAAACCCAAAATTTTCGCAGTTCTCATGCTCGAAGCGAGTTACTACAACGGCCTAGGGGAAAAGTACGCATACCGTTGTAATCGGGCGAGTTTCTACTTTCAGATGCAACAGAAATTTTGCGGATTGGTCAATCCGTTCGCGAGATATGGCAGTTTGGAGGTAAGAAACGCTTGAGAAACTCAAAATTTTCGCAGTTCTGATGCTCGACAAGCATAACTAGAACGGTCTAGGGGAACAGTACGCATACTGTTGTAATCGGGCGAGTTTCTACTTTCAGATGCAACAGAAATTTTGCGGATTGGTCAATCCGTTCGCGAGATATGGCAGTTTGTAGGTAAGAAACGCTTGAGAAACTCAACATTTTCGCAGTTCTGATGCTCGAAACGAATAACTAGAACGGCCTAGGGGAAAAGTACGCATACCGTTGTAATCGGGCGAGTTTCTACTTTCAGATGTAACAGAAATTTTGCGGATTGGTCAATCCGTTCGCGAGATATGGCAGTTTGGAGGTAAGAAACGCTTGAGAAACTCAAAATTTTCGCAGTTCTGATGCTCGAAACGAATAACTAGGACGGACTAGGGGAAAAGAACGCATACCGTTGTAATCGGGCGAGTTTCTACGTTCAGATGCAACAGAAATTTTGCGGATTGGTCAATCCGTTCGCGAGATATGGCAGTTTGGAGGTCAGAAACGCTTGAGAAACTCAAAATTTTCGCAGTTCTGATGCTCGACAAGCATAACTAGAACGGTCTAGGGGAAAAGTACGCATACCGTTGTAATCAGGCGAGTTTCTACTTTCAGATGCAACAGAAATTTTGCGGATTGGTCAATCCGTTCGCGAGATATGGCAGTTTGTAGGTAAGAAACGCTTGAGAAACTCAACATTTTCGCAGTTCTGATGCTCGAAACGAATAAATAGAACGGCCTAGGGGAAAAGTACGCATACCGTTGTAATCGGGCGAGTTTCTACTTTCAGATGCAACAGAAATTTTGCGGATTGGTCAATCCGTTCGCGAGATATGGCATTTTGGAGGTAAGAAACGCTTGAGAAACTCAAAATTTTCGCAGTTCTGATGCTCGACAAGCATAACTAGAACGGTCTAGGGGGAAAGTACGCATACCGTTGTAATCGGGCGACTTTCTACTTTCAGATGCAACAGAAATTTTGGAGATTGGTCAATCCGTTCGCGAGATATGGCAGTTTGGAGGTAAGAAACGGTTGAGAAACTCAAAATTATCACAGTTCTGATGCTCGAAACGAGTAACCAGAACGGCCTAGGGGAAAAGTACGCATACCGTTGTAATCGGGCGAGTTTATACTTTCAGATGCAACAGAAATTTTGCGAATTGGTCAATCCGTTCGCGAGATATGGCAGTTTGGAGTTAAGAAACTGTTGAGAAACTCAAAATTATCACAGTTCTGATGCTCGAAACGAGTAACCAGAACCGCCTAGGGGAAAAGTACGCATACCGATGTAATCGGGCGAGTTTCTACTTTCAGATGCAACAGAAATTTTGCGAATTGGTCAATCCGTTCGCGAGATATGGCAGTTTGGAGGTAAGCAACGCTTGAGAAACCCAAAATTTTCGCAGTTCTCATGCTCGAAGCGAGTAACTACAACGGCCTAGGGGAAAAGTACGCATACCGATGTAATCGGGCGAGTTTCTACTTTCAGATGCAACAGAAATTTTGCGGATTGGTCAATCCGTTCGCGAGATATGGCAGTTTGGAGGTAAGAAACGCTTGAGAAACTCAACATTTTCGCAGTTCTGATGCTCGAAACGAATAACTAGAACGGCCTAGGGGAAAAGTACGCATACCGTTGTAATCGGGCGAGTTTCTACTTTCAGATGCAACAGAAATTTTGCGGATTAGTCAATCCGTTCGCGAGATATAGCAGTTTGGAGGTAAGAAACGCTTGAGAAACTCAACATTTTCGCAGTTCTGATGCTCGAAATGAATAACTAGAACGGCCTAGGGGATAAGTACGCATACCGTTGTAATCGGGCGACTTTCTACTTTCAGATGCAACAGAAATTTTGCGGATTGGTCAATCCGTTCGCGAGATATGGCAGTTTGGATGTAAGAAACGGTTGGGAAACTCAAAATTTTCACAGTTCTGATGCTCGAAACGAATAACCAGAACGGCCTAGGGGAAAAGTACGCATACCGTTGTAATCGGGCGAGTTTCTACTTTCAGATGCAACAGAAATTTTGCGGATTGGTCAATCCGTTCGCGAGATATGGCAGTTTGTAGGTAAGAAACGCTTGAGCAACTCAACATTTTCGCAGTTCTGATGCTCGAAACGAATAACCAGAACGGCCCAGGGGAAAAGTACGCACACCGTTGTAATCGGGCGAGTTTGTACTTTCAGATGCAACAGAAATTTTTGCGGATTGGTCAATCCGTTCGCGAGATATGGCAGTTTGGAGGTAAGAAACGGTTGAGAAACTCAAAATTATCACAGTTCTGATGCTCGAAACGAGTAACCAGAACGGCCTAGGGGAAAAGTACGCATAGCGTTGTAATCGGGCGAGTTTCTACTTTCAGATGCAACAGAAATTTTGCGAATTGGTCAATCCGTTCGCGAGATATGGCAGTTTGGAGGTAAGAAACGCTTGAGAAACTCAAAATTTTCGCAGTTCTGATGCTCGAAACGAATAACTAGGACGGACTAGGGGAAAAGAACGCATACCGTTGTAATCGGGCGAGTTTCTACTTTCAGATGCAACAGAAATTTTGCGGATTGGTCAATCCGTTCGCGAGATATGGCAGTTTGGAGGTAAGAAACGCTTGAGAAACTCAAAATTTTCGCAGTTCTGATGCTCGAAACGAATAACTAGGACGGACTAGGGGAAAAGAACGCATACCGTTGTAATCGGGCGAGTTTCTACTTTCAGATGCAACAGAAATTTTGCGGATTGGTCAATCCGTTCGCGAGATATGGCAGTTTGGAGGTCAGAAACGCTTGAGAAACTCAAAATTTTCGCAGTTCTGATGCTCGACAAGCATAACTAGAACGGTCTAGGGGAAAAGTACGCATACCGTTGTAATCGGGCGAGTTTCTACTTTCAGATGCAACAGAAATTTTGCGGATTGGTCAATCCGTTCGCGAGATATGGCAGTTTGTAGGTAAGAAACGCTTGAGAAACTCAACATTTTCGCAGTTCTGATGCTCGAAACGAATAAATAGAACGGCCTAGGGGAAAAGTACGCATACCGTTGTAATCGGGCGAGTTTCTACTTTCAGATGCAATAGAAATTTTGCGGATTGGTCAATCCGTTCGCGAGATATGGCATTTTGGAGGTAAGAAACGCTTGAGAAACTCAAAATTTTCGCAGTTCTGATGCTCGAAACGAATAACTAGAACGGACTAGGGGGAAAGTACGCATACCGTTGTAATCGGGCGAGTTTCTACTTTCAGATGCAACAGAAATTTTGCGGATTGGTCAATCCGTTCGCGAGATATGGCAGTTTGTAGGTAAGAAACGCTTGAGAAACTCAACATTTTCGCAGTTCTGATGCTCGAAACGAATAACTAGAACGGCCTAGGGGAAAAGTACGCATACCGTTGTAATCGGGCGAGTTTCTACTTTCAGATGTAACAGAAATTTTGCGGATTGGTCAATCCGTTCGCGAGATATGGCAGTTTGGAGGTAAGAAACGCTTGAGAAACTCAAAATTTTCGCAGTTCTGATGCTCGAAACGAATAACTAGGACGGACTAGGGGAAAAGAACGCATACCGTTGTAATCGGGCGAGTTTCTACGTTCAGATGCAACAGAAATTTTGCGGATTGGTCAATCCGTTCGCGAGATATGGCAGTTTGGAGGTCAGAAACGCTTGAGAAACTCAAAATTTTCGCAGTTCTGATGCTCGACAAGCATAACTAGAACGGTCTAGGGGAAAAGTACGCATACCGTTGTAATCGGGCGAGTTTCTACTTTCAGATGCAACAGAAATTTTGCGGATTGGTCAATCCGTTCGCGAGATATGGCAGTTTGTAGGTAAGAAACGCTTGAGAAACTCAACATTTTCGCAGTTCTGATGCTCGAAACGAATAAATAGAACGGCCTAGGGGAAAAGTACGCATACCGTTGTAATCGGGCGAGTTTCTACTTTCAGATGCAACAGAAATTTTGCGGATTGGTCAATCCGTTCGCGAGATATGGCATTTTGGAGGTAAGAAACGCTTGAGAAACTCAAAATTTTCGCAGTTCTGATGCTCGAAACGAATAACTAGAACGGACTAGGGGGAAAGTACGCATACCGTTGTAATCGGGCGAGTTTCTACTTTCAGATGCAACAGAAATTTTGCGGATTGGTCAATCCGTTCGCGAGATATGGCAGTTTGGAGGTCAGAAACGCTTGAGAAACTCAAAATTTTCGCAGTTCTAATGCTCGAAACGAATAACTAGAACGGCCTAGGGGAAAAGTACGCATACCGTTGTAATCGGGCGAGTTTCTACTTTCAGATGCAACAGAAATTTTGCGGATTAGTCAATCCGTTCGCGAGATATGGCAGTTTGGAGGTAAGAAACGCTTGAGAAACTCAACATTTTCGCAGTTCTGATGCTCGAAATGGATAACTAGAACGGCCTAGGGGAAAAGTACGCATACCGTTGTAATCGGGCGAGTTTCTACTTTCAGATGCAACAGAAATTTTGCGGATTGGTCAATCCGTTCGCGAGATATGGCAGTTTGGAGGTAAGAAACGGTTGAGAAACTCAAAATTATCACAGTTCTGATGCTCGAAACGAGTAACCAGAACGGCCTAGGGGAAAAGTACGCATACCGTTGTAATCGGGCGAGTTTCTACTTTCAGATGCAACAGAAATTTTGCGGATTGGTCAATCCGTTCGCGAGATATGGCAGTTTGGAGGTAAGAAACGCTTGAGAAACTCAAAATTTTCGCAGTTCTGATGCTCGAAACGAATAACTAGAACGGAGTAGGGGAAAAGTACGCATACCGTTGTAATCGGGCGAGTTTCTACTTTCAGATGCAACAGAAATTTTGCGGACTGGTCAATCCGTTCGCGAGATATGGCAGTTTGGAGGTAAGAAACGCTTGAGAAACTCAAAATTTTCGCAGTTCTGATGCTCGAAACGAATAACTAGATCGGACTAGGGGGAAAGTACGCATACCGTTGTAATCGGGCGAGTTTCTACTTTCAGATGCAACAGAAATTTTGCGGATTAGTCAATCCGTTCGCGAGATATGGCAGTTTGGAGGTAAGAAACGCTTGAGAAACTCAAAATTTTCGCAGTTCTGATGCTCGACAAGCATAACTAGAACGGTCTAGGGGGAAAGTACGCATACCGTTGTAATCCGGCGACTTTCTACTTTCAGATGCAAAGAAATTTTGGAGATTGGTCAATCCGTTCGCGAGATATGGCAGTTTGGAGATAAGAAACGGTTGAGAAACTCAAAATTATCACAGTTCTGATGCTCGAAACGAGTAACCAGAACGGCCTAGGGGAAAAGTACGCATACCGTTGTAATCGGGCGAGTTTCTACTTTCAGATGCAACAGAAATTTTGCGAATTGGTCAATCCGTTCGCGAGATATGGCAGTTTGGAGGTAAGCAACGCTTGAGAAACCCAAAATTTTCGCAGTTCTCATGCTCGAAACGAATAACTAGGACGGACTAGGGGAAAAGAACGCATACCGTTGTAATCGGGCGAGTTTCTACGTTCAGATGCAACAGAAATTTTGCGGATTGGTCAATCCGTTCGCGAGATATGGCAGTTTGGAGGTCAGAAACGCTTGAGAAACTCAAAATTTTCGCAGTTCTGATGCTCGACAAGCATAACTAGAACGGTCTAGGGGAAAAGTACGCATACCGTTGTAATCGGGCGAGTTTCTACTTTCAGATGCAACAGAAATTTTGCGGATTGGTCAATCCGTTCGCGAGATATGGCAGTTTGTAGGTAAGAAACGCTTGAGAAACTCAACATTTTCGCAGTTCTGATGCTCGAAACGAATAAATAGAACGGCCTAGGGGAAAAGTACGCATACCGTTGTAATCGGGCGAGTTTCTACTTTCAGATGCAACAGAAATTTTGCGGATTGGTCAATCCGTTCGCGAGATATGGCATTTTGGAGGTAAGAAACGCTTGAGAAACTCAAAATTTTCGCAGTTCTGATGCTCGAAACGAATAACTAGAACGGACTAGGGGGAAAGTACGCATACCGTTGTAATCGGGCGAGTTTCTACTTTCAGATGCAACAGAAATTTTGCGGATTGGTCAATCCGTTCGCGAGATATGGCAGTTTGGAGGTCAGAAACGCTTGAGAAACTCAAAATTTTCGCAGTTCTAATGCTCGAAACGAATAACTAGAACGGCCTAGGGGAAAAGTACGCATACCGTTGTAATCGGGCGAGTTTCTACTTTCAGATGCAACAGAAATTTTGCGGATTAGTCAATCCGTTCGCGAGATATGGCAGTTTGGAGGTAAGAAACGCTTGAGAAACTCAACATTTTCGCAGTTCTGATGCTCGAAATGAATAACTAGAACGGCCTAGGGGAAAAGTACGCATACCGTTGTAATCGGGCGAGTTTCTACTTTCAGATGCAACAGAAATTTTGCGGATTGGTCAATCCGTTCGCGAGATATGGCAGTTTGGAGGTAAGAAACGGTTGAGAAACTCAAAATTATCACAGTTCTGATGCTCGAAACGAGTAACCAGAACGGCCTAGGGGAAAAGTACGCATACCGTTGTAATCGGGCGAGTTTCTACTTTCAGATGCAACAGAAATTTTGCGGATTGGTCAATCCGTTCGCGAGATATGGCAGTTTGGAGGTAAGAAACGCTTGAGAAACTCAAAATTTTCGCAGTTCTGATGCTCGAAACGAATAACTAGAACGGAGTAGGGGAAAAGTACGCATACCGTTGTAATCGGGCGAGTTTCTACTTTCAGATGCAACAGAAATTTTGCGGACTGGTCAATCCGTTCGCGAGATATGGCAGTTTGGAGGTAAGAAACGCTTGAGAAACTCAAAATTTTCGCAGTTCTGATGCTCGAAACGAATAACTAGATCGGACTAGGGGGAAAGTACGCATACCGTTGTAATCGGGCGAGTTTCTACTTTCAGATGCAACAGAAATTTTGCGGATTAGTCAATCCGTTCGCGAGATATGGCAGTTTGGAGGTAAGAAACGCTTGAGAAACTCAAAATTTTCGCAGTTCTGATGCTCGACAAGCATAACTAGAACGGTCTAGGGGGAAAGTACGCATACCGTTGTAATCCGGCGACTTTCTACTTTCAGATGCAAAGAAATTTTGGAGATTGGTCAATCCGTTCGCGAGATATGGCAGTTTGGAGATAAGAAACGGTTGAGAAACTCAAAATTATCACAGTTCTGATGCTCGAAACGAGTAACCAGAACGGCCTAGGGGAAAAGTACGCATACCGTTGTAATCGGGCGAGTTTCTACTTTCAGATGCAACAGAAATTTTGCGAATTGGTCAATCCGTTCGCGAGATATGGCAGTTTGGAGGTAAGCAACGCTTGAGAAACCCAAAATTTTCGCAGTTCTCATGCTCGAAGCGAGTAACTACAACGGCCTAGGGGAAAAGTACGCATACCGTTGTAATCGGGCGAGTTTCTACTTTCAGATGCAACAGAAATTTTGCGGATTGGTCAATCCGTTCGCGAGATATGGCAGTTTGGAGGTAAGAAACGCTTGAGAAACTCAAAATTTTCGCAGTTCTGATGCTCGACAAGCATAACTAGAACGGTCTAGGGGAAAAGTACGCATACCGTTGTAATCGGGCGAGTTTCTACTTTCAGATGCAACAGAAATTTTGCGGATTGGTCAATCCGTTCGCGAGACATGGCAGTTTGTAGGTAAGAAACGCTTGAGAAACTCAACATTTTCGCAGTTCTGATGCACGAAACGAATAAATAGAACGGCCTAGGGGAAAAGTACGCATACCGTTGTAATCGGGCGAGTTTCTACTTTCAGATGCAACAGAAATTTTGCGGATTGGTCAATTCGTTCGCGAGATATGGCATTTTGGAGGTAAGAAACGCTTGAGAAACTCAAAATTTTCGCAGTTCTGATGCTCGAAACGAATAACTAGAACGGACTAGGGGGAAAGTACGCATACCGTTGTAATCGGGCGAGTTTCTACTTTCAGATGCAACAGAAATTTTGCGGATTGGTCAATCCGTTCGCGAGATATGGCAGTTTGGAGGTCAGAAACGCTTGAGAAACTCAAAATTTTCGCAGTTCTAATGCTCGAAACGAATAACTAGAACGGCCTAGGGGAAAAGTACGCATACCGTTGTAATCGGGCGAGTTTCTACTTTCAGATGCAACAGAAATTTTGCGGATTAGTCAATCCGTTCGCGAGATATGGCAGTTTGGAGGTAAGAAACGCTTGAGAAACTCAACATTTTCGCAGTTCTGATGCTCGAAATGAATAACTAGAACGGCTTAGGGGAAAAGTACGCATACCGTTGTAATCGGGCGAGTTTCTACTTTCAGATGCAACAGAAATTTTGGAGATTGGTCAATCCGTTCGCGAGATATGGCAGTTTGGAGATAAGAAACGGTTGAGAAACTCAAAATTATCACAGTTCTGATGCTCGAAACGAGTAACCAGAACGGCCTAGGGGAAAAGTACGCATACCGTTGTAATCGGGCGAGTTTCTACTTTCAGATGCAACAGAAATTTTGCGAATTGGTCAATCCGTTCGCGAGATATGGCAGTTTGGAGGTAAGCAACGCTTGAGAAACCCAAAATTTTCGCAGTTCTCATGCTCGAAGCGAGTAACTACAACGGCCTAGGGGAAAAGTACGCATACCGTTGTAATCGGGCGAGTTTCTACTTTCAGATGCAACAGAAATTTTGCGGATTGGTCAATCCGTTCGCGAGATATGGCAGTTTGGAGGTAAGAAACGCTTGAGAAACTCAAAATTTTCGCAGTTCTGATGCTCGAAACGAATAACTAGAACGGAGTAGGGGAAAAGTACGCATACCGTTGTAATCGGGCGAGTTTCTACTTTCAGATGCAACAGAAATTTTGCGGACTGGTCAATCCGTTCGCGAGATATGGCATTTTGGAGGTAAGAAACGCTTGAGAAACTCAACATTTTCGCAGTTCTGATGCTCGAAACGAATAACTAGAACGGCCTAGGGGAAAAGTACGCATACCGTTGTAATCGGGCGAGTTTCTACTTTCAGATGTAACAGAAATTTTGCGGATTGGTCAATCCGTTCGCGAGATATGGCAGTTTGGAGGTAAGAAACGCTTGAGAAACTCAAAATTTTCGCAGTTCTGATGCTCGAAACGAATAACTAGGACGGACTAGGGGAAAAGAACGCATACCGTTGTAATCGGGCGAGTTTCTACGTTCAGATGCAACAGAAATTTTGCGGATTGGTCAATCCGTTCGCGAGATATGGCAGTTTGGAGGTCAGAAACGCTTGAGAAACTCAAAATTTTCGCAGTTCTGATGCTCGACAAGCATAACTAGAACGGTCTAGGGGAAAAGTACGCATACCGTTGTAATCGGGCGAGTTTCTACTTTCAGATGCAACAGAAATTTTGCGGATTGGTCAATCCGTTCGCGAGATATGGCAGTTTGTAGGTAAGAAACGCTTGAGAAACTCAACATTTTCGCAGTTCTGATGCTCGAAACGAATAAATAGAACGGCCTAGGGGAAAAGTACGCATACCGTTGTAATCGGGCGAGTTTCTACTTTCAGATGCAACAGAAATTTTGCGGATTGGTCAATCCGTTCGCGAGATATGGCATTTTGGAGGTAAGAAACGCTTGAGAAACTCAAAATTTTCGCAGTTCTGATGCTCGAAACGAATAACTAGAACGGACTAGGGGGAAAGTACGCATACCGTTGTAATCGGGCGAGTTTCTACTTTCAGATGCAACAGAAATTTTGCGGATTGGTCAATCCGTTCGCGAGATATGGCAGTTTGTAGGTAAGAAACGCTTGAGAAACTCAACATTTTCGCAGTTCTGATGCTCGAAACGAATAACTAAAACGGCCTAGGGGAAAAGTACGCATACCGTTGTAATCGGGCGAGTTTCTACTTTCAGATGTAACAGAAATTTTGCGGATTGGTCAATCCGTTCGCGAGATATGGCAGTTTGGAGGTAAGAAACGCTTGAGAAACACAAAATTTTCGCAGTTCTGATGCTCGAAACGAATAACTAGGACGGACTAGGGGAAAAGAACGCATACCGTTGTAATCGGGCGAGTTTCTACGTTCAGATGCAACAGCAATTTTGCGGATTGGTCAATCCGTTCGCGAGATATGGCAGTTTGGAGGTCAGAAACGCTTGAGAAACTCAAAATTTTCGCAGTTCTGATGCTCGAAATGAATAACTAGAACGGCGTAGGGGAAAAGTACGCATGCCGTTGTAATCGGGCGACTTTCTACTTTCAGATGCAACAGAAATTTTGCGGATTGGTCAATCCGTTCGCGAGATATGGCAGTTTGGATGTAAGTAACGGTTGGGAAACTCAAAATTTTCACAGTTCTGATGCTCGAAACGAATAACCAGAACGGCCTAGGGGAAAAGTACGCATACCGTTGTAATCGGGCGAGTTTCTACTTTCAGATGCAACAGAAATTTTGCGGATTGGTCAATCCGTTCGCGAGATATGGCAGTTTGGAGGTAAGAAACGCTTGAGAAACTCAAAATTTTCGCAGTTCTGATGCTCGAAACGAATAACTAGAACGGACTAGGGGAAAAGTACGCATACCGTTGTAATCGGGCGAGTTTCTACTTTCAGATGCAACAGAAATTTTGCGGACTGGTCAATCCGTTCGCGAGATATGGCAGTTTGGAGGTAAGCAACGCTTGAGAAACCCAAAATTTTCGCAGTTCTCATGCTCGAAGCGAGTAACTACAACGGCCTAGGGGAAAAGTACGCATTCCGATGTAATCGGGCGAGTTTCTACTTTCAGATGCAACAGAAATTTTGCGGATTAGTCAATCCGTTCGCGAGATATGGCAATTTGGAGGTAAGAAACGCTTGAGAAACTCAACATTTTCGCAGTTCTGATGCTCGAAATGAATAACTAGAACGGCCTAGGGGAGAAGTACGCATACCGTTGTAATCGGGCGACTTTCTACTTTCAGAAGCAACAGAAATTTTGCGGATTGGTCAATCCGTTCGCGAGATATGGCAGTTTGGAGGTAAGAAACGCTTGAGAAACTCAAAATTTTCGCAGTTCTGATGCTCGACAAGCATAACTAGAACGGTCTAGGGGGAAAGTACGCATACCGTTGAAATCGGGCGACTTTCTACTTTCAGATGCAAAGAAATTTTGGAGATTGGTCAATCCGTTCGCGAGATATGGCAGTTTGGAGGTAAGAAACGGTTGAGAAACTCAAAATTATCACAGTTCTGATGCTCGAAACGAGTAACCAGAACGGCCTAGGGGAAAAGTACGCATACCGTTGTAATCGGGCGAGTTTCTACTTTCAGATGCAACAGAAATTTTGGAGATTGGTCAATCCGTTCGCGAGATATGGCAGTTTGGAGGTAAGAAACGGTTGAGAAACTCATAATTATCACAGTTCTGATGCTCGAAACGAGTAACCAGAACGGCCTAGGGGAAAAGTACGCATACCGTTGTAATCGGGCGAGTTTCTACTTTCAGATGCAACAGAAATTTTGCGGATTAGTCAATCCGTTCGCGAGATATGGCAGTTTGGAGGTAAGAAACGCTTGAGAAACTCAACATTTTCGCAGTTCTGATGCTCGAAATGAATAACTAGAACGGCCTAGGGGAAAAGTACGCATACCGTTGTAATCGGGCGACTTTCTACTTTCAGATGCAACAGAAATTTTGCGGATTGGTCAATCCTTTCGCGAGATATGGCAGTTTGGAGGTAAGAAACGCTTGAGAAACTCAAAATTTTCGCAGTTCTGATGCTCGACAAGAATAACTAGAACGGTCTAGGGGGAAAGTACGCATACCGTTGTAATCGGGCGACTTTCTACTTTCAGATGCAAAGAAATTTTGGAGATTGGTCAATCCGTTCGCGAGATATGGCAGTTTGGAGGTCAGAAACGCTTGAGAAACTCAAAATTTTCGCAGTTCTGATGCTCGAAACGAATAACTAGAACGGCCTAGGGGAAAAGTACGCATAATGTTGTAATCGGGCGAGTTTCTACTTTCAGATGCAACAGAAATTTTGCGGATTAGTCAATCCGTTCGCGAGATATGGCAGTTTGGAGGTAAGAAACGCTCGAGAAACTCAACATTTTCGCAGTTCTGATGCTCCAAATGAATAACTAGAACGGCCTAGGGGAAAAGTACGCATACCGTTGTAATCGGGCGAGTTTCTACTTTCAGATGCAACAGAAATTTTGCGGATTGGTCAATCCGTTCGCGAGATATGGCAGTTTGTAGGTAAGAAACGCTTGAGAAACTCAACATTTTCGCAGTTCTGATGCTCGAAACGAATAAATAGAACGGCCTAGGGGAAAAGTACGCATACCGTTGTAATCGGGCGAGTTTCTACGTTCAGATGCAACAGAAATTTTGCGGATTGGTCAATCCGTTCGCGAGATATGGCAGTTTGGAGGTCAGAAACGCTTGAGAAACTCAAAATTTTCGCAGTTCTGATGCTCGACAAGCATAACTAGAACGGTCTAGGGGAAAAGTACGCATACCGTTGTAATCGGGCGAGTTTCTACTTTCAGATGCAACAGAAATTTTGCGGATTGGTCAATCCGTTCGCGAGATATGGCAGTTTGTAGGTAAGAAACGCTTGAGAAACTCAACATTTTCGCAGTTCTGATGCTCGAAACGAATAAATAGAACGGCCTAGGGGAAAAGTACGCATACCGTTGTAATCGGGCGAGTTTCTACTTTCAGATGCAACAGAAATTTTGCGGATTGGTCAATCCGTTCGCGAGATATGGCATTTTGGAGGTAAGAAACGCTTGAGAAACTCAAAATTTTCGCAGTTCTGATGCTCGAAACGAATAACTAGAACGGACTAGGGGGAAAGTACGCATACCGTTGTAATCGGGCGAGTTTCTACTTTCAGATGCAACAGAAATTTTGCGGATTGGTCAATCCGTTCGCGAGATATGGCAGTTTGTATGTAAGAAACGCTTGAGAAACTCAACATTTTCGCAGTTCTGATGCTCGAAACGAATAACTAGAACGGCCTAGGGGAAAAGTACGCATACCGTTGTAATCGGGCGAGTTTCTACTTTCAGATGTAACAGAAATTTTGCGGATTGGTCAATCCGTTCGCGAGATATGGCAGTTTGGAGGTAAGAAACGCTTGAGAAACTCAAAATTTTCGCAGTTCTGATGCTCGAAACGAATAACTAGGACGGACTAGGGGAAAAGAACGCATACCGTTGTAATCGGGCGAGTTTCTACGTTCAGATGCAACAGCAATTTTGCGGATTGGTCAATCCGTTCGCGAGATATGGCAGTTTGGAGGTCAGAAACGCTTGAGAAACTCAAAATTTTCGCAGTTCTGATGCTCGAAATGAATAACTAGAACGGCGTAGGGGAAAAGTACGCATGCCGTTGTAATCGGGCGACTTTCTACTTTCAGATGCAACAGAAATTTTGCGGATTGGTCAATCCGTTCGCGAGATATGGCAGTTTGGATGTAAGTAACGGTTGGGAAACTCAAAATTTTCACAGTTCTGATGCTCCAAACGAATAACCAGAACGGCCTAGGGGAAAAGTACGCATACCGTTGTAATCGGGCGAGTTTCTACTTTCAGATGCAACAGAAATTTTGCGGATTGGTCAATCCGTTCGCGAGATATGGCAGTTTGTAGGTAAGAAACGCTTGAGAAACTCAACATTTTCGCAGTTCTGATGCTCGACAAGCATAACTAGAACGGCCTAGGGGAAAAGTACGCATACCGTTGTAATCGGGCGACTTTCTACTTTCAGATGCAACAGAAATTTTGCGGATTGGTCAATCCGTTCGCGAGATATGGCAGTTTGGAGGTAAGAAACGCTTGAGAAACTCAAAATTTTCGCAGTTCTGATGCTCGAAACGAATAACTAGAACGGACTAGGGGAAAAGTACGCATACCGTTGTAATCGGGCGAGTTTCTACTTTCAGATGCAACAGAAATTTTGCGGACTGGTCAATCCGTTCGCGAGATATGGCAGTTTGGAGGTAAGCAACGCTTGAGAAACCCAAAATTTTCGCAGTTCTCATGCTCGAAGCGAGTAACTACAACGGCCTAGGGGAAAAGTACGCATTCCGATGTAATCGGGCGAGTTTCTACTTTCAGATGCAACAGAAATTTTGCGGATTAGTCAATCCGTTCGCGAGATATGGCAATTTGGAGGTAAGAAACGCTTGAGAAACTCAACATTTTCGCAGTTCTGATGCTCGAAATGAATAACTAGAACGGCCTAGGGGAGAAGTACGCATACCGTTGTAATCGGGCGACTTTCTACTTTCAGAAGCAACAGAAATTTTGCGGATTGGTCAATCCGTTCGCGAGATATGGCAGTTTGGAGGTAAGAAACGCTTGAGAAACTCAAAATTTTCGCAGTTCTGATGCTCGACAAGCATAACTAGAACGGTCTAGGGGGAAAGTACGCATACCGTTGAAATCGGGCGACTTTCTACTTTCAGATGCAAAGAAATTTTGGAGATTGGTCAATCCGTTCGCGAGATATGGCAGTTTGGAGGTAAGAAACGGTTGAGAAACTCAAAATTATCACAGTTCTGATGCTCGAAACGAGTAACCAGAACGGCCTAGGGGAAAAGTACGCATACCGTTGTAATCGGGCGAGTTTCTACTTTCAGATGCAACAGAAATTTTGGAGATTGGTCAATCCGTTCGCGAGATATGGCAGTTTGGAGGTAAGAAACGGTTGAGAAACTCAAAATTATCACAGTTCTGATGCTCGAAACGAGTAACCAGAACGGCCTAGGGGAAAAGTACGCATACCGTTGTAATCGGGCGAGTTTCTACTTTCAGATGCAACAGAAATTTTGCGGATTGGTCAATCCGTTCGCGAGATATTGCAGTTTGGAGGTAAGAAACGCTTGAGAAACTCAAAATTTTCGCAGTTCTGATGCTCGAAACGAATAACTAGAACGGACTAGGGGAAAAGTACGCATACCGTTGTAATCGGGCGAGTTTCTACTTTCAGATGCAACAGAAATTTTGCGGACTGGTCAATCCGTTCGCGAGATATGGCAGTTTGGAGGTAAGAAACGCTTGAGAAACTCAAAATTTTCGCAGTTCTGATGCTCGAAACGAATATCTAGAACGGACTAGGGGAAAAGTACGCATACCGTTGTAATCGGGCGAGTTTCTACTTTCAGATGCAACAGAAATTTTGCGGATTAGTCAATCCGTTCGCGAGATATGGCAGTTTGGAGGTAAGAAACGCTTGAGAAACTCAAAATTTTCGCAGTTCTGATGCTCGACAAGCATAACTAGAACGGTCTAGGGGGAAAGTACGCATACCGTTGTAATCGGGCGACTTTCTACTTTCAGATGCAAAGAAATTTTGGAGATTGGTCAATGCGTTCGCGAGATATGGCAGTTTGGAGGTAAGAAACGGTTGAGAAAC